>NC_143016.1:180491313-180821313 GCF_055824585.1 Amblyomma mixtum | reverse complement strand
TCAGGACAAAAAAAAATTGAACGCAGATGAGTTTGTCAACCCTGCTATGCGTTTTCATTTTTCCGGCACATCGGTATACAAAATAAAAAATGCAAATATTTGTTTACGAGAACATAAAACTGGGCTAGCTGGTAAGAGTTCATGCTTAAGCAGCACAATAAACAGGACAAAGGAAGACTGGAGACGACACAGACGCAGACTAACAACTGGTTGTTACATTCTAGGAAAAGTGTATGAAGGCGCAGGACACAGAGAACAATGCAAAAAACAGCAGAACAAATATTAAAACAAAAAAACCATACTGTGCATGCCCAGCATAGTCGAGTCATGACATCTTTTTCAACGAAATACAAAGACTATATTCCATAGTAGACAGCAATTCCCTATCTTCTGGACCTCACACAGTTGGCAAGAAAGCCTGACTCCTCTACAAATTGACGGATGGTGAAGCAACACGCTCATCTGCTTCCTTCCTGATCATAAAGGCCTCCACCATCTCCCTACAAATTCGATCTGGGTGAATAAGCAGGAGACTTGTCTTTCTAAATGGGTAAGCAATGAGGATTTGTTCTAACATCAGAGATGGGTGAAAAAGTAGCGGTGTCGTACAACTTGGCTTTGCATTGCAGCGAGTGCAACGATTGCTTACCCCGTAGATAAGACAAGTGTCGTGTTAATAACCCTGTTTGCATAAGTAGGGAGTTGATCGAGGCCTACATGACCACGAAGGAAGCTGATGAGTGTGTTGCTTCGCCATCTATCAATTTGGTAGATAAGGAGTAAGGCTTTCTTGGCGACCGTGTGAGGTCCAGGATATAACTGATTGCTGTCTATTATGGAAGATAGTCTTCGAATTTCGTTGAAAATGACGTCATGACTCAACTGTGATGTGCATGCGCAGTATGGTTTTTAAGTTTTAACCTTTTTTTTTGGGTTGTTCCTTGAGTCCTGCGCCTTTATATACTTTTCCCAAAATAAAATAACCAGCTGTTAGTCAGCGCTCGTGTCGTCTCCCGTCTTCCTTTTGTCGTGTTTACTGCGTTAATTAAGCATGAAAGATTGTTTAATGCGATGTTCTCACTTTACCCATTTTACTTATTCTCCGCAGCAAAGACGAATTTACGGCAAGAGCCGCCAAATGAAATGAACTCAAAATTGATGAAAATCGGCTATGTATACGCTATAATCCACCTTATGAGGTGTAAGCCGAAAAGCCGGTGGATTTTCAATCTACAAGACCCTCCTGCATGAGCAATTTGGGAGACCCCGTTGCTCGAGTAATAGGTCTCTTTTGAAGCTTGAGTCAGTTGGGACTTTCTCGTACGCAGTATAATTACGGGGCCCCAAGATTGCCGCCGCACGGGCCCTCTACGTTCCCGCGCACTACTGAGAAAAGAAACTGCCATGTATCGGTACCTACCTACAGACGGACACCTTTCCATCACCCCGAAACCGACTTGCCAGTCCCCCCTCCTTTACTAAATGGTAAGAAAATGTGCGAGAATCCCTCCACCGCCCATCTGCCGCCCAACGAGAACCTCGTGGGAGTACAGGCTCTCGCTAACTTGCAGAATTTACCAAACATATTTTATTTAAATCACCTATTCGACATCACCTTTGTGACTCACGTTATATATCCCGAACCCCTATAGATCAGTATCTTCAAAAACACAGCTAATCGTGGCTTCTCACTATAGTACAGTAAGAAATTACGACATTGACTTATTATGATGACGTCAGCCTCCTCTCTTCTGACAAAAATAGTATCATAAAAAACGCACGCTTGGATGGGTGGAGAACGCTTCGTTTTTGCACGGACACAAAATGTCAACAGCCCCGCCGCGGTGCCTCAGTGGTTACGGCACTCGGCTCCTGACCCGAAAGACGTGGGTTCAATCCCGGCCGCGGCGGACGAATTTCGATGAAGGCGAAATTCTAGAGGCTTGTGTACTGTGCGGTGTCAGTGCACGTTAAAGAACCCCAGGTGGTAGAAATTCCCGCAGCCCTTCACTACGGCGTCTCTCATAGCCTGAGTCGCTTTTGGACGTTAAAATCCAATAAACCAAACCAAACCAAACCAAACCAAAGAAATTGGCAACATGTCTGTTGCGACGTTGAGCTGCAGCATTCTTGCAAGTGCAGCATTGTGCGAGGAAGGAGATATACTTGCCCTACATTGAATGTTCGAGACTTTTCCTGGGGCGCTATCAAAGGGAACCTTTGCGTCAACAGAATTTTTTGCGTCCTTGATAGAGTGATAAAGAGTGGTTAATCTGGCGTGCACTATTTGTCCACCAACTTGTTTCAGGCATATAACTTCAAAACTACAAACAACCCCTTTCTGGCAGCTATGCTTTCTGGGCGTGATCACTAACGCATGCCAGCGAGCGCATATATTTCCGCATTGCCGTTTTGATTATCGGGAATTTAATTTTTTTCTTATTAGTGCATATCCACCGTTGCCAACAACCCGCCTTTCGTTGCTTATTTCCGTCGCTGCAAACAAGAATATGCGGATTCCAAAAAAAAAAAAGAAGCTGCACCAATTTATACACCCTTCTTTTGGTAATACGAGTAGTAATATCGCAGGTTTAACGTGTCGAGTAGACATTGAGGTTATAGGATAGACGGTGTAGTGGAGGGCTCCAGATTAACGGAGATCAGCTGAGGATTTGCGGCATGCGACAGAGCACATTGGTTTTTGTATTTTTGAAATCAGCAGCAGAGCTCCGCAGCCATTGAGCCATTTTTTTCTTTGTTGCCCTACATCATGAGGGGTTTTATTTAGAACCTGCTGTCTGAGACAATGAGCGCCTACAGAAGTATATGTTGCACTACCCACTGCGGTGGCTCAGTGGTTACGTCGCTCGGCTACTTATTCGTTGTATCCGGGTTCGAACCCGGCCCCGGGGGACACGTTTCGACGGAGGCGAAGCGCAAAAGGCACCGTATGCTGCGCGATGCCAGTGCACGTTAAAGGGCAACTGCGCCACTTTTTGAGAATATCGAGATACTCAAGGATTCAAATCTATGTAGGCTGTAGGTAAAACATGCTGTTTTTTTGCACTACCATTTAAAATAATGACGTAATCGACGATTAAATTTTGCACTTCTCAAAGCAATGGAGGAGCGCGTGGAAGTTCAATGTGACGTCACGGAAGGTATGATTTCGAATTATCGCTGCCGTCAGCCATGCCCTGGCGTGCCTCGTTGGACGCGGCCAAACAACGTTCGGCGGGCTTTGCCTTCGGTGCACGGCGTTGGTTTTTTTCCTTCAAAGCAGGCGTTTATGCGTTGGAAATGTACCGATACCTTCGATGACGTCATCATATGTGTCCCCCACTTAGCGTTGTACGCTGCGGAGAAGCTTCAAGGCCGTGCCAATTTTAATTGGTGATTACGTCAGCGTTTCAAATGATAGGCCAAAAGGACTTCGCATACTTTACCTAGAAATTTCACACATTCGACCCTTTTTAGCTCGTCGATTTCTAAAACCTATGCAGTTGCTCTATATTAAGGATCCCCAGCTGGTAGAAATTATTCCGGAGGCCTCCCCTACTGCACCTGTTTTTCTTTTTTCTTTAACTCCCACCTTCCTCCCTCTCTTACGGCACGGTTGAGGTGTCCATCAAGAAATGAGACAGGTACTGCGCCATTTCCTTTCCTCAAAAACCACCATCACAACGTTGTTGGATCCTCGCGCTAATATTTCATCTATTTGTGAGAAATGACGCAAATAAAAGGAAGGCATTCTCAATCGGTGCTTAAATGATTATAGACACCCAGTTTTATTGCGTGTTTTCTCCTTTCAAATGACGCCATAGATATTAGAACACATGGATCACCGTGTGGTATTCGCCTACTGCCACTAAATAATTTAGAAACTAATTTTTTCTTCTATGCTGTCCCCGTTTCATCAACGGAATGATGGCTGTGGTGTGAAGAAAGCTAAGAAAGGCTGTGATACGAAGGCTGTGAAGAAAGGCTGTGATACGAAGAAAGCTAAAAACTGCCCCAGCACACATGAAAAAATTGGCTTACGAAACTTCTGTGCGGTCTTTACTTGAATATGATTCAGTTGTGTGGGACCCGTACACGAAAAATGACATAATGGTCCTTGAAAAAGTCAATAGGAAAGCGGTTAGGTTTACATACGGAAAATACAAAAGGGGAGACTCTCCCTCGCAGTTAATGATGTCAAATAACATTCCTACACTAGAAATCCGCCGAAAGATTAGTGATTGGTATTCTTGTTTAATAGTTTAACAGGCAAAAATAAACTGAAGCTTCCAGAGTGCATTAAGCATCCTCTAGTGAGAAGGACTCGGAACGTTCATGAACATTCACTTACTCCCCTTTTCACCAAAACTAAAAGTTTTAAATACAATTTTTTCCCTAGAACAGTGGTGGTGGTGGTGAAAAACATTTATAGTGCAATAAATATTTACAGAGAGGTGATTGAGGTAGGCCCTATTGGCCCTTTCCCCTAACAATACTAGGTGGAGCCCCTATTCCGCGGCCCCATTGGCAAGCAACGCCGCCCGCGTCCGGTGAACCAAGGCCTTTTGGGTCTTTAGGTCCTGACAGCCGAGCAGGGCCGCCTCCCAGTCCTCTCTGGTGGGGTTGGGGGGGATGGATGGGTTGGATTGACACGCCCAAACCATGTGGAAGGTGTCAGCCACCTCCCCACAGAACTGGCACGTGCCATCAAAGGATTCGTTGAAATGTTTAAGTACCGCCGGGCACAGTACAGTGTTAGTAAGAATTTTGATGAGGAGGCGCTCGTCAGCGCGATCCAGTCCCTTACAAGGGGCCGGGTAGCGCCGGTGCTCCTCCTTGTAGTAATCGGTGATGTGTTTGAATGTAAGGGCCAGATTGTCTGATTGGGAGTAGGCTTCCAAGGACAGGGAGATAGCCCGGGGAGAGAGTGCGCGGGCGGCCTGATCGGCCTGTTCGTTTCCCTGTAGGCCCTGGTGACCGGGGGCCCAAATCAGGTTGCGTGGAGTTGGATCTTCGCATCGGCAGCTATATTCCAATATTCCAACAGTGCTATATTCCAACAGTGCAAGATTGGAATTCGGTACCGGAATCTGTTTTTTCCTCGGAAAAATTTTCTGATGCGTTAAATCGTCTGCTTACCTGCTAATATTGCTTATATGTATGTTTTGTATCCGTGTGCTGCTAATATTGTATAAGTTTATTCTTTTGGTATCCGTGCGCTGCTAACATTGTATAAGTTTATTCTTTTGGTTTTATTCTTTTGGTATCCGTGTGCTGCTAATATTGAATAATTTTATTCTTTTGGTTATGTAACAATGTAAGTTCACTCCTGCTTGGGCCAAGCAGTGGCCTGCAGTATTCTGAAATAAACAAATAAATAAATCAACATTAGGTCACGTGAGGCACGGGAAAACTAATACAAACGCTGATGCGTTGTTTTGACTCACTCTAGCACTTAAATCAGCTGGCTTCAAGACCTATAATCACAACGAACGACGTATCAGCAGTTGCATTGCCATTTTATTGCACCTCACGCGACCTAATTTCCTCTACACGTCACAGCCATCGTTATGTTGGTGAAACCGAAACAGGGTCATGAAGAAATTCAAATATAAATTATTTATTATGTGTTGGTGAAATACCACGGGTTACTCCGTGTACACCAATGTCTAACGCATCGTTTGAAAGAAGATAGCACGCAAGCAAAAATTTGGTGTCTATAGTCCTTCATTGAGTTAGAGCAGTGCTAACAATTTGATTAAAAATTTACGCAAATATGTGAAAGGGGAGGAATAATAGCTCAAGATTTCACATAAACCTGAAGTACAAAGAATTGGCGGTAGTGCATTACAAATTCGTCAATTAGGCATCTTCCCAGGCCCCAGACTTCCTGTAAGTTTGCTGTCGGATATAATGGGTACCATTTTCGCACTTCCCAGCGCAGACAGCTACGGGTGGTTAAATCTATGCGCTGGATCATCTCATTTTGTCCGGAAACAAGAAGTATGCCGAGATGCAAAAAAATGGGGCTGAACCGGGTACCGAACCGGTTCGGAACGGTTCCTTTGAATCGTTCCGGTTCGGGTTCAGTTCCAAGATGGCGAAAAAAATATGGGTTCGGTTCGGTTCCGGTTCCGGGCGAAAATTCGGGTTCGGTTCCGGTTTAGGGTTCGGGTTCGGTTCCGGTTCGACACCCTGCTTAATACAAACACTGCCATGTGCTATGCATTTTATGTACACGCTAAAGAACACCAGGTTATTGAAACTAGCCCAAGGCGTACCGCTTCACCATCTCTCAAGCCCATGCGCCGCTTTGGGAAGCTGAAATCCCACATTATATACACCAGTTTTAAGAATGCTGCACATGCTCTCTACGAGCAGTGCCTGATAATGTCTAAAAGCTGATATCATGAGGGGGGCATCTGAGCAGCCTAAGCATACACACTAGACCAATGTATGTGTTCTGCGACTATTTGAACGGCGTAAACACACAAGGTGGCTCTGCAGCGGGGTTGTTATGAAGGATGTGCAATGCCCTTTTCAATTTATTTATTCTCTTCCGCGATATAGAGCAGTTTGATATCTCTGGCACAACTTACAATGGCGAAATATGCCGTTTTCTGTTTTCTTGCACTCCGGCTTTTATTTTTAGTGTTTTATTTTTCAGTTTCTCATATAGGTGGTTACACTTTATCTGCCTTAAAAAGACGGTAATTACGGAGTGTTGTAGAGCAGTTTTATTTGCCCTGCACTGAAGATGCGCACATATGCAATCCTGTCGCGTCTGGTGTATTTTTTTAGGCGGTTAACTATACCCAAACTCTCCCCCCCCCTCTCGCCACACTAGGAAATCATTTGTTCCGGATGCTAGCTTAGTTTGGGTGTTTGATTTTGCCAACTTCCACTAATGTATTGTTAGACCGCTTGCTAAGCGATTGCTCCAGGCATGTTTTCGCGATGGGTTGCTTTACCCGATTTTAATGCGAATAATTGTGCCATAATAATACTTTTTTCAGTGTATGCTTTCTACTTCCTGCATATCTGCTGTCTTTAAACATGAGGTGTCCTTTGGCAGTCGCAGGCTTCAAGCTGTTCGTGGTATCTCGCAGAAGAAGCAACAAAATTATATTTACTATTGCTTTCACAAGAGTTTAGCATCGTAGTCACACATATATTGGAACACTCTTCGTTCTTCAGCAATACAGGCAGTTAATGAAGGCGTGAGAAAAGTTATTGAGGGTCGCAATAAGCTAAGTGTAGTTCTTTAGTGGCTGACTCTAAAATCCAAATGGAAAGTACCGTGTTAGTGCGGTTTCAATTCGCTATGACTGCAATGGAAATTAATGCAATTCTTCTTGAAAGATCCTTTGTCCTAGCAGAATGAAGGCAGAGCAATAGGACGTTGCTTTGAACGCAATTTTTCTGGCCCGTTCCCAGCAGCGTAAACAGATGGAAGGAAAAGGTCATCAACGGCACTAGCGCTGCAAGAGTTTCGTATACGTCAACGGCTGCTTTATTTTCAAATATTATCTGCCCCGAAAGAAACAGGGTTCCTTGCGTAGTAATTTTCGTACCAAAAAAAAATTACCGAAGACAGTTTGGAAATTCTAGTGTGTGCTTAGCGAAACTCTTGTGGTCAACCCACTGCCGCTTCCCTGAACCGCTTGGCGGGCTTCCCGCATGTGCGGTTTTTGTTGTGCTTGGTGACTGCGGTCGCTTTTTTTTTATAGTAGTGTTTTAGAGCGCAGCTCTTTGGCGCCCGTTTCGCGGCGTCGCCGTTGCCCGTTCGACGTTCATTGGCGTTGGGAGAGAGAGAGAGAGAGAGAAAACTTTATTTACAAAGGAATTCGGGGCACGCCCCAGGGTCCCCGCACGACCCCACTGCACTCAAGTGTTTATGTTCCTGAGGTTCATAACACTGGCAGCACGGCCGGTGGCGATGGTCTGCACGGCCGGGTCCTCCGAGCGCAGCAGGGTCTCCCAGTCCTCCCAGGTCTTGAGGTTCTCTAGGTCCCGCGGGGGAGGGTCCGCCGGGCAGAGGGAAAGGATGTGGAGGGAAGAAGCGAAGGGTTCTGGGCATAGGGCGCAAGCAGGAGTGGGGAAGGAGGGATGATAGTGGGTTAGGGTAAGGGGCGAGGGGAGAGTATGTGTTTGTAATCTGCGCCAGAGTGTTGCGTGTCTGTTATCTAGGGAGGGGTCGGGCGGGGGGTAGAGCTGGCGAGAGGCTCTGTATGCCTGGGTCAGCTCACTGAATGAGTGCATGCGATCCTTCGTGAATCCCCGATCCGAGGCCACCTGAGCCCGGTTTAAAGAACCTCGGGCTAAAAGGTTGGCGGCCTCGTTTCCGGGATTCCCGGAGTTGCGCAGGCACCCATATCAGCTCCACTTGGCGGGGCGGGGGTGCATCGGGCGAGTCCAGTATGCCAAAAGCAGGGACATGAACTCGGCCTCGAGCGAAATTTAGAATCGCAGTTTTAGAGTCAGTTAAAATATACCGGGCTTCCGTGCGGGTTATAGCAAGTGCAATGGCGGCTTCCTCTGCAGCCTCTGGGGACGTATCTGGAGGGAGAGGTAGTGTGAGGAGGGTGGATGAAGAGGAGTCCACCGCAGCTGCTGTCGCTTCATCACCCGTGCAGGCAGCGTCCACCCATACGGCGTCCGGCTGGGGGCCGTACGCTCGATGGAGTGCCTTCGCACGGGCTCTGCGGCGCTGCTCATGGTGGGACGGGTGCATATTCCTCGGGAGCGGCCTGATGAGAAGCTCTCGGTGAAGGGATCGTGGGATGGCGAGAAGGGTTGGGTCGTTGGCCGGTATTTTTATTCCCAGGGAGTCCAGGATATACCGACCTGTGGAAGTTTTTGTGAGCCTGATGTATTGGGCCTGTCGGTGGGCCTCCACCAGTTCCCCGATCGTGTTTTGGAGGCCCAGGCCTAGTAATCTGTCTGTGGGTGTGTTGAGGGGAAGATGAAGTGCTACCTTGAATGCCTTGCGAATCAAAGCATCCAAAGCGTTTATGTCATGTTTGGATAGTTGTAAATATGGGGTAGTATACAGTACACGGCTGATGACAAAGGCATGAATGAGGCGACATAGGTCGCGCTCCTTCATGCCTCTATGATGTCCCGAAACCCTGCGGATGAGGTGCGATATCGCGCCTGCAACCTGCTTGAGTTTCTTGAGGGTAGTGGTGTTTTTGCCATCGTTCTGGATGTGCAAGCCCAATACACGGAGGGTGCCAACCTCAGGTACCGGGTAACCATTCAATTCAATGGCAATGGGGGAGCGGGGACAGCGGTGGTTCTTAGGCCGGATGAGGGGCAGTTCGGACTTCTCTGGGGAGCAAGACAGTCCGATGGTCCGTGCGTAATTTTGGGTGAGGGTGGCTGCTTCCTGTAAGGTGTTCTCTATGTCGCCGTCACTGCCGTGGGTGGTCCACAGGGTGATATCGTCGGCATAAAGAGTGTGCTTGAGGTGGGGAATAGTTGCCAATTTCCGGGCGAGGGGTATTAGGGTGATGTTAAAGAGAAAGGGGGAAAGGACGGACCCGTGAGGGGTGCCGATACTCTGAAGTGTGTAGAAGGTGGAAGACAGAGGGCCGAAGTGTATCTCAGCCGTGCGGTCAGTCAGGAATGCTTGAATGTAGGCATACGTGCGCACACCCACATTCAATGGGGATAGAGCAGTCATGATCGCCTGATGTTCAATGCGATCAAAAGCTTTGGAGAGATCCAAAGCTAAGACTGCCTTGGTGTGACCTGGAAGAAGCGGGTCAGAAAGGTCGTGTGTGAGTTGCAGCATGGCATCCTGTGCGGATAGATGAGGGCGGAATCCCACCATGCTATGCGGGTAGAGATTGTTGTCCGCCATGTGACTTGTGAGTCTCGCTAACACAACATGCTCGAGGAGCTTCCCGAGGCATGAGGTTAGCGAAATCGGGCGAAGGTTTTGAATGGTGAGTGGTTTGTTGGGTTTTGGTATAAATATTACCTTCGCGTGGCGCCAGGACTGCGGGAGGTTACCCTCCCTCCAGCACTGGTTGAAGTATTTCGTAATGTGGGTGATCGATTGGTCATCCAGATTACGGAGCATGGAGTTTGTGATTTGGTCTGCACCAGGTGCGGAGTTGGCGCGGAGAGTCAGGAGGGCCGCTCTGACTTCCATCTCCGTGATGTTGGTGTCGAGTGTTGGATTTGCTTGTCCTGTGTAGTGCGGTAGAGGTATGGGGCCGCCTGGAGATGTGTACATGGTTTGAAGTGTGTCTAGAAGGGTGTCGGGATCGTCAATGTGTTCATGTGTGAGGCGTGTCACGTGGTGCTGTGCTGCTGATTTGGTGCGTGTGGGGTCAATGAGGTGTCGGAGGAGTTGCCATGCACGTTTGCTGGACAGGTTTCCGGCGATGCCGTCACATATCTGTCCCCAGTTGGATCGACAGAGCTCCTCAGAGTGCTGTTGGATTTGTGTCTGCAGCGCGGCCAGCCGCGTTTTAAGCGTTCTGTTGTGTTTGTTGCCTTTCCAGCGTTCCAGGATGCTGTGATAAGCATCCCAGAGGTGGGCTAGGCGTGTGTCAAGGGTCGGTGTTTCGGTTGTAGTTTCAATGTGTCGCGTGTTGTGGTGAACGTCATGCTTGAGTGATTGCACCCATGCATCGATGTCTGCGATGGGAGTGTCTGGGAGGGCGGTGCGTGCAGCGCGAAAGGCATCCCAGTTAATGAGTTCGTGTGTCATATTTGCGTGACGGGGTGGTTTGTATGGGACAGTGATTTGTATAATGTAATGATCACTGCCCAGTGTATGTTGTGTTCTGTTCCAGGTAACGCCGCGGATACAGCGGCTCAGCGTCAGGTCCGGACTGGTGTCCATGCTGACACTGTTGCCAATCCGCGTAGGCGTCTGAAACGTGTTGTGCACAGTGAGTTGGAGGTTCTGCAGGAGCAGCCAGAGCCTGCGACCTCGATGTGTCGTGGTTGTGTATCCCCAGTCAGTATGCTGACTGTTGAAGTCCCCACCGATGAGTAGGGGATGTTTCCCTGCTAGATGGTGTAGCTTTCGCAGAATTGATTCTAGCGGGGCCATCGGCAGGGACGGGGGGTGGTATATGTTTGCTATAAATATAGAAGGAAGTGAATGTGTGTGATGTATAATTTCCGTGATCACGCAGGGCGTCTCAGACGTAATGTGATGAGTTTTGTAGGTGAGGCTGCGGTGGATGAGTGTGGACGCCCTGGGTGTGTTAGTGGTATCCGAGTGTGTAGATGTGTAGCTGGGGAGGGTGGCTCGGTGTGCAGTCTCCTGGAGAAGAAGTATGTGGGGCGTGGGTGTGATGGTGGGAAGGAGAAGTTGCAGAGGTGCGCGCTTTGCCCGGAAGCCGCGGCAGTTCCAAGTTATAATGAGGAGATAATTAGTGTTCCCCCCCCGCCATATTGGATGGTGGGGGGATTGAGGAGGGTATTAAGACGGGTGTCAATTGGTATGTGTGGCTCAGGGAAGGTGTTTTGTGCTTGTGGTGGTAGGATGGGGGGAGTGGAGGGGGTTTGAAGTTGGGTGAAGCGATGGGTAAGATTATGCTCCAAGAGCTCCATCATCTTGGTAAGCATAGCGTCCATGCGCTGCTCAAGTTCTTCGGTGAGGGCGGCGGCAAGGTGATTGAATCTGGCCTCGAGGCGGGCGTCTAGCTCCTTTAGTTTATGGTCAAATTTTGCTTCGAGTGCTGCTAATTTAGCGTCTATTTCTGGGGGCACGGGAGGGGGTGTGGCGTCTGTGGTGCGCTGTTTCTTTGCAGGAGGGGTGTTCGAAGTGTCTGTGGATGATGAGCTCGAATTAATGACAGGGGGTGCGGGTTGAGGGGGCATGGAGGGGGCGGGGGTGCTTAGGAGAGAGGAAAGGCGGCTTACCTCGTCACGCAAGGCCTTGAGTTCCTGGTCTCTCGGGTCTGCCTGGGAGGACTGGGGTGGTGGGGGTTGACGGGTGGTTTTGCCGGAAACGCGGTCTGCCCAGCTGAGACGCGTGGCGTTCTTGCTGCCATTCTGCCGGCTTGTAGAAGGCGACCGGGAAGCCGTCGAGCTGCGTCTGCTGGCTGTGCCTGGTTGATCGCAGCGGGGAAGCCGCGATGTACCCGGAGGAGAGAGAGCGTTCTTCGGGGACGCTAGTTTGCGGCCCCGTCCCTTGCAGTTCCCGGTGCCGGTCATATGAGGGCCTCCGCAGAGAATGCAGCTGGGGGTGCATGAGGGCACATCTTCCTTTGGGTGGGACTGCCCACAGCGGGGGCACTTATGGGATCTTGGGTGGACACACACGTCTGCCCGGTGACCAGGGACGCGGCAGTTAGTGCAGGCGTCTATATGCCCTCGATAGGGTGTGCACCTGTGGAGGGCTCCTCCATAAAGGACGGCGCGTGGGACAGGTCCAGCTCGGAAAGTGATTAAGATGGAACGCGTGGAGCCCATTCGGCGGGCGTCCACGATGAGGGCGTCTGGGTTGCCGGTGATCAGGTCTTGCAGGAGCTCTGTCGGGGTCTCATTCCAATAAGCATTGGAGATGACTCCGCGTACCGCTCCATCCGGCGGGGCTATGTAAGCTGCGACGGCGAAGTCCTTGCCTTGGTTTTTGATGCTGGTTACGCTAACCAGGGCAAGCGCGTCAGCTTTTATGGGCGTGCTTACGGTGCACGTATTGTTTACGGGGTGTACCCTGATTTGGGTACGCGTTGGTTCGTGTAGCTGGGACGCCGCTTGAAGGATGGCTTCCCGTAGTTGTCGGGGTGGAAGCAGGTCCAGCTGCAGCCCGCCTCGTGATCTGAACACGACCTTGTAGTCTGCAGCAGGAAGCGGCGGCTGCTGCCGCGAACGCTGCGCAGCTTTGCGCGTTGCTTGTAGGTGCGCTGACTTGTCAAGGCCCGCAGACTTGGGGGCACCGGTAGCAGAGGCTGCGGCCTCCTGGCTTCGGGATGGTGAAAGGACGTCCTTGGAGCGGGCAGGCACACTAAGAATGTGCGTCCAGTCCCTTGGGTCGTAGTCGTGGGGGTTAAGAACCTCTCCCTGCACCTGCACCTCCATGATGGTGTTGGTGGCGGAAGCGTCCGACGCAGTAGGCCTAGCTCCCAGTGGAGCGAGGCCTAGCTCAGGCGAAGAGGTCACAAAGAAAGGGCCGTGGGTGCCCGAAAAATGGCTTAAGCGGGCCAAAAATTGATGGCGTGCGGCACTCACATTCGTAGATCAGTGGATGGTGAAATTTGGGCCGATGATGCTGGCGATTGGCGAATTCCGCTCTCTTTGTGCGGAGCCGATGTGGGGTGCGTCTGTACTACTCGGCCCCCTAGCGGCTAATCCATTGGCGTTGGCGTTTTACGCTCCGATCATTGTAAGGAAAGGAAGCGCTCATAACTGCCTCTCTGGTTCAGTGGACGCCTGAATGGCGCTGTTGTGTTTTTGACGCGGCCATATGAGCTGTTGCCTAGCAACCGTTGAAGGAAAAAATTACCGACGATTACGTTACTTCCTAATGCGAAATTTGAGCGCAGCAAATAAGCTGTTTCACCTTTTCGATACATTGAGGCAAAGAAATCGAGCAACACATGTATGCGCTATCACAGATTTTTTTTTTTTCACACGTATTCCTTTAACAAAGACTCCACTAACAGTTCTTGACAGTCATGAAGGAAGCTTTGTGGTCGGAGAAATAGACTGATATATGTTCGACTTGGTACACCAATGCTTGATTCTCAAAGACGAGATCTATACAAGTGCCTCGCGAGGTTGTCACAGCCGTGGGACGCGTTACGAGCGAGAGGAACGGGATGTTCTCCCGCATAAGTGTTAGGAAATTGCTGTTTGTCTTTATGTCAACATTAAAGTCCCCCACTACTAACATCGGTGTGGATCGATGGACGGTTAATGCGAGTTGCAGGAAGTGCACGACGTCTTTCGTGAGTGCGGTAGGGGCGAAGTAGGCAGCTACTACCAGCAAGCCGTTGGGCAACTTTGCGGCGCACAGTTCGCCAACTTCATGTGACGTGCCAAACATTTCGACTGGTATTGCAGAGAGACCTGTGCGCAAGTACATAGCGACTCCCGCCGCTCTGTTGTGGTCTCTGCGAGCACCACAACAGTATAGGAAATCTATGATTTCGAGAGGCTCTTCGGGATCCATCCAGGTTTCAGCAAAGCAAAGTACAGAGGAATGGCGCAGAATGTGATCGTGGTGTACGTCCTTGGCATGTGCGGCAAGGGAGCGTACGTTAAGAATGTGGTTGTGAATGATGAATCAAGTGCTGCCAGCGAATGACGCGTCCATTGGCTGTCTGCGTGTGTTACTGATGTGTGGTTAGCATGTTAAGCTTCGCCTGTAAGAGTGGAACGCGACAGCGTCTTGCAACGCTGCCAGGGAGTCCACAGAACGCCATCGCCAATTCGGCTGTACGCCTTGCTGGACGGTAAATTTATTTTTTTAGGAAAGGAAATGTATCTCTCTCGCATATCTGGGTGGACACCTGCACCTCGCCGTAAGGGAAAGGGGGAAGATGGGAGTGAACGAAGACGCCGTATTAGCTAGACGCGCCTTTGTTCATTCCAAACCATTCAGCTGGCATTAGGGAGTGGCTAGCGTGCTCGTATCGCACTCCGGAGACCCTGGTTCGACTCCCCAACTCGACCAATTTCGTTCTCGGTTTTATTGATTTATGCGGTCTAACTAGAAAGGTTAATTAGGCTATTTCATATTTATATTCTTGTATTTCTATCCATCGTGTTCTGTCATTAACCTGTCAATTGTTGGAACTGTCTAGGATGTTCGACACAACGTATATGAAACGAGCAACGTCTTACTGAGTGGGGAAGTGCGTGGTGGTGGAGGGAACGCGGCTTCGTACTTATCTGTTTTTTTCAGCAGCGTCTCCTTCCGCGGACGCTGTTGTCGCTGCGGCGCGCGTCTTTCTTTTCTTTTCTTGTGACCTCTTCATTCTCCTGTATATTAATTAGGCTAATTGATTAATTAAGCAATTAACTAAACTCAGTCCAACTTAGTTGCAGCATCACTATACGATCCCTTTGATTGGTTGCATGGTTACTAGCCAAAGTACAATTGGCCCCATTTGAAATTCGCGCACTGTGACGTCACGAGCATTTCGACCAATTGAAAAGCGTGACATTGGGGGCGGAGCTGGTTACGAGGTCGACGCCGACGACGACGCGAAACCCAGGAACGGACGCCAAAGAGCTGCGCTCTAAAAAGTATAAACGATATTCAAGCCACCTGTAGCCAGTTTTTAGCAGCGGTGCTAAGTGAGTTTGTAGGTTCAGGGAACTTTTGGGTAACTAAAACTTTTAAAGAGCATATCTGTGTTGGATCTAGAAAGCCAAGGGTGAGAACAGCTTTCTTAGTCACCAGTAAGATGATAAAATAATAAGCACTACAAATTCTTCTGTAACGCATGAACCAACCAGCCCGACTAAGCCCTCTCCTTGGATTCTTTTATTCCGTGATCAGTTTAAACTTACAAACTATATGAGTGCATCGAAACCCATATTCGGATCCCATGATGGCGTATATCCCGCAAAAATTACTAAGTCTCTTTCTTTGTGACAAAAGTTAAGAAGCTCAAAAAACTAAAACAGCTGACCTGTATCGGTTCCCTACGCGCGCTACCTCTCGCACAAACTAAAGAATACACTGCGACATTCCTAAAGAGCCGTTTTCTCAGCGGCGATAGAATATGACATGGTATAAAGAAAACAAACAAAACAACAGACAACGCCTTCAATATCGCTTTACCATGTCATGCCATTCATATCAGCCTGCTACTTTAAGACGAGAGCGTTAAGGGTTCCACACCAGATTCCGGCGTAGTCCGCGTCGTCGCTGGTAGGCGCGGAAAAACCAGATTAGTCGATACGGTAGTGACGTCACACCTAAAGCTGGGGACAAAATACGGGGATTGAAGCATTAGAAAACTGGTGATTAGAAGGCCCTAACATCACATATGCCAGAAGGACAGAAAATTATATAAAATAGATGAACTATGCCGAAAAGATTATTGCGCTGATTATTCAAGAATCAAACCTCAGAAACTTGGGTTGCGAGTCAGACACGGATCGCCATTGCTGCGCCGAAACGTTTGTTCATCTTGGTTAAAGAGGGGATTTTTATATGTGTGTGTGTGGGGGGGGGGGGGACTTTTACATAACATGGAAATAGTGTCCCCTTTGTGTGGGAAGAGGAGGCGCTGGCGGCTCTCATTAACGCTATCGGCACATACCCTTAAAGGCGGAGATTTAGTGTCCCCCCCCCCCCCATGTTTCGCATTATTTCTTGTTTTCCCTCATTTTATTTGGTTCCATGTTTGAAATCACAGAAATATTCTCTACCTGGCCACTTACTGCAAAGGGGCAAAGAATTTAGTCAAGCAATCTTCTTTTTTATTCTTAGCTTCTCCATAACTCTGTATTGATGGAAATAAGAATGGTATTTAAAATCATTTATACGCAAGCATTTGCATATATAAGGCCCTTGCTTACAGGACATAGGCATACAGGGTCTGTTCTGAAAGTAGTAGGACTGGTTTTTTCCTGGGCGAACGGGCGGACGAGAGGCGGTCTGCGGGTGCGGGATCGTTGAAGGGGGATATTGGGAATGCTGGGGAAAATCGGCAGTCGGCTCTCGGCCGTTGAAGAGAGGAGGTCGCTTGTACTGTGAACCCCTGTCGAAACGTTTCGCCACGCAGAATCGTCGAGCGTTTACTGGATCAGCGGTACTCGATCAAATTTTCAGTAAATCTTGGTAAAACTGGCAAAGAGACTCACAACATGATTAAGGAGGCCTACGGTGACGCTTCCATGGGTAGATCAGGGGTTTTTTGAGTGGCACAAGCTTTTCCGAGAAGGTAAGGAAAGAGTGGAGGAAGACGACCGCTCCAGACGCCCTTCGACCAGCAAGACCAACAAAAATGTGTAGCGAGTGAAACATTTACTTAACAGTGATTGTAGAATGAGTATAAGAATGATTGCTGATGACTTGAGCATTCTTCAAACCCAAATTTTTGAGATCGTGACAGAAAACTTATCCATGAGCAGAGCGTGCGCGAATTTGGTGCCGGGAGTGTTGTCAGAGGAGGAAAAGGCCAACCGGTAGGATCTTCTTCATCATGTGAATGAGGACCCCGATTTTTTGCCCAGCACAAGGCGGCAACGCTGTCACAGCCCCCCTACAGCCTCGACTTGGCCCCGCCAGACTTTTTTCTATTCCCGAGAATAAAATCGACGCTCGAGGGGAAACATCACGGATCGGTGGAGGTGGTTCAACAGGCCGTGACGAGGGAGCTAAACAGCATTCCGGTCCAGGCGTACCTGGAGGCGTACGAAAACTGTCAAACTCATTGGCAGCAGCGTGTAGGTGCGCAAGGGGTCTACCTTGAAAAATTGTAATCGTTTGTACTATTCTCTTGAATAAATTTTGTTTAAAAAAATGAGTCCTACTACTTTCAGAACAGACCATGTATCTCCCAAATAAGTACCAGCGGGAAGCAGTAGTTTGTGATATGCATTTATTTGGGTAATCATATAAATGTCAGCGGGGAAAAAGCGGCCGTTGAGAGGAAGATTCCCAGTGCAAGCGCCCATTTGCGAGAGCTGCTCTCAACCTGGGATAGATTTCTCGGAGCAAGTGCCATGCGCCATACAAGGTAACAATGAACACACAATAGCCGTGCATTGATTGAATGTCAATCTAAATGCGCTAAAAAAATAAAATCGCTCCCGACAAACACGACCTGTGGTTTTGCATTCACGTGCGTGTCGTGAATTTCGTGTAGCTTCTCGGTGCCAAGACTCTCGCTGGCGCCTATGTTGAACGCCTGTCAACACGTGTGCGGAATCGAGAAATTCACCGGACGCTTCCCCTCTGGCAGTGGGGCTGCAGCAACAGCTTAGGCGCGTCCCTCTCGAGTGCGCCGCCTGCGTTTCCGGTCGCACGCCCTGCGCTCCGCTTTCGCGGTCGACGGTCCTGTGTCCGCCATGATGAACGACGGAGGCACACCACAATGAACTTGCGCGTGACTAAGGCGTCTACTTTCGTATTCAGCTGGCGAAGGCGCGATGGTTCATCCAGCATATGCATGCAGCCAGTATTCCAAGAGGACGACACCTGCGCCGCCACCAGCAAACTGCTTTTTACGTGCAGCACCAAATTTTTAATTGGAATGAGCAGGCCATATTATATGGAAAATGCGAAACATCCTCATTCTAATCTTGTACTGCTTTCAAGTGCCCTCCGCTTCCCCTCCGAGAAGCCAGCTTTCCAGCAGCGCACTTTCGCTCTCGTCCTTTGCGCTCGTCTCCCTAGCGCATCTCCTCTTCTTGAAGCGCACCTGATTATTCTCTCGCATTCCGCAATCGACTCCGCAGTTTTCCTTTCCCGTAAGCCTTCTCTGCTCGATGCTTTGGTGGTCATCGGAACAGAAAACGTTTTTGCGAGGCGTTTTGCTCGTAGCTCTTGCTGTTACACGAGTCTATGCAGCCTCAGGCCCCGCAACGAAGCTCCGATCACTAAAAAATTGACAGCACCGCCTCAAGCCGTGCGGACCAATGCTCCTAGATAGGTTCCAAGGAAAGTTGCTTTAAAAGAAAAAAAAACAAAAGTCAACTCAATTCATTACTTCTGATTGGGCGCGAGTCAGATGGGACGACGCAATTCACCCACTGTGCATAATTTTTTCGCAATGTTCTCCTTTTATGCTGCTTGCAGCGTTTAATATAGGTCTCTTCAATCTTCTCATATTTAGCAGTATTAAGAACCTTTTCATTTGCGCACCTCCTGCAAGCAAAAATATTGTGTCTGCCTCTTTGCACTTCGCCTTCAAACCACGTGCCAAACTTTCTCTATGCTTCAAGGAATATGACCCCGCTGATTTAAAAGCTCTGCACTAATCATCGTGGGCAGATGCATTCCCATTATTAGAAAGGAAATGCAAACCTAATTCTCCCTCCCCTAAAATGCTTTACCCTTGCACTTATACCCGCCTAATCGAGGTGCTACGTGATATGCATAGGTTTCGAAGGAGTCTCATAAACATTCGGGATTTCCATCACGGAGTGCTCGTATTTAAGTGCCGCCGCGGCCTTTATTTACGAGTATAGATTTCTTCCAACGTCACGTGTGATGTTAGAAGTGTAACCAAACACCACAAGACCGGCTTCACAAAGTAGCTGCTGAAACTACCTACTAAAAAAAGCGAAAGAATAATAGTAGGGACGGAAAAAGTAACCTGGTTTACATAGCTATATGTTCGTGCAAAATTGTATTGAAAAAGATGCCATTACAAACATTGAAGTAACAAGACATATTACGAGTACATGAACAGATTTGGAGAAAAAAATCATTCCAGAAGGTATACAGCAAATCAAATTCATAGCCAGGCCATAAAGATTTGCTATGCAAATTAAGAAGGTTGCAGCATAGCTAAGTCATCAAAAAAGAGTCGTAATTTCTTCGGCTTCTTTCTTCGTGCACGTTATCAGTGCAATATAGTGTTCGATTACTGCTGGTATTTTCATGGCTGAAGAAAGATAGCGCGTTCAAACATAGATCAGAACATTTAAAAACATATGCGCTGCCTATTTCTACAAAGGCACTATTCCGATGCTTATGCGCCGAGAAAAATCTTGCGATGTTTCAGGATTTGTGACAAGGGAAATATTTTTCCGTCACTAAGATTAGAAGTGCGGCGGCGCCCACAGATCAGCTTCGCTGGCCAGTGCACGGGAGCTACCGCCGCAGACGAACACGCCTTGTGTCGAACTGCAACATACTCTCGCGCTGTGCCTTGCACATCGTCGTCTTCACCAACTTCCATCTGCGGCGCAAAGGTCCAGACGGGGAATTCTCTGTTTTCGTCGTCGTCGATAGCGTTCTTGCAGTTCTGCATTCGCACGTTCAAAGAACTTAGGCAAGAATTCTCTGCCTTTTTTGTGTATTTCTGTAACCAATTTTGGTTTGCAAATGTCGCCGTACCCCACAGTAAGTCAGAGTAGGAAAAGTTTCAGAGAAACATTCCGTTTTAAAATGAAAGTGAGATATAAAGTGGTAATAAAAAAACATACCTTGTACATAACTGTGCCTTCCGCAAGTTTCTTAAGATGGTTGTTCAGATCCAATTCCACGATATTGTGGATTCCTAAGTCGCGATTAGTCATTATACTTCGAAAGTTATTTTCATGCAAAGTGAACCAAGCGTAAGAATCGGTAGAGGGAGCAGAGGGAGGGAGGGAGAAAAAAAGCAGTCCAGTTTTTATTGCCTCAATTTTAATGAAACGTACTCGTTTCCACGCCACTCTATTACGCATTTCTTTGGATTTCAGTGCTAATTGTCTCATTTATTTTAGCCCTTAGAGATATGCCCACGTCATCAGAATGAACGTAAAATTTAGCGCTGTTGCCAATGATCAAAACATCATTATTGCAGGGATTAAAGAACGTAGGTTCAAGAATGCTGCTTGTAGCATGCCTGACCAAATTGGGTTTCTGTGCGAGGAAGAATAGTTCTTTCCTTCCAGCGGTTAGTGGTCCTCAAATAGGCTGCAATAACCTGATCGACACAGCGAGCTATGGAAATGAAAATGACAGTTGTAACGTTAACAGACAGGAAAAGGGCAAAGTTATTCAGAGAACAAACGCATGTTAATGACATCCTAGCCGAAATCAAGGGGAAGAAATGGGCTCGGGCAAGCCATATAATACGTAGGAAAGATAACCGGTGGTCCTTAAGGGTAACAAAGTGGATTCCAAGAGAAGGGAAGCGCAGCAGGAGGCGGCAGAAAATTAGGTGTGTGGATGAGAAGAAAATTGCGGGGATACGATGGCCGCAACTGGCGAAAGACAGAGTTAATCGGAGAGACATGGGAGAGGCCTTCGACCTGCAGAAGGCGGAGACAGGTCGATGATGATGATGATTAACGTGATCAAAGCTACCGCGAAAAAATAGTGCTAAAATCTCAGCAGTAGAGCTTCGTGACATGTGCAATCGAAAGCTTTTAAAAATCCTCGAAAATGGCAAGAGCAAGTAATTTTTCTTGCGCGGAGTGTAAATAATCTTCTTTCTTAATAAAGCTGTTTCGACTTGGTGTAAGTTGACAAAAACTAAACTGTAAATCAGATAACCTTATACTTATTAATACACCTAGTGATATGAAATTTGCAGTGAGGTTCTCAAAACATTTGAAAAAAGCTGGCAGGGTATATACGAGCTCATACTTAGACAAACTATACTTTCAGCATCCTTAAATATTATTATTTTCGCAGTGCTATTGCGGCGTAGCGATACCGTTGCTCGCAGGCGTCATAAAACAGGAGAATCTTGTTAATTAGAAAAGTTATTCATAAATTCTAATAGTCTTTAGTTACTACCTATAGGACACATGATTCCAATAAGAGATTTGTAGCTGGCCGCAAGTAATGGCCATAGCAGTTTTTGAAATTTCGAAATCATGGTTAGCCTCGCCGCTGTAGCTTGACAAAATTTGGTTACATCGTGCTAAAATGAATGCGTTCTCGATAACCATGCCGGGCAATGAACCCCTCCAGTGATCGTAACTAGACAGAATAGCCAAATTTTGTCGTGCGACAGCGCCGAGGGTAATCGCGTTTTCGAAATTCTAACCACTAATATGGCTGCTACACACAACTACAAAAATGTAATTCCAGTCAGGTTATTATCTGCAATAGTTAAAAAGTTAACTATTGGAATTTAGTATTCACTATAGTAGTTAACATGATTCACCTGTTTTTCGACGTACGCCACCACTCGTATTATTATGCCTCAAAAAGCTTCTCTTTACCTCAAAAATCGTATTTTTAAATATTAGTGATCTCCTTTCCTAAAACACCTGGTACCCTTTGGAAGTAATTTGAAAATTGTCAATGTGCGTGCTTTTCACAGTTTTTCCAGGCTGTGCAACGGGCACACATTACCTGGTTGTAACAGGGGAGAGAAAGGCGTTCTCGCAAAAAATTTCGCCAATAATGTTTTTCTTTGGCTGTAGTGTGTGCTTTTCGCAGCGAATATGAAGAAGTTCAGTGCATCAGCTAACTGAAAACCGCACAAGACTCTGCCACCTGCATATTTTTCTTCCACTATGCCCTACCCGGCTAATGTTCATCAAGTTATTGAATCGCTTCCAGGCGATACCAGAGTGTTGCATTACCTCCTTCTAAGTAAATTACTTGTATAATTTCTTTTGGCTTGCCGCTTCATAACATTTGCTCTATTTTTTCAGCGTTCAACTTCTTAAAATAGTTTAAATTCTCACTTTTTAGATTCCGGTTGAAAACTATGCTTTTATTTTATCGTCTTTAGGCTTTCCCTTGTGATCATTGGCTTACACTCCTTTGAAGCTTGCAACACGGGAAACACTCGAAATGCTCGTTTCAATGCGTGGAAATACATGTAAGCCCTGTCAGAATCAGTTGCTTCATAAACACAGCGCTTGACTACCTGTGGCAGTCTGTCACAAAATTATTGCAATGTGTTTTGGCTTATGTTTTTAATACGCGTAGAAAACAAAGTACTCACTGGTTTGGCATGGGCGACTGAGCGATTGACTGTTAACTAAACTGGGAAACGATCATTCGGATCAGCTACTAAAACAATGGTTGTTTGTGATTCCTCAGATGCGTCATTAATGAAGAAGCACAGTTGAAATTTCGGTCGTGATGCTTGTAGCTGCTTTATGATGTTAGTCAATGCGTTAGCCTTCGGTATAACAAATGCCACTCGTTTCAACTCTTACAATTCAATTATAAATAAGTTTTTATTCAAGCCCCTACCTAGCAGAAGTTATAATTCATCACACCCAGCTAAAGTAGGAGTATATGAAAGAAAGCCGTGGCTTTTTCCGCTACGATGGCGATATGCTACTGTAAAAACAAAGAATTGGATTGTGTTGAAGTGCGTTTATTATGTCTCTTCGGAGAGACCGAGTCGCTGTGGCGGATCTTGCAGCGTGTTCAGGCGTAGCCAGCACCAAGAGAGCTGGGTAACTTCGTCTTTAGGAGCAGCTTAGTGTCAGCGCACGTCAGTAACGAAACCGGTGACACTTGGCACACTGCAGTTGTAATAAGACACATTACCATTCGTTACAAAAGTAAAACTCAAGTATGCCGCACCGTAAATGTTTTTCGGACAGTACACTAGCCTCCTTTTCTTGAACGTTAAGAGAACCAGGTTTTTTAAACGTTCCATGTCACCGAAATAATATTTACGACAAAAGAAAGGCTAAACTTGGCCAGAAAGGCAGAGATGTCACCGAGCCTGCTTCATGCAAGAGGAGGAGGAGGAACAACGTTATGTTAAGAAACGAACAAAAGGTCCTCAAGGGTGGGCTCCCACTTGTCTCATAGTCTACGGGCCTACGGGCCAGTAGACCTGATGGTCTGCGGGCCTCATGGAGTGCTCTGCCTACTAGGAATGTTTAGTCAGCTGGTTGAGCAGCTCGCAAAGGGGCCTCCCATAAGGACGGGGATAGGTCGGGTATGCGGAGAACTGCGATGGGTTGGTGGCATTGCCATATGTAGTATATGAGAGAGGCCTTGCTCGCCTCACATGTTGAGCGGAGTTGGAGGGTCACGGTAGAGGGGTAGCGATGAAGGAGGTAAGGTGAGATGTTTGACCGAAGTTGCCACCAGGCCACATTATATTTTGAATCGAGTGTTGGGTGAGATGGTATGTATGCAAATGGAGCACTGCAATAAGGAAAAAAACTGCTACAAGACACGACCTCCGCTCCAAAGCTGTCAAGATATCATTGCTTGAGGCTGTGAGCATCGCAATGATTTCCCAGGTTTACTAAGTTCTACTCTTTTATTTAGCCACAAAATGAGCCAGAGTACTCTGAAACGCTGAACTTTGAGGAAATGCGAATTTACGAGCTTATTCTTCGCATGACACACAACTTGTTTTTTTAAGCACCTCAATGCACGGAAGAACAGCATGCAAGGTACTTCTTTTCAGCGTAAAGTAATCGTTTAAACCGAACCTCCATGCACCAACATTTTTTTTTGCCCATTGTTAGCGCAAAAAAAAAAGATGACCACGCAGACATCCGCAAATTCCTTTTTCGCACCAGAAAAACTTATTGTCACGTCAGGACGGCGACTGCCGCCACCGTTAGACCCTGCGGATCCCAAGGCCATTTTCTCGTTGCCCTGTAAACAGCCATTTCCAAGTTAAGCAGATGCAACATCGTTAGTTGTTTTCATTGATTCAAGTGTCTACTGTCAGCTCTGGCCACGGAGAAAGGTGACGCCCTTAGTTAATTTTTTATCAGTCTTGAGCAAAGCATTTTTCTCCCAAGAGGACACCATTCTACACATCTTTTTTCGCCCAACGAGCGGCTGAAAATTTCAGTATAAAGTGCCGTGGGTAATTTGGTCACTAATTGTCAGGCAACTGGGCTGATCCTTTATTCAAAATGAAGCGACTACGGTGAGAGCTTCTTCAAGCAGCTGCTCGTTCGGGATGACCACGCTTATTTTGCTTAAGAGCATACATCCGGAACCCTCACTGATTTTTTTTTTGCAATGCATGAGCGTCAGTGCTAGCCGCCGCTGTGGCTCAGTGGTTGTAGCGCGCTGCTGGTCACCCGAAAGACGCGGGTTCGATCCAGCACGCGGCGGTCGAATTTCGATGGAAGCGAAATTCTAAAGGCCCGTGTACTGTGGCAGCGCACGCTAAACAACCCCAGTCGGTTGAAATTTCCGCAGCCCTTCATTACGGCGTCCCTCATAGCCTGAGTTGCTTTGGGACGCTTAACCCCTAAAAACTAAACATGATTTTAAGCTTGACAGAAAGATTGTTGTAAACGCGTTTCAGTGAGGATTACAGTAAATCCTTTCAGAAGCTGCTGCATGGTGGACTTTACCATAAAGCTGCTTGTCACGATCGTTGAAAAACAATTTTTTATTATTATCAGGGATTTCCGCGTTTTCTGCTCACTACTGTCATTCATTATACATCCCAATACAATGTTCGCCCTGCATTACGGAAATTTCGCTTATCCGGCCCAAGGACCGCCGGCTCCGTATCCGCCTGCAGCGGCGCCTGACGCAGAGGCCCAGGGTCCGGCTCCCCCGTAGCGGCCGGCTGTGTATCTGCCCGCACCCGGGGCTACGGCAGGAGCCGCGACGGGATTGGCGTTAAACACGGCGTCAGCGCTGGCACCCGGGGCGGTTCCCGGCTCGTTGGTGTCCACCGTGGCACGGAATCCGCCGGCGTCGGCCAAGTAGCTCACGGTGCGGAAGAGGCCGTTGGCGTCCCGGTATCCGTACGAGCCGGTCTTGGCGTTGCTGGCGTCGCCCTGCTCCTTGTGGAACAGCCGCGTCCCGAACTCGTCTGTGTTGTCGTAGCCGAAGCTGTACGGTTGGGGAGGCTGAAGATTTGAAGATGATAATTGTTAAAAGCTGTGATCTGTGCGAGCTGACGAAAGCATATAGGAGGAGCAGGAGAAGGAAACAATCACTCGAATAATGTCGACGGGTTGATAAAACTACTCTTTTTCGAAAAAGCTCCACTGCGTTCCACCGTGCAGTAATTGTCATTCCACACGATGATTTTCTTACGTTGTAGGTTCTGCCAAAAATTCTAAGGCACTGCTCCCAAAGAAGCGAGAAATATTTAATAATCCTAAGGTATAAAGAAAACCATTAGTGTGATTAGCATCCGTGTCAGTAGTACCAAGTGATATAAAGTAAAGGTGGACACTTTGATGTGAGGAGGTATATAATCATCTCGATGTTGTAAAAGAGGGTGCTGTAATTTGTGCATGAGAACGACAGGAAATTTACCTTCCAAACAATTTTTCTCAGATCCCTGCCGACGGGGGTAACAGTTGCATATGGCCCTACCTCTAGCTTTCCAGAGCCCAAGATGTCTATTTTGCTTATTGGCTAATATGTGCTTATTAATTCACGTATAATTAGTCAAAAATTGTGTGCTCGACAACAAGCCGAATCTACGGCAGGTGTCTTGCAGCTGTGACGTACAGGGTAAAAAATACCCAAAGGCCTCTGCTTGATAGTAATAACTTTCATGGCCTTTGCTAGGCGAGTTTCTAAGCGTCCGTAATGAAGCACAGCCAAAAGAAGAAACGCTGAAGAAAGCAACATACACGACATGATGGAACTCGGACACGGATAGTCGTACGTACGTAGGAGGCACCAGCAGCGGAGAAGCCCGGAGTAGCCGCCGCCGCAAAGATGGGGCCCCGGAACCCTGCGCCCCCGAAGCTGCCGCCGCCGCCGAACACATTCCCCGCACTCACAAAGGCGACCAGGGAGAAGAAGACGTAGGCCGACTGTAGAAGGAGGAGCGACAACGGTGACAATGCTACGATTAGTTATCGGTGTTACTGCTACTAATCTTATCAGCAGTCATAGAAAGAAGGGCTCCGGTTCCGTTAGAAGATAATCGTCAAGAGATTTTCGTTGTAGGTAAGTTCAGCGTGTCACGAACAAGGCGTTCGAAAACACTAATTGTGACGTGCAATTTGCCTGTACCGCAGTGAATAATTAATAAATTCATTCATTCATTCATCTTGTTTCGACGTCCGTTCCGGCAGTCGAAAGGTAGTACGAAGTCAAAATATACTTGAGGCTATATTAGGCATGGAACAACAGCAATGTTCTAGCTCCCTCGTAAACGTAATTCCGGCTCGTTGTACAGACTTGCTTCAGTGTTGTAGTGAACTAAAGCTATGAACGAGCGTTTGTGTTGCAGATTTGCCATATACCTGACGAGAACTTGGCTAATTTTTGAGATTTTAGCAATAACTGGGTATTGAGGCGACTGCGAAAACATGTGAAGACCAAATAAGTTTTAAACTATTTAGTGTGCACTGGCGAACAGCGCGAGGTGCGACAGAGATGCTAATGAATTATGCACAGTTCTAAAGAAGAAAACTCGGCGCAAAATTTTGATCGCAACATTGCTGAAATAACTGTGCCTTCGAGAGAAAATTACTTCATTTCGGAAAAAGCTGCTTCAAAATGGCGATCGAAAGCTCACTATACAACAGTTTTCAACAGTATTTGTACTGCTGCCGGATATTGAGGCTACATGGCTATTTTTAAGAAGAAATTCGAGATATTTCATAACGATAATGCGCTCTGAATCTTTTTGATAAATGGGCGCATGGCGATAATTCTCAGCACTGGAATAAAGTTGCATTTCACTGTCGAAAATAGTGGCTGAATACCTGTCAACGCGTCGTTCATACGAACAGTTTTTCAGACTTATTGCTTCTTAAGTGGAAGCCAAAAAATTCATCTCTGTGCGTCAGCTAAAGCACTGGTTTGCATAATGTTGTGTAAAGTATATAGAAATTTTCAATATTGAGGATGACTTCCAGAACACCACACCTATTGGTAACATATAAGCACGCTTATTTCTCGCGTTTGGTTATAACAGGCCATGGCAAAAGCTTGCATTACCATACTAGGGAACAAATTAAAATATTAAGCTACCAGTAAACACACCATCCCATAGAACGGTAGGTGATGCTGAAAATATTTCCGCCAACATGTTTCACTTGAAAGAATACGACAAAGCGTGTGCCATTCTATTTCGGACATTTTGCTAGCGTAGTTTTTAAACGGTAATATCTGGAACCAATAACTCCATTTAAATACATGTATTTATCTTACTCTACAGAAGTGATCTTGATTCCAGCTTATAGCTGCTCGATGTACTAAGAATAAGAGAAGTAATCTTTGTAGTCAGCTTAGTTTACATCGTACTTCTTCTATAGACCTTATGCCAAAAAAGAGGTATAAATGTTTAATAACGATGCGAGTTATGGTCATATTTTTTTTAGCTTTCATGAAAATAAAGTACTGAATTTCTCGCTAGCTGATAAAACGATGCCTCACCACTCAGATTTTGTTCCCAACTGCTTCTAGTGCGTTCCAACACGCTTCCGCTTAGGCGTAAAAAGAATCTTCGTTTAAATGTATCTTTCAATGGCGCAAACCAAAACTGTTTCTCAACACCAACGTGAGGCAGTCAATTCGGTTGCTTACCTTAGATGTATCCATGGGAAATAAAAGCTCAGCTGCTCTGCTCGGAAAGGGCGGCGGCACGTGTGGTGTCTACGAAGCCGCCGTCCAGCTTTTATACAGCTCACTGGACCCTACGCAAGGCATCGCGCTCCTCGTGAGGGAAGAGCGAAGCGTGTCCTCTCTTCCTCTCTAACGTGATTTTGTCACGAGCAGCGAACGTCGGTAGCTCCGCCGTGACGAGGTTCTTTTTGATTTTGTGCCATTTACGCAGTTACTGCCATCGGCGTGCTGGCCTCCACAGCGAGCTTCTCGCTCTCTGACACCGAGAAATTAATGGTATTCCGCTAATGTCACTGGTTTTCATAACAGCGTAGCTTCTCTATTCTCGACTTTCTCGGGTAAATGCATCGACAGCTCAGTACGCCAGAACCAAAAATGCTGCAATTTTCTGTCGCTGTGCGCACCCTGGGGAAACTGACGAGGATTGCTCTTCATCGAAGTAGGACAGGCTGATGTAGGGTTTCCAGTGAGTGCTGTCGTTGAGATCAGGGATTTGAGCGCGTTATTTATAGAGACATCAGGCATTCCACACTTAAAACAAACCAGTAAACTTAAGATTTCTTATTACGATTATTGATTCACAACTGCCTAATTTTCCTGACTAACTTTCCTGACAAGTGCGTAATTTAACTGCCTAACCTTTCCTGATCCCTAGACGATATGCAGTTTAGCAATAACAGCCTCTGATACATTGCTGAATTTTACTCGCGGACGCCTGCCATTCTAAACAAGAGTGTATATGCCCTTTTTGGACCTAACAAATCATATCTAGTTTCTATTGATATTACAGATCCCTGCTGTTCATTCTTAGCCTGCTTGAAAATGAGGCCAAACACTTAGCGCTGAACAGCTTTGTTTCTGAATTCAGCTGTAGAAGCCGCCGTGTGAATCACCATTGACTCCGTTCTTTCTTAGACAAAAATCGTTGTTTCGTCGTTCTGTGCTCAAAATACTTCATTCTAAAACAGCACTCTCGACAGAGAATCACAACGTATCACTCCCCTCCCCCTTTTCTTCCCCATATCCATCACACTACGAGGTACTTGCCTAGTTGAATTATGAACGACAAGCTAAAATTTTAGGTATTTAAAATACAGCTTTCACAGTGCGAAGTTAAGGACGGAAGCCCACCAAAAACTGTTTCTACTTGACACTTCACTTGATTCGCTGGCGCGAGCGAAGCTCGCGTTTATGAACCAATAAATTACGAGGCGGACTATGGTAGTTCACCCCTTAGTCAATAAAATCATTCTGTAATGTCCGTGTACGTACCGTATACCATTCTGCATGTTCTAGATCACTGTCCCCTCTTCCTAAGTTGACAACTGTTTTTCTTCCCGTTTTAACTGCCTTGCTCTTCCTGACTCAAGAAACAGCCCCGTGAATTTCTTCCTTCACTATGACATGCATCAAATTCCGTCTGCCATGAGTACGAGCTTAATGTCATAATTTGGATTCCGCCGAATTACTGTGGAACACCCCTTCACCTGGTGTTCTATAGCAGAAATATTAACTCTTGGCAGGCAACGTCCGGTACCAGTAAGGCAGCATGCTCGGCAGCAGTACAAGCGGCGTTGTTCCTCAGCGTAGCCGGTGAGAAGGGAATTCAAGTATTCAACAGTTTTTATTTTGCCGTAAAAGAAAACCGAGAAGACTATGCTGCCGTCATCGCAGAGTTCAATGAGTGCTGCGTCGAGCAACAGAACAAAGTTCATGAACGGTATGTCTTTTAGTCGAGAGTGCAGGCCAGCCACAGCCATTCAAACTGTTTTTTCATGACCTTAAAAAAGCAGGCCACGCGCTGTCACTTTCGGGATAATGTGGACGACATGATTCATGACCAAACTGATACCTCTATAAGCGAGAAGAAGCTTACTGTTTGAAAGGCTGTAGACTTGTGGAAGGCGGCCTAAATATCGACTCATCAGAATGAGTTTTGGAACAGAACAAAGAATGGACCCGGAGTCAACACCGCTTGTTGTGCTTCTTTTGAGCTGTGCTGTCATTGAACGGCGTGGAAAATACAGTAAGCGTTCCAATGAAAGAAGACATGGTAAGAGGTTGCTTACTGCAATCCTGCATCGATTGCATAGCAGTCCGTGCTCCGAGCTATTCTTAGTCCTGATGCGCCATTACACAACACTTGGCTCATCATTATTTTTTTGGCTAGTCCTTCATATGGTCTTCTATTCTATTTCGTGCTCCGTCAGATTAGTGACATGTCCCGAAGAAGTTTTTAAAGGTTTCTTTTGTTAACGAGATAAAGTTTAGTGGTTTAGTTGATGGTTTTATTGGTAAGCGTTTTTTATTTCCACTTTGACGCAAGCAGCTTATTAGTTGTTTTGCCGAAAAATGAAGGAATTTTAAAACTTATCAATGAAAGCTCATATCAAACTACATCTGAAGAACTACAACTGGCTATATGAAGATATGATGACAGCTGCTACCAAAGAAGCTTTTTGGAAATTCTGCGAACGCATGTCTAAGAATATCGCATAACGCGAGCGCAATATAGGGCGTAAAAAACAAGGTGGTCGCTCTAATTATAATTGCTAACGACAACACTTCCTTCGTCGTTTCACTCAATGCACAGAAAGCGAAGCAAAAGCACGGCCATTCGTGAAAGAGCTCCAACATAAACGCGAAGGTAAGCCATCTGTAACCAATTTCTTTTCGGAAAACCTCTCAGCATTAGCAGATGACTTTAGTATTCTTCTCGCACGATCCTCGCAAAACATTTGCTCAGATAGAACCCAAGTTTGTTCCTTGGAAGGAAAAATACCTGCCTCGCCTATCTACCCAAGTTATCCTTAACTAATCTACTGGGAATTATTGTCAACAATCATCAGAAGAAACCACCTGGCATAGATGGTTTATCAGTTTGTGTCTTACAAAGACATTTTGTCTTTCCCTCTCATAGGTCCCTTTCGGACCAACTTTTGTTGAGAGAAAGCGCCTTGTTAGATAGCGTTCCCATTCCAGAAAATCTACAGCTGGCCCTCGTACAACCTTTGCAGAAAAGAGGATAAATGCATCAAATGGAAAACTATAGGCTAATTTCAACGCTGCTGATGATATCTGAGATATCTGAAAAATTTCCTTGCGGAAACGGTGCGTTCCTTCAAGAATCACTTTTTCATTGTTTCCCAATCAGTCAGGTTTCGCCGTGGCCGTTCGTGAAACAGCTTCGACATAAACGCGAAGGTAACCCATCTGTAACAAATTTCTTTTCGTAAAACCTCTCAGTATTAGCAGATGACTTTAGTATTCTTCTCGCACGATCCTCGCAATACACTTGCTCAGATAGAAGCCAAGTTTGTTCCTTGGAAGGAAAAATACCTGCCTCGCCTATCTACCCAAGTTATCCTTATCTGATCAACTCGGAATTATTGTCAACAATCATCAGAAGAAGCCACCTGGCGTAGATGGTTTCTCAGTTTGTGTCTGTGAGGGGAAAAGGCCCCAGCAGGTTCGAGCGTCCTGCGAGGTGGGGCCCCGGAGGATACAGAAAAATCGTCCCAGACCGAGCACATCCGTAGATGTCACAAAAATGGTTTTACTTAAAACAGGAGAGCAGTCATTGATGGGTATGGAGCTGTGCGGCCGAGGGTCGAGGAGTGGCTCCGGTGTGAGATTCCTCTGCTCGTCGCCAGAAAGGCGCCGGGGCCAAGTACCTCCGCGGGGCTGTTCTCCCTGCGGCCAGAAGTCGGGCGCGGAGCACCAGCACCAGTGGCCCTGACGACGCACCAGAGAGGAGACGGCCGCCCAGGTCTGGACACCCGGGCACGGCCAGGAAGGCACCCTTTCACCGCAGGGGGTCCCAGCCACGGGACGGCAGGCGCGATCCGACAGCAAGGCCGGTAGGATCCCCGGGCAGGCAGCACCTGCCTGTGCCCGGCACCTGCCTGTGCCCGGCACGGCGCCCGCTCTCCGAGGCAGCGATCGAGAGGCAGGCGGGAGACAGGAGACAGCAGGCTCCTGGTTGCGCGGAACTGGGCGAGGATGGCTTCCCCAGGCCTGGTCACCCGGGTTCAAGAAGCCGTTCAGCCGTGACCTCGCCTGCTTCGTTCCCCGAGCTCGTCTCCTCGCGCCGCTTGCGCCACGCCCCGCGTCTCTCTTCTTTTTCCTCTCCTTCCGTCTCTTTCCTAAGAGAGCGTCAGGCCGCCGCTAGTGCTGAAGGGCGCTGGTGGCGCATCACAGTGTCTTACTTTGGAAGAATTTACAGATGCATTGTATACTGCGTTATAAAATAACCTGTTCAGCGTAGCTTTGTTTCTGGATGTAGTAAAATATTTTAAACTGTTAACCACGATAGTCTATTAAATAAATTAAATTGTCTACGATTCTCTGGGCCAATTTATAATATGCGAAGAAACTATCTTTTCCGGTAGTTCACAATTTTTTTCTTTAAACAGGGACTACTTCAGTAGCAGAGTGTCTATATACACTAGAGTTCCATAGGGTTATGTTTTATTTATTTATTTGCTTTCCAATATTTTCATTATAACTTTGCGTCTACTATATCTATTTGCATAGTCTTCCAGTAGCCTGGTAGCATTGCGCTCCTTTGTAATTATTTACTTTATACTACAAAAATCATCTGGCTGCAAAATGATGTCTATAAAGCACTGGAACGGTTTACAATGAATTCGCTCAAACTAAATTCTTCAAAATCTACACTCATTTGCTTCCGAAATATTTTGAAGAAATGTGTCATTGACCCTCCAATATTTCTCCATAACAACTATTTTTCGCCGTGTCCTTGCTCTCCGGCAGAAATGTCCCCTCATAAAATTCACGGGAGTGTTTTTTGAATCGAGTATGTCTTGAAAAGCGCAATTCCACCATGTCTGTATTCGACTTACAAGAGTTGCTTGCTTTCTTTTTCATTTTGGGGCATAGTTCTCTTTCCAGTGAAAACAAAATGGCTGTGCAGTCACTTACACTATGCTGCGTTATGGGATTGCAGTAATTTGCTTTTTGCCCACGTCGTCTGCTTAACCATGTTGGTTCGCTTTTCAAGAATTTCCTTAAAAGGATACTTGGTTTTCCATCTGTTCAGGTAGTTTTCACTCATACAGTAATACTACCATTTCTGGTGCTCTGATTTCCAAACTGAGCATGTTCGTCAGCGCACGCTCAGTTACGTCTTCCGGTTTTCGTTCACTCGATCAAACACCCGATTCAACGAGGCAATACGATGCATGTATTTGTGATTCTAGAGGCCCGTGTACTGTGCGGTGTCGGTGCACGATAAAGAACCCTAGGTGTTCGAAATTTCCGGAGCCCTCCACTACGGCGTCCCTCGTAGCCTGAGTCGCTTTGGGACTTTAAACCCTAATAAATCAAACCAATAAACCAAACATGTATTTGTGTAAGGTTTTCAATAACCTCCGGGGTCATTTTTTCTGCTACTTCTATAACCATGCTGAAAACTCTATTTCGTTTGATTTGAATATTCCACCCTTGCTATTTCAATGACGCATGTATTGGTTAATTCACTTCACCTGCCAGGAACAGGCGAACTTTTTGTTGTTAATTTGTTTGAGTTTACAGTATTGTGATAGCAATAACAAAAGTTGTGTTGCCGCGCCAATTTTTTTTTTTTTTTTTTTTCATTTATTGGTTTTGTTTGGCCAGTACAGAGACTGCAAACAAGGGAGAGCAAGCTAAAGGCGCCTAGTAGCGCCTGACTGAGGCCTGCCCTCCCCATGTAAAAAAAACAAAAACAAAAACAAAGTGGCACTTGGCAATGGTACAAAGTTTTCGTAAGTAACAGAAACTAGAAAAGCAGCGGATATACTGACAACGAAACAGAGATCAGGCATGCATAGAGCTAAGCACAACAAAACTAAGATCAAAACATAGCAAAGACAATAACTGATTAGGTAAAAACACACCACAACTAGCTATAACAAAAATATTCATGAACAGTTTTCCTAAATCTGACCTCGGACATATTTTGTAGTGACAATTCTGTTAAATATGGATAGGTGTTTAATGTATGAGGAATTATGTGAGTTAGTTTTTGGAACCCATAGTTTGTACGGGATTTTGATGCATGGTATTGAGGGTGCCTAAGACTGTATGCTGTTTGGGCAATTAAATATGTGCTCTCGAAAGTCTGCCAGTTTCTTTTCATAAGGTTTCTGATATAAACAGCAAGCTTCTTGTGGTAAGCGGCCGTGATGGTTAGCAGTCTATGGTTGAGGAAGGAAAGACCCGTGCTCTCACTGTAATGTAAATTATCAATCGCTCGTACAGCTCTTTTTTGTAAAGTAAGTACTTTCACAAGATTGGTTGAGGTAGTCGTTCCCCAGATCAACAAACAATATTGTACATGCGAAAAGACTAGAGAGAAATAAATTTGTAGTTTGAATTTCCGAGGCAGTATTGTGCGAAATTTATTTAGGATACCAACAGAGCGAGCCATTTTAGTGCAAACGTAGTTTACATGATCTGTCCAGAGTAAATGTTCTTCAAAAATGACTCCAAGGAACATTGTAGAGCTGACACGAGTTATAGGAGCTTGTTCGAAGTGAATTTGGAAGTTGTTCGGAACTTCCTTATTTTTGGCTCTAAACAGTATGTACTTTGTTTTCCTGACATTAAGTTCTAACCTATTTGATTTTAACCAAACAGACAATTGGGATAACCAACTATTGGAGGCTGCTTGCAAAATATTACTATCTTGCCCTGAAAAAAATACGTTAGTATCGTCTGCATAGATTATAATGTTGTCTGCTGGACGAAGGTTGACGATATCATTAATATATAGTAAGAACAACGTTGGTCCTAGAACGGAGCCCTGTGGCACACCAGACATAATCTGACCGATCCCAGATGAAATACCGTTAATGATAGTTGTTTGAGATCGGTTGTCAAGGTAGCTAGCAAATAAGGTTAAAGGAACGCCGCGTATTCCATAACACTGCATTTTTTCAAGCAATATCTTATGGTTAACGGAGTCAAACGCTTTCCTCATATCAAGGAATATGCCAACTGTTAGCAGTTTATTTTCTATGTTTTCAATTAGCTTTTCTTTGATTTCCAGTAAGGCGGCCTCAGTTGTTTTGTTTTTTTGAAATCCGTACTGTTGCTTGGAGATGACATGGTTTTTCTCGAGATATTGAGAAAGACGTGTGTTGATTGCAAGTTCTGCAATCTTAGAAAAAACTGAAAGAACGGAGATCGGCCGATAATTATTTAAATCATTAATGTCACCCCCTTTGTGAATGGCAGTGACACGAGCTATTTTCAACTGATGTGGAAATGTGCCTGTCGTGAACATTAGGTTAATTATATGTGCTAATGGTATCGCAATGACATCTGCTACTTTCTTGATCGGGACTGGAGCTATGCCATCGACACCTGGAGCACTATTACTGCGTAAGGAGTGAATAATGGTAATTATTTCTGAGTCTGTGCATGGTAACAAAAACATGGATTTACTTTGTTTACTGGTTATATAGATTGAGGCATCTTGATGTGGACCATCAGTTGATTTTGGCGGAAAAACAGATAAGAAATGCCCATTAAATTCATTCGCTAGGTCAGCGCCATCATAGTTCGCGCCATGAATGTGGAGTGAGACGGGTGCGTTGGTTCTATTTTTACCTAGAAGATCGTTAAGTGTATTCCATGTTCCCTTCGAGCCATCAGACATGGAGAACTTTCTCGCGTAATAATCACTTCTTGCTTTTTTAATGTCAGCGCCTAACTTATTGCGGAACGTTTTGAATTGACGGAGAATGTCAGTGTCTTTTGTTCTCACAAAACGCGAAAAAAGTCTGTTCTTTTCCTGGATGCGGTCATACAGTTGTTTTGAAATCCACGGCTTTCTTGATTTTCTATGAGTTCTGCGCGTTGCTTGCGGAAATGCAGTATTGTAGTGTTCTTGAATAGTAGATATAAAATTTGTGTACGATTGGCATGCATCCTCCTGTCTTAAAATATTACTCCAATCTGTGCTAGCACAAAGACGTCGAAACTCTGATAAGCTGTTTTCATCAATTCTTCTAAATGTGGAAGATTCCGGTTTACTCCTGTGTTGTTTTGGTTGACTCGGAACTATACAGAATATAGGCATGTGGTCACTAATGCTTAATGTCAAAACGCCAGCCGGGACATCACTAGTGCAAATATTCGTAAAGCACACATCAATAAGCGTTTCAGAGCTGTCAGTAACTCTTGTTGGTGAGGAAATTAAGTTCACAAATCCATAGCTGTTGTACAAATCTAGCAAATTTCTCGTAACGGACGTTTGACCCAGAATATCAACATTTATATCACCAAGAAAAACCACTTCATAATTATTAAGAGACACATATTCCAAAGTTTTTTCAACAAAGTTACAAAACGCAGATACCGAACCTGAAGGCGGTCTGTATATACCTATAACAACAATTTTTCCGCAGCACAAAGACAAAGCTTCTACATCTTCATTCATTTCACAGCATTCAGGTAAACAGTGATAGCCGATTTCATTCCTCAAATAAATTGATAAGCCCCCTCCTCTTTTCTGTTGTCGCGCCAAAGATACGCATTTATAATTATCAATGTTAGGAGCATCATTATCATTGCTAAACCAGGTTTCAGAAAATACTAATACATCCCACTTTAACCTCAAAGTTGACAGCAACACAACCATTTCATCTATTTTGTTTTGCAGGCTTCGTGCATTTAAATGAAAAAAACTGAGAGAATTGTTGAGAGACTTTCCAGAATTCAGAATGTACTTATTGAAAGAATCAATATCAAAATAGGTCATGATAGGCTTCTTTTTTTCCCACAGAAGATCAGCGCGCATGAAAACCTAAGGCTACCGAATGTTTGCCAAGTCGTCTTCGCAAGCAATGCAGATTGCATTCTCTCCGGTTCTGTTCCTGACAAATATTTTGCCATTTCTCTGCCAGGTATACTGGTAGCCACACTGCTTTGCCTTTGAACGTGCCAGCCACAAGAGTCGCCTGTTGAAGGCTGTCAGGTTGTCAAAAAGGCGTATGTCTGATTCCTTAGCTTTCAGATCCTTTACTTTCGCTAGCCATTGATCTTTTGTTTTCCGGCTGACAAAGCGGATCAGCACAGGAGGCGTTTTGTCCTCATTTTTCCTGTGAGGAAGTCTGTGCACACCTTCAATTTCACTCTCAGTGACCGGTTCAAGGCTCAAAGACAATGCAAGGTCGTTCACAACAGCTAACACGTTTTCGTTCTCAGTGTATTTCAGACCATGGATCTCAAGATTCTGGCGTCGTCCATACTGTTCAAGGTCATTTATTTGCCTTTTCAATCGACCCACCTCAGCCTCAGATCCCACCGATTCTACGACTTCAAGACGTTTGTTCAGATTTTGTATTTCCGTATCGTGTCGTTTTTGCGTTTCTAGAAGCTCGTCATACTTGGCTGACATCATCTGCACTGACTGTTCAAGACTTTCTATAACTTCTTTCAAGCTACTTAGAGCGTCGACTTTCTCTTTCATCTGCAAGAGAACAGTTAACTTGGCGTTGATTTGCGATAGTTCCGCCTTGTGCTCACATGCCTGTTCATTTTTCGACTTTTCATTCGACTTTCCCCCTCTGGTTCTGGCAAGTATGCAAGTCGGACACTTCCATGTGGTCTTGGAGGCTTTCCCCTTTGTACTTTTTACATAACCTCCAGAACAGTTTCCATTGTGGTAACTGCAACTGCATTCGTCACAAGTGACACACTCGTCGCCATCATCAAGGTTCTCTTTACATGCAATACAAATAGTATTCTCCGGCATTGCTCGGGACTACAACAGAGGATAAAGTACTATAGGCAACGAAGTAAGGTGACACTCGCACTACAGTATCATGGCAGCGGCAGCAGCAGCAAAGACGAAAACTATAGGTAGCCTTAACAGTGATAAGTATAAATGCCCACCAACCTGTAAAATAGACGAACTCGGTCACGGAATGTCTGTACGCCGCCGCTGCCACTGCCAAAGTGACTGCAGTGCACTGGAAAACGAACGCCCCCCTGATGAAGCCGATAAGCAGCAGACGAAGCTCAATTCAATGAAGACAGATGGCAGCAGGGGAGAATCCGGCCAGGACTTGAAATACGGTTGCTCTGAACGCTTGGAACAGCGATGTAGCCGATGAGTAAGCTCTGCGGTCGCTTCCAAAGCTCCAAGTCCCACAAGCCGCCAATGGCTTAGACTGGCCTGATGGATATTGTAATTAACAATAGTGGAAATCAAGATAATATTATTATTAATAGTACCACTTTCTTCAACTGGTAGATGAAAATGTCGGTATAAAGAAGTTAAGGACGCTTGCAGATAAAAGTTGCTGCTAAATGGTGATGTGCTTCAGGGGTCAGTTTTATTGGTAATACTGCTTACTATTTCGCGACAGCATAGACAGATTGTTCGGTCGTAAAGCTTCGTTTTGTTTATTTGGGTCTAACGTACGAAAGCGACTGAAGCTATGAGGGACGCCGTAGTGAAGGCTTAAGACCCTTGGCGTAGTGGAAAATCGATGTTCGTCACCGTGCCAAATGTGCGCGCCCAAGATTCGAACAACTCCAGTCGTAACTGAAAACGGGCTGCCTTGGTGGCTCAGAAAAGCTATCAGAACATCGCAGCAGACATCCATGGCACAGCGACTAGGTATGCCTTCATCGTCTGCGTCATTATCAATTATCGCCGCGCAGCGCGTGCTCGCTGGGAGTGCATCCTCTCGTACAACAGTCGTGGCCGCACGAACACCGCACTTGACGTCACTCACAGCGCACGCTAGACTGCGCTGTCTGTGCAGTCGGACACACGTTCCGTGTTCACGCACATAAATCGAATAATTTACATTGTATTCATCCATCCTGCGAAAAAGTTTAAGCCGGGCCGACGACTGGATGCACTCCGTCCGGCGGCGTGAACGTCGTGCATACCTCACTTGATAGGATGGGGTGCATTTGCCTCGGCAATGCAAGGTATGAGGGCACACTCCACCCTTTAGCAACGCCGCTATCCTTGAGCGTTGAAGAACAAAGGGCCATAGCGACATTGCCTTGCTAAGCCACTCAGGACAAGAACTGCAAAGCATGATCAATCAGTTAGACAGGCAGAGCAGAACGGTGGGGCTAAGAATTAACATGCAGAAAACCAAAGTAATGTTCAACAGCCTAGCAAGGGAACAGCAGTTCGCAATTGGTAGCGAGGTGCTGGAAGTAGTAAGAGAATATGTCTACTTAGGGCAGGTAGTGACCGCAGATCCGGATCATGAGAGGGAAATAACTAGAAGAATACGAATGGGGTGCAGCGCATATGGTAGGTTCTCTCAGATCATGAATGGTAGCTTACCAATATCCCTGAAGAGAAAAGTATACAACAGCTGTATCCTACCGGTACTCACCTATGGGGCAGAAACGTGGAGGCTAACAAAGAGTGTTCAGCTTAAGTTAAGAACAACGCAGCGAGCTATGGAAAGGAAAATGATAGGTGTAACGTTAAGAGATCGGAAGAGGGCGGAGTGGGTGAGGGAACAAACGCGGGTTAATGACATCTTAGTTGAAATCAAGAGGAAGAAATGGGCTTGGGCAGGGCATGTAATGCGAAGGCAAGATAACCGCTGGTCCTTAAGGGTAACGGAGTGGATTCCAAGAGAAAGCAAACGTAGCAGGGGACGGCAGAAAGTTAGGTGGGCGGATGAGATTAAGAAGTTTGCAGGGATACAGTGGCGGCAACTGACAAAGGACAGGGTTAATTGGAGAGACATGGGAGAGGCCTTTGCCCTGCAGTGGGTGTAGTCAGGCTGATGATGATGATGATGACATCATACAGGCATACCTTCTTGTGAAGAAGAGAGGCGCATACATAATTGCTACATCAGTGACAGTCCTAGGCAAAGAATTACGATTCACAAACGCTTACGAACGTCGTGCAAAAGTGGGTGTTCTCCCGAAGTGATGGGTGTCTCTATATTGAAGCGAATGCTTCACCACGCTAGGTAAAACCAAGGTCGCCCCTTGTGGGGATTTCAGTTTCATTTGACGTTCAGAAACAGCGAAGGAAATTAAAAGCGCATAACTGGCCCCCTGGGACAGTGGACACTTTAGTCGCGCTTTAAGCTACGAAACCGATTTATTTATTTTTATTTATCATCATACCCACAGCACCATTGTCTGGCATTACAGTTGAACAAAAAGTCGCAAATGCTACCTCATGCAGGTGGTTACAAAAAAGATAACAATGAGATAGAAAGAACACGGAATTATTATACATAAAAAATGTCACAGCATGGAAGAAAATGAATCATTTGATAATATGGACACTGCTTCCTCAGGCAGCTTGTTCCATTCCGAAACCGTTTTGGGGAAAAAAGACATTTTAAAAAGGTCAGTCCGGCATCTGTATTCTTTAACTTTCAGTGGATGATCTCTTCGTAAAGACACGTAATCAGGGTTGGCTATATATTTGGTTCTGTCTATTCCAGTTCTAGAATTAAATATATTATGAAATCATTTTAAACGCAGAACTTTCCTACGTTTTTGAAAGGAGTCCCAACCCGAAGATTTTTTCGCGCTCTTACACTAAAATATCGCCCATAGTTATTGAAAACAAAACGAACGGCCAAATTCTGAACTCTTTATAGCTTTTGAACGTCAAGAAAGGATTTCGGATCCCAGGCTGTGCAAGCGTACTCAAGTATGCTTCTAACATTTGTATTATACAGCAGTTATTTAGTCTTTAAAGGGAAAAGTTTAGCGTTACGTCGCAGGAAGCCTAAAACACGACAGGCTTTGGCAGTAACGAAATCCACGTGACAATGCCAAAACATTGAACTTGTTAAATATACACCAAGAAATTTAAATTCCAACACTAAAAGCAGTCTGCTATTATTTATGATATAAGTGAAAATATGGGGAACTTTCTTTTTAGTGAAACACATATGTACAGATTTTTGTAAGTTAATATGCATTCCCCAGTTCTCACACCACTGGGCCACTTTACACAAATCCTGTTGTAATGCATCGCAGTCACTTTGATCGTTAATAATTCTATAGAATACACAATTGTCCGCAAAAAGACGTGTGTGTGAAGAAATACCTGAAAAGATGCTCAGAAGAGCGTGTTGTTGGGCTAGTTGGTTGTGCATAGTTTATAAGTGAATTGCGCAACAACTTGTTGTGAACTGTTGTATGTGTTTCTTTTTGTGTCCTGTCTAAGTTGTTGCGCAATTCACTTATATACTGAAAAATGTCATTCATGTAAATTATGAACAGTAATGGGCCCAAGACGGATCCCTGAGGCACCCCTGATGTTACAGCCACCTCATGCGACTGTTTCCCGTTGACAACAACACATTGACGCCTAAAGCGTGTGCTGCGAGTCACACGGAAAAAAGAACCTACTGTATTTTCTTATGTACTTAACAACACAATAATATCTGAGGTTGAAAAATACAAGTATTTGGGTGTCACATTCAATAGTAAACTCTCTTGGTCAAACCATATTTCCATTACATGTTCAGCAGCATTGCGCAAGTTGTGGTTCTTGAAAAGGAAACTTAGAAATGCACCTGCAAATACCAAAATGTTAGCATACAACACATTTGTCCGTTCCAAACTGGAGTATGCAGCAGTTGTATGGGATCCTCATACTAAAAAGAATATAATGAATTTAGAGCGTGTTCAAAGGAAGGCTATCAGATTCATCTTCAGTAAACGTCAAAGGCCTTCAGACGTCAAAGGCCTTCTTAAAATCTAGAAAAATACAGAATTGTCTATCCCGCCACTCGATCACAACGGAAGTATCGAAACCGATGAATAGCGGGAGCTTCGAAAACAAAGAAAAGGCGTATGACTGGCCCCCTGGGACAGTCAACACCTCAGTCGTGCTTTAAGCTAAGTGACAGTAGTGACAGATGTGCGCTGCATGTGTTGGCATTGACAAGGTTTTGGCAGAAACGGGGAACTGCAGCAAAAGGCCGCAGCTTTCATTTGGTGAGCAAACTCTAGCCATCAACCATTAACTGTCACCTGCCACAGGGTGGCAGGGTGAGCGCGCTGCCAATCCAGTGTCTGGAATGTACTCAACGTTACAGATGCCAAGTCGAATACACTATAGCTTTCGCTCTCCAACCAGGTTTAGCAGTAGTTAAGCCGCAGTTCATTTGTGTTTCACCATCCTAAATGTGCATAATCGTTAAACATTCCTGAAAGATTTACGGGCGATCGCTTGAGGATCACATTGGACCGAAAGCACAACGTCGTTGTGCTAAATTCTGTGATGATGCGCTCATTTTTTCTTTCCGCTGGGTTTAAAATATGTAATCATGTATAAACTGTTCTCCGACATTTTTAACCGCTTCTATCTTGGCGATGCAGTTGTATGTAGGTTTTCAGTCACTTACGTAGGGATTTCTGTTTTTGGGAGCTTACCAGAAAGCAAGACCCCGAGAACAGATGAAAGAATGGAGTCTTACTAGCATTAAAGATTTTCAGAATTAAAGAGAAAATTTGGTGCCATTCAACCAAACGAGCGACGCACTCCTGCCGAAATGTTCCACATCTTCAGGCTGTCAAGCGAGATGCCGGAACGCTGCAACATACTGACAGCTGCGGACTCTGCGCGCACCGAACTGTATGCTCTCTCTTTTCTTAAGATTTGCGCAAAACTTATCAAATATATAAACATTGCATCGTGGAATACGAGATCTGTCTTTTATTTCGTCTAGAAATCTAACTCGGGAATGTTCCCTAACGTGACAACAAATATGGCGGTTCTTCGTATTCTGGCTTTGGCGTTCTAAAGCGCCCTTCATCTGTGTTTGAAGAAACATAATCGGCTGATTCAAAACCCTTCGATAAGGGTACGCAGAAAAATGTGTTCTGTAGATAGCACGCTAACGTAGTTATAATTCTAAACTCTATAATGAGAAGGTGTGACAATGCTCTGTTGTTTTTGAGAGTCAGTCACTTGCCACGGAGCTAACACCTTTTTTGGTGTAAGGTTACGCAGTTCTTTGGAGGCCAAGTATTTATGCTCTTACACATAGTGTAATGTTATATTGCTAACAGCCTAAATTTGCACAACCAAATGAAGAATAACTCTAAGGAACCTGTGTATAACATTACGCTTTTCTAAGATGGGTAAGTGTTACTCTGAGGACATCATAAACATATTCTAACATAAAAGGTGCAAGCTTGCGCCTTTCTACTGGTAGATATCGATACGCTTTTGCGAGGGGTATCTTCACTTCTACTCTTCTTTGCTGCTTTATCTACGCATTTTCATTCCTGCTTTGAGAATTTACCTTCCCTGTGGTCTGATTTCTAGAGTGGCTAAGGTTTAATTGAGGCCCTGGTAACAATGTTTCTCTGGTTTCTGATGCTACTATATGGTTTTTTTGCCCATAGTATGAATATTGTTTCCTAAAAGAGAAGTTTAGTTGCCTATCTGAGCGCCAATGAGTGATATCGGCAGCTGTAATTTTCAGTATGTTCTGCTTTCCGTGCATATATCAAATGTGAAATAATTTCCCAGTAGCAAACAGAAGGAAGCTTGTGCCTGTGATGGCATTTCTGGGTGCATCCCATTGTCGCCGCCTTTTAATAGAGCTTAAATTCCAGTAGAAAAGCGTGGACATGACAGAAAGGCTACACACTGTAAATTTTATGGTACAGCTCAATGAACACAAGGAAAAGCTTCGGGCTAGAAGTGAAATAATAGGAAGGCAAAATTTCACAAAAAAGTCGTCTCCACTCATGTGGTAATGAGGTGACGTCATGCGCACGAAATTATACCGACCATTATAATAAAGGTAGCTTTTATTGCGGTTCATAACCTGTTTCTTTCTGCGCCTCTACATTATGTCTGTGCAAAAAGCTTTGGTTACTGGACCGGCCTTCACTGAAAGACTACATTAACTATACGAGAAGCATAAAACAATATCTTCTAAAGCACTATTTTTGCCTTAGAAAATTACATACCTTGACCTTTTATTTGCAAGTGCTGCTTTATCCAATGCTTGCAGCATATGCAGGAGCAGAAATTATCATGAATTACATTTTGCCGGCACAGTAGAATGCAACTTCTATATTTAGTTTATTTTTTCTTTATTTATATATTTATTTATTTATAGAATACTGCAGACCATAAGATGGGTCTAAGCAGGAGGGAAAAATACATAAAACGAAGCGTGGAAAATTACATAGCAGAAAAATAACATATGAGTAATAGAACATATTAAAGAACAAGAAAAAACACAGCAATTATCAATAAGCAATTTTATTAATGGCATCGATGCTGTTTACAACCTATGGCGGGAGTTCATTCTATTGAGGTATCGTGTGAGGGAAAAAATGAGTATTTTAAAGTATTGATTCTAGCACTGTACGATGTTAGTGATTCCGTGTGACGATGTCGTGTTAGTCGCATTGTGATAGGTTTAAGAAATAAATCAGACTCATGGAGAGTTTGCTATGTTTGAGTAGGAAGCGTCATTTGAATCGTTGAATTCTTCTTCGTGTTTGAAATGTCTGTTCGTTGTTTTGGGCGAGAGTGGTTGGAGAGTAAGTAGAACTATATTTAATAAAGATAAATCTAACAGATTTTCGCTGGATCATTTCCAGTGCCTCAATGTTACGTTTTGTGTAAGGGTCCCAGACGGTGAATGCGTACACAAGTTTCGGTCTGATGATGAATTTGTAGGCTAGAAGCTTTGCACTAAAAGGGGCACCTTTTAATCTATGCCCAAGAAAGCAAAGTTTTCGAAAGGATGACGTACATATATATGTTGGTTGTATGTTTATTCCAGCTAAGATTATTGGTTATAGTAAAAAGTAAGTGTTTGTATCCGTTAACTTCCTCAAGCGGATGATTTGAGAGGGCATACGGAAATAATAGGCTACTTTGTACATTGGTCACATTCATAAAGACTATTTTGTCATTCTTAAGCTTCATCTCCCATCGACTGCACCGTGAGTGAATGTTTTGAAGGTTAGAATTAAGGATGACTTGGTCTTCGTAGGATCTGAATTCATGAAACAAAACACAATCATCCGCAAAAAGCCTTGTTTGCACTGTTTCACTAATTGCATCCGCAATGTGATTGATGTAGACCAAAAACAATAATGGTCCAAGCACACTTTCGTGCCGCACGCCAGAAGTGACCGAAAGGCAGTTTGAACAATGGCCATCGATACTGACGAACTGGGCGCGGTTAGAAAGGCAAGCAGAAACCCAGGTAATTATCAAAGAATGAAGAACGACATTTTCAAGCTTAAATATATGTTTGACATGTGAAACAAGGTCAAAAGCTTTCATATAATCTAAAAAATGACGTCCATCTACCCTGACTTGTTTATAATGTCAGCAAAACTATGAACAAAAGATGTTAATTGAGTGACGGTCGAAAAGCCCTTTCTGAATTCATGCTGGTGTGACTATAGAATGTCTCTGTCATTTAGAAAGGAAGTTATATAAGTGGCTACAATGTGTTAGATGAGTTTACAAGAAGAAGATGTAAGTGATATTTGACGAAAATAAGTAACAGATAATGCTGTACCATTTTTCAGCATTGGCACAATCCGCGCAACTCTCCAATCCGAAGGAAAAGTGCCTGTTGATAGGCTCGCGTGAAAAATTATAGCTATAAATTGGGATAAAAGTTCACTATAACGGCGCAAGAACATACATGAAATTCCGTCCGGACCAGGAGACACTTTTGTTTTCAGATTCAACAACATTGAAAACACACCTGCAGAAGATACAATGCTTGGTTCGAGATGACATGATACAGCAGGTTGATTGACATAAGGGGGATTTTGATTTCGTGAAGACACTGTGGAAATATCTTAAAATGCCCAGCAATGCTTGTTTTATCGGTGGTAAGAACACCATTGTGCAGAATTTGGTCGACAGGTTTGTTTTTTGGGCACAAGTGTTTCCATAACTTCTTTTAAGATGCTGAGTATAATTAAGTGGTCGATCACGACTGACAGCTTGCAAAAATGGCTATTAACACAGTTGCCTCCCATGTCTGCTGTCACGTGCAGGCCACGTGAGCTTAGTTAAATTTTAAGTTCGCTGCATTGTGAAAGTACAAGCTGCTATGGGCTCATGTGAGCTATTGGAAATTATTCCTAACAGTGAGCAGCACCTTCCTGCAGAAAGGGAAGTGTGAACAGTGAAAAAAAGATTAACAGATTAACAGGCGCGTCACATTTACTTTTACATGCATAAACGGTGCTAGTCATATTATCTTGGTAGCATGCCACCCTGCCGACCATTACCATAACTGTGCGTCATTTCTTTCAGACATTTCCCTCACTACAGGCAGCACCCCGCAGACAAATTCAATATGAAATCTTTGCTGAAGTGCAGCCTACTTTTGCAGAAAAAGAAACTGCATTGATACCTCAAGGAATAAAGAGAGGTCACAATTGTTTAAACATTATTAAAAAACTCTTTCACTACGAAGTCCTCCAAAACATTAAATGGCTCCACCATTTGTACAATAGAATGGCTGTAGCTGCACAATATAACGTACTATGCTCATTGATGCACATCTAGTAATGATGAACTTGCTACGAAATCACGGTTACATAAAAAAAAAACAGACCACACGAACCTAGTCTCGACTACTTGTGCGGTTTTGAAGCGGCCAGATAGAACTTCAGTGTCAGGAGTGACTGACTGCGCACCTCTGCATCCTTGCTACTCTCAGGTGCACTGCAGTAGGGGCATCATTGGCAGCTTCAGTGTAACGACTGCTGATAACTTACATTAATTAAACCGTGTAATGGCAGCACACGTGATCAAAAAGCACGAGGAATATTTTGACGATGAGACACTACAACATTTTAATTCGAATTTTATTCATTGGAGCACTATCCACGTATTAATAAGATGCGTTCTTGACGGTGTGCATGAGTTTATACCAGACAGCTGCTGGCACAGTAAGCATAGACAAATTACACCACAATGGCTGAGTACCAATGAACCGTCACTAATTGCTAACATAACCAACATATTGCATGACAATAGCAAGTACAGAAGAAATACTACTTTATTACTGCTTACGAGATTCAGAATATTCATAACAGAAAAAGCATAGAAACTATAATATTATACAACGCAATCTCTTACAGTGGCATCAAACTTAAAGTCTACGCTTTCCCACAGAACTGAGCTCTCAATTGAACTTAAGTGAATACAAAAGTAAAAAAAGGAGGTGAAATACACTGTATGTCTTTTATCATCAAATGTTTTGTCACCAACTAGCCCAGACCTTTTTACTTGCCAAGGAAACTAAAGAAGCCTAAGTAAAGAGCAAGTTACTTATCAACTTAACATCATTCGCACGCGCACCTTGCCATTCGAATGCAGTAAAACTGTGTGATGCGCCACCAGCGCCCTTCAACACTAGCGGCGGCCTGATGCTCTCTCAGGAGAGAGAAGGAAGGAGAAGAAAAAGAAGAGAGACACGAGGCGCGGCGCCAACGGCACGAGGAGGCGAGCTTGGGCAACGGAGCAGGCGAGGTCACGGCTGAACGGCTTCTTGAACCCGGGTGACCAGACCTGGGGAAGCCATCCTCGCCCAGTTCCGCAGAACCAGGAGCCTGCTGTCTCCTGTCTCCTGCCTGCCTCTCGCTGCCTCGGAGCGGTCGCCGTGCCGGGCACAGGCAGGTGCTGCCTGCCCGGAGATCCTGCCGGCCTTGCTGTCGGATCGTGCCTGGCGTACCGTGGCTGGGATCTCCTGCTGTGAGGGGGTGCCTTCCTGGCCGTGCCCGGGTGTCCAGACCTGGGCGGCCGTCTCCTCTCTGGTGCGTCGTCAGCGTCACTGGTGCTGGTGCTCCGCGCCCGACTTCCGGCCGCAGGGAGAACAGCCCCGCGGAGGTACTTGGCCCCGGCGCCTTTCTGGCGACGGGCAGCGGAATCTCACACCGGAGCCACTCCTCTACCCTCGGCCGCACAGCTCCATACCCATCAGTGACTGCTCTCCTGTATTAAGTAAAACCATCTTTGTTACATCTACGGACGTGCTCGGTCTGGGACGAATTTTCTGGATCCTCCGGGGCCCCACCTCGGAGGACGCTCGAACCAGCTGGGGGCCTTTTCCCCTCAGAAACTGCCGGCATGATAAGTCACTCTCTGGGTTAGCAAAGACTATTGCAAGGTGTTTGCGAAAATGGCCGCACCCTAAGAAACTTCGAGCAAAACTGCGCTGGTAATTTCTTTTCTATCAACTTTTCACGTTCACAGTTTTATCGTTGACTTTCTACTCCATGGTAAAAAAAAAATCCACGCCGTCCATTCGCCCACAAGAGATGATTAAAAAAAAGGATGAGAATGAAATACTAAGGGAGTAGTTACTCATTGGCATCCACCCAAGCGCAGCCATACGGCTACAAAGGAAAGCTAACAGCTTTCTCAGAAACTTCGTAGTTAAAGAAAAAATCGTCCTGGTCCGGGGTTCGAACCCGGGTCCACTGCTTCACCGGAGCAGTCGCTCTACCAACTGAGCTCACCCGGACGGGATGCTAATGGTAGGGCGAGAGCGAGTTAATAACTCGAAGTGGGAACAGTGCTGGTCAAATTTTTAGGGGAATCCCCCAAGGTGGAGTACATTAGCATTGCTTTGTAGCCGTATGGCTGCGCTTGGGTGGATGCCAATGAGTAATTACTCCCTTATTACAAATTTACTCCACCTTGGGAAATTCCCCTAAAAATTTGACCAGAATCAGATACAGTGGTGCGGTAAATGTGAGCACGGCGCGCAGTACATGTCACAGAAGCGCTCACACTAAATTATTCGCCTCTTTCTGAACGAAGAATTTTCTTTGGACATAGCTGAGTGAATGGTCGTGAGCAGGGACAAATATATTGCGTTGAATAGACGATGGATGAGAGCCTGCACAGAAAGATAGCACGAGAAAGATGTTTGCACAATGCGCGGCTGCAGTCGTGTGTTGTACACTAATCGGATCCCTCCGACTGCTACGCGACCGGCTCAAAGCAAGAAACAGCAACAAAAAGCGCCTCACCCACACAATTCATGATAAAGCAGCTTACTGAATATGCCAGAGTTTGAAGGCAGGCATAAACATGTATAACCAGAGGCCAGAGCGTGTTAACAACACATTTGCATTGCCTGACATAGAAACGGAGGAAACAATTACAGCAGTCGACAGGCTTTCAGTTGTCATTGCGGCAGGACCTGATGCTATAGATATAGACTGATTAAAAATAACATTGATTTACTAGGAATCCATATACTAAATATTTTTCATCTTTCACTGACAAATGCAATGTATCCTGATGTACTGAAGGTCGGAAAGGTTATACCTATTTTTACAGGCGGTGAGCGATATGACCTGCGAACCCATAGAGCGATATCGGTGTTAAATGCATTTCATACAAATTTTAAAAAGGTGCTTCACTAGCGTATACAGAATTTACTAAATAATTATAAGATTATTTGTCATGATCAGAAAGGCTTCAGGTCCCAAAGGTCAACGTCAACCGCAGTTCTTGTTCCTACACAGCCGATTTACTGTGCAGCATAATAATAAACTAGCCATAGTAGTATACTTCGACATATCAAAAGCTTTAGATACGGTTCATCACTCAGTAACGTAACAGAAAAAGAAAACCTACCGTCTAAGAGGGAAATTGATTATCTAACTGAAGTTATTTCAGTGTGGAAACAATAACTTGTCTTAAACAATTTAACATCACTACCGCAAAGCATTAATCTAGATATGCCGCAGAGTTTCGTGCTTTGGACGCTGCTTTTTCCCCGTATATTGATGATCTTTCATCAACGCTGAAATATCCCAAAGCTGTAATATACGCCGTTGACACTGGGTTATTTTTTGCAGGGGATAATTTAGAGGAACTGCAATATAAAATTAATTAACAACTAAGCGTTGCTTCAGCTTTTTTTAAGTAATCGGATAACTCTTAATGCTGAGAACATAAAGTACACCGTGTTTCACTCATTCACCAAGAACATAAATTACCAACATGTAGCACTAACTATCGGCAATACCGATCTGCTGAGAGTTACCCAATGCAATTATGTTGGCGTCCAGTTCGCATCTGATATGCACTGGAAAGAAGAAATTAACAATCTCTGCTCCAAATTAGTCAGCGATTGTGATCTTTTACTAAGGGCCAGTGACTGCATTGCTCTTTCAATTTTGCGCTTTCTGTATTTAGCATTTGGGCACAGCAAACTATCGTAATGAGGTAATACATACAAAACTTATCTAGATCTTGTTCCTTGCGTTCAAAAATGCGCTATTCATATAAGAGCTTATTCAGACAGTACCAGTCTCAGTATTACATTTCTCCTAGCGCTCCCTGAACTGGTAGACGCACTTGACTCCAGCGTGGAATTCCTATCAGCGAAGTTCGATGAATTCTAGGATCGTCTTCTAACTCAGGAGCAAGTCACAGAGAAACTGGCCGAAAGCATGGATCAGAGAGAAAAGGCCGACTCTCCCAGTGAACTGCAAGAGATAATGCAAGATGTAGATAACCTGGAGTGGCGTAACCTTCGATAAAACATTGAATTTCACGGCATTCTTGAAGATGAAATCGAGAGCTTGGTCGAAAAAATAAATGAATTAGCCCCTACACTGGACATTCAGCCAGCAACTAAGCAAGATACAACCGCACTACATCGGCTTCCAGCGAAACAAGGAGGAACACGGGGCATCATTGCTAACTTCGTCACTCATAAAATTCGTGACGCCTTACTGGCAAAGCAGCAGGCACTAAAGAATGAGCCTGGTGAGATGTTTATGTACGAAAACATATGGCAAGGCTTTCCCGCAGTATTCTGACAAAAACAAAGGATTGGGCGAAGAATGCAGGCTACGCTTTCGTATGGCACACGAACGGAAAAGTGCTAGCTAGAAAGAAGAGCGGTGATTATGCAGTGGTGATTCGCACGATTCAGAATCTTGGTGGCCTGCAAGGACTATTCTTGGTATTTTAATTTTTCTTTGAACATTTTCTTCATCTCGCCTACACCAATATTAAATCGTCAAATTCCTCATTTGCCTTCTTTGTGTAACTATTTTATTCCTGCCTTTTTCCTTCGGAAGCAAGTACGTTAGTGGCTATGTGCGCATGTGGCAGTGAGTTCCCGCTTTAATAGGCTGTGCTTTCAAATAAAAGAGTTGCCAGTGTGCGTCCGTGGTGTTGTACTTCTTTCCTAGCCTCTAGTCCTCGTCCTTTTTCCGCCATCTTTAACTTTCTCGAACATGAATCTACTAGCCCGCAGGAACGTTCTTCTAGAAACTCGTTAGTACAGCATTTCATCTATGGTGTTCTCTGTTCTTCAAAGCAGTTTCAGCAGTATTACATCACTATACTGCTAATACGGTAAAACCGGGTGCAGCTCCGGACGGCCACCGGCAAAAAATTTATCTCACTCCTAAGAATTTGAATCTACCCACACCCACCCACCACCTTCAGCTTACCGCGGCCGCCAGCCGCCAATGCCCACGTGCAGATCTGCACATGTGCATTAGCGGCCGCGGTAAGCGATCCCAATTACACACTATTCTGAAATTACTAATTACATTATATATTTTATTTCACAGTTGCAGTAGTATTAATTTTTATTTTCAATCAGTTATTTTTTGTTACAATTACAGTTTTGTTCTCTCTATTTGTATTATTTTTTGTTTTGTTACGAAATGTTCTATTTCCGTAGTGGAGACCTACGGAAGCCTTCCTTTTTTACGTGTACCCGTATAGTACACGGGCGTTTTCGCACCCATCTCTCCAACCTGGGTGCAGTCCTCGAGGCCGGGTTACTAGCCCGTGCACCTGCCCAACGCAGTCGCGTAACGCCTTAGCCACTGCGCTACCTCGAAGAGTGAATACCTGTAGTGTGAGGGCTCCTTATATGCCTTTAAGGTCCAGCGATGAGCTCCTTTACGCTCGTTGGCAGGCATGTCAGGCAGGTGTTGCAGGCATGTGACCAATTGGGGGGGGGGGGGGGGGAGGATGGGAGGGAACTCTTAAGTGGGTTAATTTTCAATATGCAGCTGGTCACTCTATACTTGACATTCATAGATCCGTGAAAGTCGTCATACCTCTCCTGGCGAAGTGGCGGAGCGCTCGTGGAGCTCAGGGATGAAGCGCCCCCTGCGATGGCAGGTGCTCCCAGTGATGGGCTTTGTGCGACCCAGGTTGCTCTTCGGGAGCGACTGATCATTATTTTGACTGCCACCTGCCCCGGTGGGTAGTTTTCTCACTATCCGGTGGGGAGGTTGTTATGACGCCGCATGGTCACGGGACCTGTGTGACCCACCTGCTTCCTATGGTGGTCTGTGGGGACCACCTTCCAAAGCCATGCTCGTGATTTTTCTGCTCACAACCCCCACGCCGACAACGCTAACGCCGACTCCGGATTTTCACGGGAACCAGACTCTTAACGCTACCGCGTCAATGAAGGAGCCCTCAATTCTGGTAAAAAAATCACCCGACTTTTCACAGCTTGAATAGAGCAAAAGTGGGAACAATATTAAAAAAACTGGGTACAGGGAATGTTCGTCTTGCAACAGGGAGCATAAATAAACGTTGCCACTATGCTTCGTGTGTCGTCTCCGCGCGGTTCCGTTCATATTCACTGCCTGTCTCAACAAAAGCAGCTACACCACTCCTACACAATTCCACGAGTGCAACCACTACCCTTAATGTCAATCTGCGACATGACTAAATCTACAATACGTCCCAAGAGACCGCCTCACGGCTCACATATCCTTTAAGGTTCAGGGCTACATGGGCAATATAGTTTTTTGGCCAGCAAATGAAAGGTGCAGTTTTCAGTTGCATTCTACGAAGTTAACGCTGTTTAGCTCAAGAAAAGTCCCCCGAAAATATATTTCTGTAAAAAAAATCTTAATGTTAGCAAGTGAAGCGACGCCAAACCTATTTACAGTAGTACCTTTTTACAGCTGTAGAAGGTTTATATAACTGCATGACGCAACTTCTCTGGTGTAAACGGTAGAATTAGACCCTAAACTGGGCATTGAGCCACTAACTAAGCAAGATATCAGCGCACTACATCGGCTTTCAACGAAACAAGGCAGAACACGGGGCGTCATTGCTCGCTTCGTCAGTCATGAATTTCGCGACGCCTGGCTGGCAAAGCGACAAACACTAAAGAATGAACCTTGTGACATGTTTATGTGCGAAAATATGAAAATGCTTTCCCGCTGTCTTCTGACAAAAACAAAGGAATGGGCGAAGAATGCAGGCTACTCTTTCGTATGGCACACGAACAGAAAAGTGCTTGTTCGAGAGAGCGGTGATAATGCTGTGGTGATTCGCACGGTTCAGGATGTTGATGGCTTGCAGTGACTTTTCTTGGCAAGTTTTTCTTTGAAAATTTTCTTCCACAATGAAAAACCTGCGCACACTTTCAGTCTTTCATCTTACTGCCAGGAGTTTACGAGAACAAGTATGATGAAGTAATTTCTTTTTGGCGGAACCGAATAATTCCTGTGACATCATTTGTCTTACAGAGACTTAATTTTCACGTGATGACGAGTGTTTGTCGCTTCCTGGATATGATGTTGTATCTGCGTGCCGTTGTAGGAGGCGTGGTGGTGGTATCGCTGTATACATCCGATCAAAGCTTAAATATAAAGTACTTTCTGGGTTCAAGATAATTGATGACAATTATGAATGCCTAGTTATACAGTGTCGTGATATGATTTTCTCTGTCATGTACTGTCCTCCATCAGGTTTTCTTGGTGACTTTATGCAGTTTACTGAAAAGGTATTTGCACTTAGTGTTCAGCTGAAGTTTGAAAGCGTTCTTCTAGAGGATTTCAACCTGAACGCTTCCACTGACAATCAAGCCTACTTACAATTCAAAGCGTTATACGAGCCGTATCGTTGCTCCAACGTAGTCACCACAACGAAAAGAATTACAGCAAGTTTCAAAAGTATTCTTTACCTATGCGTTACAAGTTTCCCTCTTAGGAATGTTAAATCAGGCACCCTGGTTTGCAGTTTAAGTGACCATTTGCCAATATATGTCTGTTACCCTGCAAACACGCAGTCGCCCCCAACGCGAAGTACCAATTAGAGAGTACTCCGAGCACAATGTTAATACGTTTAAGGACATGCTGACGACTGTTGACTGGAACATAATTTTGGAGCTCTCGAACCCTTGCCTCTTACGACGCGTTCCTTTCGTGCTTCGTAGCTGCTTATAACAGTTGTTTTCCCCTCAGACACCGAAAAAAGAAGGAAACAGTAAGAAAGCCCTGGATTTCTCATGAATTGTTTCAAAGAATCAAACAGAAAAACAGGCTTTTCCAAACATTCTTGCAAACAAAATATGAAAATGACTTTCTGGCATTTAAGAAAGTACGAAATCTGCTAAATTCAGACATAAAAAGCAAAGATCAAGTATAATACACATAAATTTATACAGGTGAACGGTAATACACGTCTGGTATGGCAAACCACGAGGGAAATAATCTATAAGAATTCAGAAACAGAAAAAGTGAAATTTCCGAATTCCGATCTATCTGAAGCAGAGGTTGCAAACCTGTTTAATGAATCTTTTCTTGCTGCTGGTGCTGCTTTCGTTTCGCTGAGCCACAAATGTACTTTCTTATATACCCTAGGAAAATGGTCTCACTGCAAGCAATCCGAATACAATATTTTTGTCCCCCACTGATTTTAGAGAGGTACAAGATGTAATTATGTCTCTAAAAGACGGTTGTGCATCTGGCGCTGATGAGATCAGACCAAAACCACTGAAGGCTGTGAGTCAAATAGTTAGTACTCCTATTGCACACATCTGCAATATTATAATAGAAAAGAGAGTTTTTCCAGTCAAAATGAAACTGTCTCGTGTGACGCCTATACATAAGGGAGGTTCTTTGATGACGGGAACAACTACAGGCCGATCTCTGTGATTTCGGTATTTTCCAGAATAGCCTATCGTGTTATCAGCAAAAGGCTCGTTGGATTTCTAACCTCGCAGAATATTCTCGTACGGCAATAGTTCGGCTTCCAGAAAAACAAATTCCCAGAAACAGCACTACTTCGAATAAAAGATGAAATTCTGCACAATATTGAAAACAATGCACTAACTCTGGGTATTCCTCGATTTTAGAAAAGCGTTCGATAGTGTGCACCATGATATACTATTAAAAAAACTTCAGCATTATGGTATCAGGAGTATAGCTGGGACTCTCCTCATGAGTTATTTTGTGAGCAGTATACGTTGTGAACAGTTCACGTGAGCAGTATACTGTTATCAATAGTGTATGCCAGGCCTATAACCAGGCAGACCTCTCCATTATTCATTAAAGTCTCTCTCCCGCTCTCTCTCTCTCAATGGTGTATGTTCAGAGATAAACACTCTGTTGTATGCTGTACCACAATGGTCCATCCTCTGGCTTGTCTTATTTCTCATCTATATTAATGATATTGTAGACATACCGGGTGCCTCAAACTTGATTTTATATGCGGACGACACCAATGCGTTCTTTTCGGGTAGGGTTTTAGTACGCTGTTCAGGGAGGCAAACAATTGGATGTTGGGCTTAACCTCATGGCTGGGAAGTAACTGGCTCGCAATAAACATAAATAAAACAAAGTATTTACTGTTTCGCTCTAAAGGTACGGCAATGCATACAATTCCATGTTTAAAATTTAAAGGCCTGGACATACAACAGTCTTCTACTACCAGATTGCCAGGTGTCACATTCCCCGAAAATCTCTTATGGAATGCTCACATCCACGCACTTAGAACTGATCTCTCTCGTGGGTTAGGCATCTTAAACAGAATGAGGTGCTACCTGCCAGCTTCTGTCAAACGACAGGTGTACTGCTCTCTTATAAGTTCATGTTTTAGCTATTGCTCTCTTGTGTGGCAAACCCTCAGGAAAACGAATTTAGATTCTCTACTATCAATACAAAAAAGAGCAACCCGCGCTATCGGTAACTTGGAGCTGTCCCATAGTTGTGCGCCCTAAGATAAATTGTATGGAATTTTCCAAATGCCTAAGTAGTACAAATACAGACTAAGCTTGGAAGTTTATCGCCAGTACCGGTTGGATAAATCTACCTTTCAAACAAAATACTAGGAAAAAAGAAACGTGTACAAGTTAAGGAAGAACGTCATAGTCAAGCCCGAGCTCGAATAAACTATGGACATTAAATATTAAGCTGTCAGAGCGGATTTAATAAACAGCTATCCAGTCATTCAACACCTATTAACCAAAAATATTTAAGTAAACAGGTTTAAGAAAACACTGAAGGGATTGTTTTTAAAGGAAGACAAGTGCTTCATATTTTCATGTTTTTCTTCTTGTTTTCAATTTATCTTCATGGGCTTCAAGTTCGATAGTGTTCATGTATTTTATGTTTGGAAGTGTTTTGTAAACATGCATTGCTAGTAGAAGTTGTGCACTAATTCCTGTATTCCTTTGTTGTACATATGCTTGCACTGTAAAAAAAAGAATAAGGGGGTGGGGTGACACAGCTTCGTCTTAGTTATTTCTCTGCAAAGATCTAACGCTGCTATAAACTCTCCATGAGTGTGAAACCGCTGCTTCCCACAGGGTGGCGTGACCTCGTCAGGCACTTTTCCGCCTTTCATCACGTCCCCCAAGACTATTATTTTCTTGAATAGAATTGATTGATTGATTGATTGATTGATTGATTGATTGATTGATTGATTGATTGATTGATTGATTGATTGATTGATTGATTGATTGATTGATTGATTGATTGATTGATTGATTGATTGATTGATTGATTGATTGATCGATCGATCGATCGATCGATCGATTCGTTGATTCATTGATTATCAGCTACAAATACTACCAGTATCAATGGCATATAACCTCAACATTGCTGAAATATTAAATATTATTATAAAATCTGGCAACGCCCTTCCCCATAGTTTTCTTTAGATTACCAATGAAACAAATCAGAGCTGCAACCAACAATCTATTTAACTTGCCGCTTTGTCATAATACGTACGGCCGGAGACCCCTAGAGTATAACTGGGCCCGTTTGTGGAATGACGTCCCAAATGAATTAAAAGAATAGTTTTTCCGCAACCTTTAAAACATGCTTCGCTAATTTCCATGGAAATGTAGGAATTAAGAAGTTTGTGTGATTTGATTTAGAAATTCTGTTTATAGCTGGCAGTTTTTTGATCTAACCGAACATATACCCATAGTTTTGTAGTTAAGCTTCGCAACTATTTTGTGAATTACTGAAGTGTGCTGTTATTTGGTCCTGTCATGATAAAATCTGCCAGTATTACTGTGCTCGTTATGCGCTCGAACTGATTACTAGCCATAAAGGCTATGGGTCCAATCCACTGTGTGTATACTTGTTTTTAAAATAATAACAAAATAAGGGAAACAAGGCCACTTACGTACAGAGGGCAAAACGCATGTCTAGAACACGCTCTGAGCATGTTTCAGGCGTAACACGCGATGTACTAGCCATAAGATTTGGTTAAAAATGGTCTGGGTGTAAACATGTGCAGTTAAACTCATAGAATTTCATCGCCATTTTTTGCCTTCTTAGTAGCAGCGGCTTTGGGAGCTCCGGAACACACAGTTTGGTTGTTCTACGGTTGTTGTACGGTTGAAATTTGGCACAAAGAATCTTTAGGATAAGCTGCGCCGCAACGCGTGCGCTGGTCCTTTCAGACGGTGACTCGCGAAGATGTCGCTAACTGCAGCGTCACACTTCGATGAAACCTGCGCGGTGAAGTAATCGCTGAGCGAAAACCGAACTCAAAACGCGTTCGGGTCTGTACAACACAAAAGTTAGAGACCACTGCGGCGACTTCATTGGGAGCATTCAAAAGCATTGACGCGCCGCCGCGGTGGCTCAGCGCTTATGGTGCTCGGCTGCTGACCCAAAAGACGCGGGTTCGATCCCGGCCGCGGCGGCTAGAATTTCTTTGGAGGAGAAATTCTGGAGGCCCGTGTACTGTGCGATGTCAGTGCACGTTAAAGAACCCCAGGTGGTCAAAATTTCCGGAGCCCTCCACTACGGCGTCTCTCATAGCCTTAGTCGCTTTGGGACGTTAAACCCCATAAAACCAAACCAAAAGCATTGACGCCTCCTCAGCACTCGTCGCCTCTCTTTGCCTCTCTTTATCACTTTTTTGTTTGTTAATTAATGTAACTACTAAATTAGCGTAATTATGATATGCTTTAATTAAATATCGACTTATTCACTTTGATTATACCTTCTTTTATCTCAGTGAACCATTATGGTTCTTAAAATTTGGTGCCGTGCTTGCTTTCTCGTCCAATTACTATATCCCCGTCCAGCCAATGAAAGCGTCCAATTAGCTCCAATGCTCATAATTAATTAATTAATTATTCTATGTCAACGAGACTTCTCCGATTAAGTATCACTCATCAAATACATATAAATTTATTTCAAACTTTATTTTCACTCTTTTGCCTATTTTCCCATTATTTGGCCTTCCACTCCTGTTTTCCCTTCCACTCATTTTATCGACAAATCCTATCGACATAATCTTTTTTTGCGCAGCATACTCACATGATCCTCTTTCGATTGCAACAGCTCGTTTGATGCTACATCTTCTGAAAACGTCACGACCTCTGCGGGCACGTTTTGCGGATACGTTTTGGTGACACGACCCCGCCGACATAGCCTAGAAATGCGTTCGTATTAAAAAGAGGAACGCGCACCGTGAATCGCACGTACGGCACCCATCAACAACAAAGACAAGCGGGGTAAACAGCGGCTTCGTCTTCGACTCTAAGGAGCAAATAGCCAATCCAAATTGACAGGCACGTGACTTGAAAAGCGAAGGAAAAAACTACTAAATATATTGAAAAAGCCTTTGCGCCTTGCTTTTGTTCGGCAGGGCGCCTCGCTTTCCCTCTTTCTCCGGTGACTGAGGGAACGTCGCCCTACTTTCTCAGCAGTGTTCCATGGACACACCGTCCGCGTGCGGGGCGACAGCCTTCGGTGCTTCCAATGTGCGGGGTGCTTGCATTCCTTTTGCGTGCGCCTCTCTTCGCATGTGGCTCGTAGTTTTCCGTGCTTTCGGCGTGCCCTCTCGCAGACAACGAACACGGCGAGAGTTGTCTTGTCGCTGTTCCTCCTCCTTCTTGTACTGTGCATTTGAAGTGTTTAGGAAAGCCAGCTAGTACTCACTATCAATAAATATGCAGATGCTACCGGACATATGTGTTGTATCCAAGAGAAAAGTTTTCAGACTAGCTGCTGCTCGAAGTTACGAGCACAGTTCGGAGGCTCCCGTCAGCTCTCATTTACTGCCACATACGGAAGGCACTGAGAAACAAATTTCAATAAATTTCCTCTCCTCTACATCGAAGTCATTCATAGAACTGGGTAAAAGAGCTATGTAAATTCTAGAGAATTATTGATTCCACTCCAGATACTGTAATAGATACTGATATGAAGTTTCTTTCTGTTTTGCTTATGGGCCGCACGTTTCAGGAGATTCCTAAAAAAGCAAAAAACCCAACTCACTTCCAAAAATTTAGTTCAAGCGAAACAGATACAGCTATAGAAATATGGATTTATTAAAGCTGCCCCGAGTGTTCAGAATTGTGGGGCAAACAAAGGGGATTCAAAGAATTTTCGCTTTTGAGAAAGATGGCGCAGAAGAGGGTTTTAAACTGCAGTCGACCACTGCTGATGCAGTCTCACTTCTCGTTGCTAGAGTGTACGTGCAGTGTGCGAATTATTTTCCAAGATGGGTCGACTTTGAGTTCAGCCGCCACTCTGCCAGCCCAAGCACGTGTTTAGATACTTCACGCGACAGGTGGTTCGGCCGATTCCGACTACAATAGGCGCTTTGATTTAATTCAAGATAGGAAGCTACCACCGCTGAATTTATATTGTTACTAAAGATGGGTTCAGCAATGCGATACAATGTGTCCTTTAGCTCAGCTTCATTAGAGCGTACAAAGTAAAAGTTTCAATCGTACGAAACAAATTACGATGATGAAGGAAAACCTGTCTGTTTGTACGCCATAGAGTCATTTAGTTTCGAGCTTGGGTCTTCGGGTTGCCTCCATCCACTGCAATGTACTGTTTGGTGCTTATCACTAGCCCTTAAAAGAATGTTTCTTCCTGACTCATGAACCATGCCATCAGAATTCGCAGTGCACTGCGGTAATATAAGTTTCTGGGTTACTGTTTCCGGCGCCACCCGATTTTTTGCTGAATGCAATGCCTTCATAGCCCTACTTGTTGAAAAAAAAAGGAGGCAGTCAACTCCATTTTTGATTATCACTGCTACTTCACTGCATTAAAGCTGTGCGAAACAACAAAAAAGATAAAAATTAAGTACACGTACACTGAGTTTATGCTAATTTCGGCTCTTGTAAGCGCGCACCACAATTTCAGCCGCATGAGAGCCGCAAGGGAGGTTCATAATAGACGTCAATTGCGTTGTTCGCCTCGCTCCCTGTTTATCAGTTTAAAATAAAATGAAATCGAACTGTTTCTATGTGAAACACTCGCAGACGCCAAAACATGATCACAAAATTCTGCTATCTTACATATTGATTACTGTGGGTTCGTTAACTCGTGTAGAAAGAAAGAGTCCGTAATCTCTTTGGAAAGGAAACGTCTAAATGACTTTTACGCTGCTTTACAGAGCTGCCAAGGAGATGCACAAATGTTGGTGATTTCTTAGTCGATCCAAAACTGGGACTCTGGAAGATGGCTCGTGTAAGTAAAAGTGTTCTAAACAAAAAAGTCCGTGTATATATGGAATATTCAGTTAATATTCAAAATGCAGTTCATCCGCCAAATTGTTCTTTCTCTACTTTCATCAATTTTCGTTTTCCAGTGGTGTTAGTATTAGTGGAGAAGATGACGCATTTATTAGCGAGTAGAGCTATTTTTTTTAAAATGGATCAGGAATATGAGTGCTATTTATTCGGCGTTTGCGTTACATTACAATGTATCTTCAGTTAACATAAAATTCCTGCGTCAACAAGCCCGCTCATCCTTCAGGTTTTTATTTAATAGCTTGCATGATGGTAACATGATCCCTTTTGTTATCGTCTGTCATCGCTGATCTTCCAGTTAAGACTCGAACAACTGTAACGAGCAACGCATTATCGAGGGGATACATGATGGGTGGAAGGTACAATTTGTCCCTTGCCTCATTAGCGTCTCGTGAGAGAGCGTAGTGCTGATTTCGTGTAACACTGTGTCGCTTTATTTCCTCAAGGAAAACGTTCCATAACAAGGGTTTCCCGAAAGCAGTGCGCGTGCTTCGGAACGACACGGGGGAACAAGCGTGCTGGTGTTTTTTTTTATTAAAAATTGAGGAACAGCTCTAATGAATAGAGCTGAAGTCGGCTGCGAAGCAAAGCGGTTCCTTTTAAGCCTTTATTGCTGCTTTAATACAAATTGAATCATAAGCCAAAATCATAAGCGAAATTTTCATACCTCTGGTACGTTTGTTAGAGTGAAGCGTTAAATTGTTGATTTCGTTGAGAGGTGGGATTGGTCAACGGAGTAACACAGCAATCATCAGCCGTCGGTCTTTGCCGACTTGCTGCTTTCTTAAAACAATATCCAATCATGAGCATGAAAGCACATGTACCGAATATAAGCGAATATTTTGATCATTAGCAGCCAAGAGCATGTTGCATGCTTGACGGCTGTCGGGGCCGATCGCGGCAAGATCACCTTTTGACATTAACGTTGTATGCATGCGCCAAGTCTCCTCGTCCGCCTTTTTTGCCGACCAAGCCAGGCGAAATGGGGATAAGATCGCTGTGCTACGTGTTCTTCTACGAAAGGTGTTTCCATCCGTGCTTTAGTGGTAGCACCTTCTGCGCCCTCACAGAAGCGAGTAGGCGCGGTCAGTTTCGTCAGCGTCCTTTAGTCACGGTTCAAAACTGGCGAAGTAGGCGTAGCTCTTAACTATTATCCTCAAATAACCCCCCGCCACCCCGCTTTCGGGAGAGGTTTATCTTCTATAGGGGAGGCGATGCTGGCTGCATAATCTGCTGTACGATGTCTTCGCGCAGGTGGAACAAGGATGGTTTTAACAGAAAAAAAGTGTAAGTTTTCCAAAAGAGACTACGGGCCTCCACGCTGGTGATAGCAGAGTGCATTGTTGGGTCATGCGTCTTCAGATTGCATAAGTCGTGACGATATATACTTTTTTCGCCTTTTTTTTTTCTTAGTGTGTATATCCTTTTACCGATATTACACTGGTCGCGAGAACCCGGTAATGTACTAACAAACCAATGCTCTAACGTTGTCACATGGCATCTTGGGCACACATAATTTCTGTAGCTCCTAGTACGCTTAGAACACCAGCTGCCAGGTTTTTTTAGCCATTCGTTTTCATGGAAGCATCCGTGAACCTGGGCCTCTTCATTTGTATCACATAAGGTTGCCGCGATGGCATATACAACTTGCTCTGTCCTTCGGCAAGGGTTAACAATGACAGGGGACAATGCCATTGGCTGCTGAAAGTGAGCAAGCCAAGGAGTAATGCTCAGGTGCCTGCCCATTTTGTACGATTTTGTTTTATTGTATTGTAAAAGGAAAACCTGCCAAATCAATGACTTATTGAGCTTACAAATATTTCTTTTTTACTTAAGACACGCGGGAGAAGTCCCCCTGAAACCCCAGTAATGCCCTCCGGATCAATTGTGTGCGCTGAGATGATAACTACCGACCGTGGTCTCAAGTGGGAAATATTGTTTTGGACATCATCGCGCAGTTCACCCCACAGCACTCCCACAGGGTCGTTTACAAGCAGCAAGCGATTCTTGCTTGCGTTTTTTAAGTCTACTTTTCTACCTTATTCCTTTCCGTAAGCTGTTTGTTAGTTTGTTTACTGGGGTTGAACGTTCCAAAGGGACTCAGGTTATGAAGGACGCCGTAGTGAAGGTTCCCGAAATTTCGACCACCTGTGGTTCTTTAACGTGCTCAGACATCGCGCAGTACACGGGCCTCTAGAATTTAACCTCCATCGAAATTCGACCACCATAGCCGGGATCTAACCCGCGTCTTTCGGTCCAGCAGCCGAGCAACATTACCACTAAGTCGTCACGGCGGCCGTAAGCGGCTCTATTGCTTTTCCAAAGCTTTCTTTTTCTTCCCCTTTCTGCTTTCTCCGTTTAGTTCTGCTCCTTTCTTAGCTAATATGAGCGAAAGCCTCATTTACGCACTCGGCCTTTCATAACTAGAGCTGAAATTTTATCACAATCTACATAAACTAGTTTTGTTATGACGTAAGAAGCACTGAAAAGTGCATGCTATCTGTCCGATGAGAAGGACGCCAATACAGTGCCTATACGAGCGTGACAGAAGGCATGAACAAAAGCATGTGCTCATCTACGGACTTTGCCTTTCTGACGAGGTCTGTGCCCCGTAACTGGAGACTTGAGCATTGATTTTTCGGCAATGTTCGGAATGCTCTACTCCGCATTCCAACTTTTCTAGGACGCTAAAACAAGTATTCTACTTTGCAACCCTTTTAAGCCTTTGCTTTAGCAAAACAGGGGCTTCAAAAGTATTAATCATTTTCAATGGAGTGATCTGGCGCTTTTCTTAATTTGTGCAGCACTACTGGGAACTTATTCTTGACTGCAAATATCTGGGCCCGGACGCCTTAGACTTGATGGAAACAGTAACATATGATGTGTTTCCTGACATCATGCATGTAGCCGACAGTTGGCGGAAGATTCTGTGATAAACAGGGTGGTTCAGGTTGCTCACACATAATTCATATTTCGAATACTTATACGGCTTGCTGCTTCTCGCCTGTCTACTTTCATATGCAGACAGGGCCCTTTTATTTTTCTTTATTTTTAAAGCCCTTTCTAAGTTACTTAGGTTTTGAGGACCGCAAATAAAGATATCATGCCACCGAATAAAACAATCTGGCGGGCTAGTTGGTGGGAATCCATACGATTTCAGCAGCGCGAACACGGTTAGGAAAAGACAGAAGGCGGACAGGACAGAGCGCTGAACTATCAACTTTATTTCAACAATGCCCAAGGCCCCGCTCCTAAATACACACGCCACAGAAGCGCCCACCTGGGGGATTTATCTAAGCACGACACAATCAGAGCGCGAACGAGTAAATTATCGCTTTTTCCCGGGTTATAAAGGATACAACGAGCATGAGTGCTAACAAAGAAAAGACTAAAAACCGGTGAAAGACATGTAAAAAGCATGGAACAACAGGGCTGAGGGTGCATGAAGGTCTGAAGAAAACACAAGCAAAAAAGCTAAAAAAACAGGAATGACATTGCTACAACACGATGGGATAACAAAGCCGAGGAAGCGGAGGTTATTAGGTGAAATGGCGAAAACAACTCCTAAAAAGGGTAACTAAGGATGAACGCCAACAACTAACAAGGCTAAAACGTCAGAAACCATGTAAAGGATGCCACTAAAACCGGGTGAAATCAAATAAGACCAGAAAAAAAGGCGACTTGTTTTTCGGACAGGGAGATTGAAGGAGTGCTAACACAACCTCCCCTAGACTTCCTGATAATAATAATAATAATAATAATAATAATATAATAATAATAATCTTTATTTCCATCGGTATGATGGAGGAGGTTGTGGGTAAAAGCTGCTCGTAAACGGCAGCTTGACAAAGGCCCACAGCCCCCCTCTACAGGGCAACAGCAGCAAGGCATGGAACAACACAAATATACACATCTAAACTCTTCGCGATTTAGCAGAGCCAAAATAAAGTACAGTAGAAAGAAAAAAAGACGAAAAGAAAACAACAATGCAATAAATACAGAGGGTACAAAGAGGTACAATAAACAAAAGATTAAATATACATATCATAGGAACACAGGTACAATTTTTAGGAGTGTATGCAGTGAAGCTGTCGTAATTCGCGTTTAGATATATTAAACAGGTCTGTCCCGGATTTTTTTATAGTTATTTAATAGGGTTGGAAGGGTGAAGGATAATTTTTCCATTGCGTAGTTGTTTCTAGGAGTTGGTACAATCCACTCCTCTTTATGACGGGTAGGGTAACAAACAGTTCTTTTTTCCAGTAAAGACAACTCATGCAAAGATTCAAGATGATTTTTTAATTCGCGCTGGAATGCAAGTGTTAGCTTATAATTGTATAGACTGAATACTGGTATTATGTTTGCTTTTGGGAAAAGACCTTGCGAGTGACTGTTGTATGATTGATTGAAAAGTATTCTGATAAGTTTTTTTGAAGTATGAAGATCTTTTGGAAATTTGTATACGTGGTTGTGCCCCAGATTAAAAAACAGTAATTCAGATGAGAGTAAAACAGGGAATTATAAAGCAGAATCTTTACTTAATACGGAAGAAACGCTCTGTAACGGGAAATAATGCCAACTGCTCGAGATAACTTCGTTAAAACAGCATCAATGTGACCATCCCATAGCATGCTCTGAGAAAATGTAACACCCAGAATTTTGATATTATTTGTGATTTCTATTGGTGCTCCACTATAAATTAAGCTTACATGAAAATTTAACTGCCTAGATTTAGGTCTAAATATCACAGCTTTCGTCTTATTAATATTTATGCTTAAATGGTTTGCTATTGACCACGTTGTAAGCTTGGTAAGGAGAGAGTTCGCGTCGCTGTGTAAGATGTGGCAATCTGGAGCAGAAAGAAATATGCTAGCGTCGTCGGCATATAAAACATACTTAGGCTCAGTAGAGAGGTTAGTGAGATCATTGATGTAAATGTTAAAAAGAAGCGGACCAAGAAGGCTGCCCTGAGGAACACCTTTGATTATGGATTTTAATTCAGAACGATACTGTTCAATTTGGACGAACTGCTGCCGAAAACTGAGATATGATTTAATAAGTTCGAGAAAATGTCCTCGGATTCCATTTATTTCCAGTTTCTTCAGCAAAGTTAAGTGATGAATACAATCGAATGCTTTAGAAAAGTCGACATAAATACCAAGTATAAAGTTCTTTTTTTCAAATTCGGACAAAATAAACTTTCTGTTCCAGCAAAGATAATTCGGTCGATTTATTCTTCCTAAATCCATATTCAGCATCTGAAATTAGTTTGCGTACATCAAAGAACGAGCAGAGCTGATTATGGATAAGCTTCTCCAAGCCTTTCGAAAATATGGGTAAGACGGATATGGGTCGGTAATTATTCATATCATTAGGGTCACCCTTCAACAATTTCGCGCGTCAACTGGTTTTTATGCTTTTTTAGTACAGATGTTCTTTTAGTACAGATGTTCTTAGTTTAGATAGCCTTTCACGCAAAATAAAAGGAAAGAAGAATGGCAGTCTGAAAATTTTCTTTGCAGCTAAAACATATAAGACCGGTTGCCCTTTGCGTGTGATCGTGTCGCAGAAGATGACCTGGCAGAAAGAAGTTGCCAGATTTTTTCAGGGCTTTCTCAAGAGGCTCCCGTTCAGCGACCCGTTCCGTGTTAAAAACGCCCAAGAGGTTGTTAGGTTTCTGCATGAAAATAGAACAAAGCCGTTGAATGGCTTTTCCATCGATATTAAAGACCTGTTCTATTCCATACCTCATGACGTCCTCATAAGATGTGTACGTGAAGCCATTGACAGTCACGACGTGGTATGCTTTCAAAATGCGTGCGGCATTACTGTGGACGGTTTTATTGAGCTCCTTTGTACTTAGCTTAAATCAACTGTAACCGAGTGGAATGCCTCCCGGTTTATCCAAAAGCAGGGGATTTGTATAGGCTCATGCATTGCCCCCATTTTGAGCGACCTTTTCCTAGCTATGCATGACAGGTCTTTGAATGACAAGCTTCAAAACTCACGTGCTCTTAAAATTTTCTGTTACGTTGATGACTACCTGGTCTTGTTAGATTGCAACAGTGACGTTTTCACTTCAGAAGCAGCCAAAGTTCTTCAAGTTTTTTCGGATACGGTTTGACCCCTCGAACTTACGCATGAATGGCCGGAACAAAACGTAATTTGGTTTCTAGAGCTACAGTTATTTGTCTCAAAAAATCATGTGTGCTGGTCTTTTGATCCAAGAGCCAACAAGGCCATCGTCCCTTACGATTCAGCTCACTCGAAACTGGTAAAAAGAAACATCGTAAGATCAACCTTCATAAGTTCTCTCACAACATCCTGTGAGCACTTTTTGACAGACAGTTTTTCCCGTCAAGTTATTAGGCTAACGCATTCGGCATACCCGCAGCCCCTCCTCACAGCGGTAGCGGAAAAACTGCTGAAAAGCTTGAAGTGCGGACGTAGTAACTCGGACGAAACCCAGCAGCGGGAAAAAAGTGTTGCTGTCATTCCATATATTCACCAATTGTCGCACAATCTCAAGAAAATCTGTAAAAGAGCAGGCGTAGAAGTTGTTTTTTCCGCCCCGTTGCGCCTCTCGAGCCTATGTAACAAAGTCAATAAGACAAAAAAGAGAAGAGGCTGCGCTGTTCGGCACCGGAATCCCTTTGTTGCGTGTGAAGAGGGTGTTGTGTTGACCTGTGGTCAGGCCTACATTGGCCAAACGGGAAGATGCCTCAACGAAAGGTTAATGGAGCACAGCAACGATTTATCAGGTTCCTCACAACGAAATCTACCCGCCCTCTGTCAGGGATGTGATAGCAAAAAGAAATGTGTTCCCCGTTTCAAAAGAACATCTATACTAAAAAAGCATAAAAACCAGTTGACGCGCGAAATTGTTGAAGCTGCCTACATCAGGAAGTCTAGGGAAGGTTGTGTTAGCACTCCTTCAATCTCCCTGTCCGAAAAAGAAGTCGCCTTTCTTTCTGGTTTTATTTGATTTCACCCGGTTTTAGTGGCATCCTTTACATGGTTTCTGACGTTTTAGCCTAGTTAGTTGTTGGCGTTCATCCTTAGTTAACCTTTTTAGCAGTTGTTTTCACCATTTCACCTAACAACCACCGCTTCCTCGGCTTTGTTATCCCATCGTGTTGTAGCAATGTCATTCCTGTGTTTTAAGCTTTTTAGCTTGTGTTTTCTTCAGACCTTCATGCACCCTCAGCCCTGTTCTTCCATGCTTTTTACATGTCTTTCACCGGTTTTTAGTCTTTTCTTTGTTAGCACTCATGCTCGTTGTATCCTTTATAACCCGGGAAAAAGCGATAATTTACTCGTTCGCGCTCTGATTGTGTCGTGCTTAGATAAATCCCCCAGGTGGGCGCTTCTGTGGCGTGTGTATTTAGGAGCAGGGCCTTGGGCATTGTTGAAATAAAGTTGATAGTTCAGCGCTCTGTCCTGTCCGCCTTCTGTCTTTTCCTAACCGTAATCGCGCTGCTGAAATCGTATGCCACCGACTAGCGCGGCGTCTGATTCAGAATAAAATTTCAGAAAGAAATTCAGAAATATTTAACGTGACAGTTAGGTGTGTACTGCCACACAAATAGCAAAGAATGCGTCAAAATCGCCACCTTACGCTGATAGAAGCTTCAAGCCAAATACTAGAACATGAAGTCTGTTATCGGCTACTATGCATTGTGGAAATAAGAGCAATAATCAATTCGACACCTAATTTTGCTTACCAGTTGGCCTCAGTAACCGGCCAGACTGCTTGAGGATACCAAAGAAATTCGCCCAACTTTACTAGCTCATCACATGCCATAATAGTAATGTGCGGTACGTTAAGCATTTGTGTTTTTTTCTACACATTTCCACTATTACGGTGCTTCGGGATGAACACAACCCAATCCACAAGCCTCCGATTACCCACCACTAGCCAATGTCCTGCTCTTTGGCTCTCCACTGTGTATGCTACGCTGAATGAGTCTGGTATACAAGAAGTACTCATCCTAATGGGGATAAAGTGTGTGTGACTTGAACGAGGAAGTGAGTCTACCGGAATGGGGCAGGGAGCCAACAAAACCCTGAATGCCACTTTTTTGGATTACCAGAACACTGTGATGGACTGGTCGGGTACGTGCGGGAAATTCCGTTTTTGCACAACCAGTCTCCACGGCTTCGAACTTTTCTTCATGGCCCGAGAAATGATTGTTTTGAATGCTAATCACTGTTTTGATGTCCGTAAATGCATTAGTCTATTCATTAGCGATCTTTGGTGGCTATCTTGTGAGCAATTTTTTGTCCGAATATACTGATCTTCTTGCAGTCAGGCTTCTCTTATAAAAATGGTCTATAGAGAGTCTACAAACTTCTTAGTGACTCTATTCACTTCCTATAGATATTGGTTTTCGTTCATTCCTAATCTATACACTGTCTATAAACAAAATTCTTCTAAAAGTGTACGGCCATAAATCTCCCAAACACGCGTTTTTGTCATTGGTTGGCATAGCTGTACTCTGTCTTCTTCGTCATCGCACTGACCGCTCCTTATCGGCACTCTAGAGACTATCTAAAACTTTTTTTTTTCAGGGTTGCGTCGCTGGAACGCGTCAATAAAGTAAACCCAGGACGGATTGCGTGCAAGATGCTTTTATGATCGTACAATCTGCATACATGGCCATGCGTAGCGTATAGTGTGCACGTTTCCGCACAGGTAAGAGGAGGCTTGTCGAGTCATCGAGCTGTCATAAAAGAAGAGTAAGAACTTGCAGAGAAGGAAAAAGTTGGTAGCCGCAAGTTAAATACAGGGCTTCCAAGCAAACTTTCCTAACCTCGCATGAGGCTTTCTTCCCCTCGAATACATAAATCCTCTCCATCCCCGACTGATCACGTGCGGAGGCATCTGCGACAAGCTGACACTGCACTCTGTTCCCCAACAGTTGTAGTAATTTCACCAGGGCAACAAAGGTGGTCAGCAGATTGGCTTACGGCGCCAACAAAGAAAGAAAGCGGAGAACGAAATGAGGGGGGGGGGGGGGGGCTATATAATAGATGATTCTGTTTAGTACTGGCTGGCCATGCCGATAAGGAGCGGTCAGAGCGATCAACCAATGACAAAAACGCGTGTTTGGGAGGTCCGCGGCATATGAGGCTCGGCTAACATGTTTCCGACGAAGACATGAGCGTGCGTTCTCACATGCTTTAATAGCTGCGCATAGTTCATCTCACAGTAGCGTCATCCACCGCTGTGTTCGTGACGGTTAAGTTGTCTCAAAGCTTCTTCCAAGAAAAAATACTTGTTTTTGCCTGATATGTTACGCTACGCCGACCTTTCTTCTATTTGGGAAGACTCCATGAGGCAGTCATAATTCTCGCACAGTCAATGTACAGGTGCCATCAAAAGTAAATAGAAGGCTATATTAAAGGACAAATTTAATCATTGCCCCCAAACTGATGCATCCTTGAATACATGTGTTCAGCCTAATTGTGATTTTGTGAATTGTACTGTGCACCAAAAAACATGGAACATTATGCTTTAGCTTTAAAGAAATTAAATTTCTGACAAAGTATGCTTCCATTTACTTTCGACGGCACCTGCACAAGGTTGGTCGACAAACCAGCCCTTCAGGGGCTTTCGATAAACATATTTTGAACCCGCCATCCCAATGAATTTTCTTTTTCAGTGTTCCGCATGGTTTGAAGGTCGCAGTATTTCCTCACAACGAGGAAGCGGTAAATTTGGGTACAGTTGATTGTTGGTAATTTTCCAGTCCGTGCGAATAAAACAGTTTGGCTAGTTTTCTGTGAAACTTTTACCAAGACGGAGACTCCTAGAACGAAGGTCCACTAAATCGTTCGATCCTGCGGCAAGTGCGCGCCTCTTTGCGTCAGAGGAGTCATCAGGCAGCGCTATTCGCTTTTCGATTGGGCGATGAATGAAAACAGGGCGCCGCGCTCCAATGTGTTAAATAGGTCCCCTAAAGTCATCCAGACCACAGCATCAAGGAGACTGATAATACGATCATTTCCTAAGTGTTTGCCACATACTTAATGCTCTCTTGTACTCAAAAGCACACAAAACTTCTTTTATTGCCATGAAGCAGCACTTTTTGTGCGCACTACGGTCATGTATAGTAAAATTCTGGAAACAATGCTGCACAGCAGGTAAGTCAAGCACAACGGCAAGTTCTCCTATCCTGCCCGTGGTCCACCGGCTCCGTATCTTCCTCCAGCGGCGCCTGACGCGGAGGCCCAGGGTCCGGCTCCCCCGTAGCGACCGGCTGTGTATCTTCCCGCACCCTGGGCTACAGCTGGTGCCGCAACAGGATTGGCGTTGAACACGGCGTCGGCGCTGGCGCCAGGGGCGGTTCCCGGCTCGTTGGTGTCGACCGTGGCGCGGAATCCGCCGGCGTCGGCCACGTAGCTCACGGTGCGGAACAGTCCGTTGGCGTCCCGGTAGCCGTACGAGCCGGTCTTGGCGTTGCTGGCGTCGGCCTGCTCCTTTTGAAACAGCCGCGTCCCGAACTCGTCGGTGGTGTCGTAGCCGAAGCTGTACGGCTGGGGAGGCTGGACAAAGGGAAAGAGAAAACTGTAAAAGCTGCGGCCACTGCATGCTCTAAAAACTACATTCAACAAATAACATTTAAGAGCGAAATCTGCGTCTCTATTTGTGTAACTAGCTGTCAAGAAAGCCCATAACTTTTCGAAAGACTGTAAGATTAATCACCACCTCACACATGCATACGGTTTCTGTGCCCTATTAGAATAGTAGGGAGTTCTTTTAAAATATCGCGAGAATATCGCGAGAGAATAATGGAAATTTTTATCAGCATGAGGCTCCCCCACTAGACACCATCATCATCAGCCTCACTACGTCCAATGCGGGGCAAAGACCTCTTAACCCTTTCCTTGGGAGCTGCGGCCACTCATCCACGCTAACTTCGTCTCAACTGTGCGCCTCACTTTCTGTCGCCCGATGCTGCTTTTGCCCTCACTTGGAGGCACCAAAGGGTGCCTAGGCGCCAAAGGGTGCCTAGACGGTTTCGAAAATCTCTTTGATTACGTAATAACACATATAGAGGTACTATATTTATCGGGCGATTTGAATTTTGACACGCAATGTCCTTCAACGTCATAAAAGAAATTCATAAGCTTACTAGATGCTTACGGTTCTTTCAGCCTTATCGACGTATCTACACGCGTCACGTGTGCCACTTCTTATATTGACACTATAATCACAAATACTGAAAAATACGACAAAAAGTTGACACCATACTGTCTGGCTTAAGCGACGTTCTGCCCATTTTCGCCTTCGTCCTTTCTACACGCCCTTATCGGGTCCCTGCAGCACCCTCTCCACTTTACCGACGCATTGATGTGACCACACTGCACTGTTTTCGTTCTGTAGTATATGAAATAAGTTGGGACGACCTTCTATATTTAAAAGACGTGAACGAAGTGTACAATGATTCTTGTTAAAAGTAAAAACAGCCTACAATTAATATTTTCCGCGTCTGCGTCCTCATAAGGAGCCATGGGTTACGCAACAACTACTGACCAAAATAAAAACTCAATAGAACTTGTTTGCACAATTCATGAAATTACGGCAGCCTGCTAGGCTAGAGAAATTTATAAAATACCCGAACGAACTCAACCGGGAACAAAGAGCTGCTAAGTTTAGGTACTTTAGTAATACGTTTTCCGAAAGCTCTAATAAATATGTTCACCACCAATGGGACGAACTTAAAAAAATTCTAACTGGTACCTCATAAGCAAGTATTACAATCATAACGAACGATGAACGATGGTGCAGTGTTATGAGGTGAAAAGCTGTGTAATGAATTGAATAATTTCATTGTTAACATAACGAAAACTTTATTTTCTTCATTTCTTTCGGTTCGGCTCATTTAAAGGCTTTGGCAGAACACTTCCATCTCGAGCTAAACATGAAAATAATAACACTTCTGTATCGGAAGATTATTCGCCCGCAACCCGTAACGCGCGGAAGCAACTTACTCATTTCGCTAAAAGCCTGCCTCAGTCACCAAAGTTCCAGCATCGTCACAACAAACTCTATGTTAACAACAAGTACTACATGTACGACGGCTGGACAAAGAGCGTTAAACGGATAAAGGAATTACCCACCCAAGTACCCGAAGAGGACACACCGCGGACGCCTTCATCAAATGCCTAAGACACCGACAACGCCCTGTAGCATTACGTGAGGGGACGTCGGCAGTCGTCGCCTTCACCACGCACATCTGTTCTTTTCGCTAACTTAAGAAGTATCGTAACCAAGCGTCCCACATATCATTCCGTAGCCGACACGTGTAAAGCAGGTATTATTGCACTTACTGAAACATGGCTTGATTCTAACATTCGCAACACTAAAGTTCTCCACAACTCATCCCGATACACTTTCTATCGCTGCGACAGCACGTCGCGTCAGGGCGGTGGCGTACTACTTGCACTGTGTAAACCACTCCGGTCTTACGCTAGTAACATCACTACTGATCTCGAAATTGTCTGGGCATGCGTGGAACTTGGACACTCAAAACTAGTTTTCGCGGTATGCTACCGTCCTCCCAGTCACTCTGCTAACTTCGTCGATGATCTGCACGACGCTATAAATGCTGTTTGCACACGACACCCCCTGGCGCCTGTTTTCTTAATTGGCGACTTGAATCTTCCTAACATATCTTGTTCTTTTCATACCCCAGTTCAGAGCTCTTTTTCTAACTTAATCACTGATTTCTTAAACCTGTGTTCCACTTTTTCCTTTTCCCAACTAGTCTCTAATCTGACCAGAATTACTGATACCACTCAAAACACCCTGGACTTAATACTGACTACCCATCCTGAAATGGCCTCAGAAATCACTAACTTACCTGGTTCAGCGACCATCTATCGCTCTCATTTGACATTTGCATCGTTACTCCACCAGCTGAGAAGATTTTTAAGCACATCCGCGACTATAAAAAAGGTGATTTTCAGGCCATTAATAGGGAACTCGTCGACTTTCTTGATTATTATTGCAACGGTTTTGAGGACCGCTCTGTCGATACCAACTGTAATCTATTCTCTACCAAGGTTAAAGATTTAACAAATACATATACACCGTTACGGACAATCTGTTCGCAATCGAGAGCCCCGTGGAAAAACTCCTATCTTAAATTATTACCCAATCGAAAAAGGCGTTTTTCCCAAGTTGCGAAAAGGTCTGGTAGTAAAGCAAGATGGGAGGTGTACCGCGAAGCTAACGGCACTTACGTAACTGCACTTAAAAGCACAAAAATAATTTTCTTCACAACACACTTCCTAGCATTCTTTCCACTGATTCTAAAAAGTTCTGGCGCATTGTCAACCCCACGAACAGTGATACCATTAACTTATTAGCCGACAATGGCTTTGCCATGCCAGATCCAGATTGCCTACTGGTATGGAGCTTCACATTCTGTAATAGCTTTGTTCATTGTACTAACACCATTTTTCCACAAGCGCAGACTTACAACTACATAACTATGGATCCCATTCGCATCGAAGCTTGTGGTATTAAGAAGATTATTGAATCCATTAAACCATGCTCCAGTGCAGGTATTGACTTAATCAATGCGAAATTTCTTAAAAGTTCTCAAACGTAGTGTTCACTGCTGCTTTGTAAGATATTCCAACAGTCCCGCGAAACCGGTGCTCTTCCTGCTAACTGGACGGTCGGGAAGGTGATCCCAATCCATAATTCACGTAACAAGAATACAACCCTTAATTACTGTTCCATATCTTTAACAAGCATTCCATGTAAAGGATTGGAGCACATATTATACACAGGTATTGCGAACTTCCTGTAATCAAGTTCATTTTTTACAGACATGCAGCACGGTTTTCGTAAGCGACTGTCTTGCGAAACTCAGTTAGCATCATTCACGCATAAATTTAATCTCATCCTTGATCGCCTCTCAATAGCCTTCTACGTCTTTCTCTATTTCGCAAAAGCCTTCGAAAAGATATACCACAAATTAATACTTTTTAATCTAAGGAAACTAAACCTTGATCCGAGGCTTTTTTCCTGGCTCGAATATCTCCTTTGCAACCGCATTCAGTTCGTAACTGCTAACAATGCCACCTCTCCATCAACCCCCGTCTATTCTGGAGTGCCACAGGGATCTGTTTTAGGCCCTCTTTTATTTCTTATTTATATTAACGACCTATCTATTTGCGTAACCTCGAACATACACTTATTCGCTGATGGCTGCGTAATTTTTCGCGAAATTAACGACACTTAACGGCGTGTGCGCTCTACAGAATTATCTACCTTCTATATCTGCATGGTGCAACTTATGGTTAATGGAACTTAGTTCTTCTAAATGCAAAGTTTTACGTGCCACCCGCACATCATCTACTACGGGTGCATATTGTCTAAATGTTGCTAAACTCGAGGCCGTCCCGTACTATCGCTACCTCGGAGTTCATATATCTTCCTCTCTAAATTGGTCGCTCCATATTAACGCCATCATTAACAATGCTAACCGCATGCTAGGCTACCTACGCTGAATTTCTCCAATTCCTCTACCTCCATAAAACTCATGTTATATGTCCGTAGTAAACTAGAATGCACATATGCAAGTTGGGACCACAGCTACGCAAATAAAATTAATGCGGTCGAGCTTGTACAAAATAACACCACCCGTTTCATCCTACTTAACTTCAATCGTAATGCAAGTGTCAGCTCCATGAAAAATACAATCACCCTCCCACCTCTAGCCTCCCGTCGAAAAGTTTCATGGTTATGTTTGTCTCATAACATTTTTTTACAACTTTCACAATCTACGCGATGATATAACTCCTCAGTCTTTCATCTCTCCACGGCTAGATCACGTTCACAAATCGGTATAACATCGCACGAAACAAAAGCTTGTTCTCAGTCGTTCATTCCCCGTACATCAGCAGATTGGAACCACCCTCCCGGTTCGACACCCTGCATTCAAGACAACCTGCGCTTCCGTAACATTTTGCTAACATTCTATACTAAGGCTCACAACAAATGTGCTTATCATTCTCCATTACCTTTGTTTACTTTAGTTACTTTTGTTTGTTCTCTTTCCTTGCGCTTACAACTTATGCAAACTTCTTGTACTGAATTGTATAACCAGGAAGGTGACGCTCGTATGCTGATTTTTTTTGTTTTTGTTCTCTTCCAGCAATTTGTAACCACTCCCCTCTGAAACGTCTGTGGCCCTGAGGGTGTCAATAATAAATGAATAAATAAATTATGCAGTCCCTCGAGCGCACGTACGAGTAACGTGTATAACACACCAAGTACTCTGGAATCCTTGTTTAGTGTCATAGCAGTTCTTACAAATCCCGAAAATTGCAAAGCAGAAGATATATATGGTTTTGAGATAAAAGCCTTCAAGTTTGCGATTGACTTATTAGCCCCATTACTAATGCATATTTATAATCTTTCAGTATCATCTTGCATCTTTCCAGAAGGTATCCAGATAGAAAAATTAACCGTAATTCACACAGGTGGAGCAACGTCGGATGTGGCAAATTACAGGCCTATTTCAATTCTACTGATGTTATCAAAAGGTCTGGAAAAATTATTTACACAGAAATAAAGAGTTTTCTAACCAAACACACACTTTTATCTGACAGTCAGTTCGGTTTCAGAAAGCAAAGGTCCCCAGAATGGGCGCTGATTAAAGAGAAATAGACAATAATAGATGCACTTGAAGACAGGCTGCTTGCACTCACCATGTCCATTGATTTTTTAAAGGCTTTCAACCTGTTAAATCAAGATTTACCCCTGCATAAACTCAGTTACTAAGGCGTTAGAGAAGCGAGCCTGTCTTTAATGAGTAATATTTGAATCACCGCAAAGAAATGGTTTTTATTTAATCGCAGTATATCAAACTTACAACCTCTTCTTTCTGGAGTACAACAAGGCAGCATTCTGTGGCCGTTATTGTTTAATATTTGCATTAATGATACATTTTCCGCTCCTCTTCCTGTACACTTAATAGTGTAGCAGATGAGATCGCAATGCTTGTATTAGGCAACAAAGAAAGTGGCCTGCTGAACGTGGCAATCAATTTCTTGAATTCTTGCGTCCGTGGTCCATTAAGAATTATTTAAGAGTAAACAACACCAAGACGAAAGCAATATTATTACTAACTAGAAATATAATTGTGCTGGCAAATCTTGACGTCTGCTTAGGAGATAGAAAAATCGAGGTCGTGCAGAAAGGGAAGTGTCTCGGCGTTGTTTTAAACGACCCACTCAATTGGTACATGCATATTGAGATCAATTGCGGCAAAATGAACAAAATTAATGGCGCCTTATGTCGTCCGAGGAACACAATTCGGGCAAGAGTGAAAATGCCAATTCACAATGCATTTATACTAACACACATAACTTATTGCCTCATCGTCTGGGGGACGACAACCAAGCAGATCGTAATGAAAATCCTACTGGCTCGAAATCGAGCAGTTAATTATTATGAAATGCACCATTGTGTACTCATCCGGAGAACTACTTTATAAGGTTCAATATCACGAAAAATTAGCAGTTATTTTCACACAAATAAAATTTTTCTGTCTCTAATTTCACTCGTCTGGCAGCTGAGAGAGCAGTTTGTTCCACCGAGCACGGACGTACCGTGTTGTACACGAAGTGTAGGCCATCAAGATTCCTCTGGCGACGACGCAAGTGATCTGCATTACGCTGGCTACAGCACGAGGATCGTCTACTGACACGCGCAGTCAGATGCAAGTGCCATGCCCTGCCCATCTTCAAGACTGCTTAAAAGCGGGACACTGCAACGACTGCCTAACTCGTCTGGCAGCAGAGGCAGCTGTGTGTTCCACCGAGCACAGATGTACCGTGTTGTGCACTCAGGTTAGCCATAACTTCCCCTTTTTTGTTGTACTTTTACGCTTTCTTCGATGCTGCCTCCACTGCGCTTGCTATTTTTATATTAAGCGCCGTGGTGATGCCTTGCACAGAAAGAGAAACTTGTTTATCTTCTTATCAAGATTTGCTGAATGCCTACAGTAAATTTTGGAAAATGTTGTGTAATAACTGAACGTGTGCACAAGAGAAAAAATGATGATGTAAAGAAGGAACTAAAATGTCCTACATGCCGCATATCCGCATCCCGCGACAGTTCTAGCACAGATAAGCATTCCGCTACGCTGCTGAGCGCTTTTAGCCAAAAGCTAGGAGGAATTAGTACGAGCTTCGCTATACTTACGACGCAGCTTTTTGCCCTGCGTCCTTTCTCCTTTGTTACTTATGTAACTTCGAGAGAGTTAAATAAAGACTTCATTTCATATTTCTGGCAAGTGATGTTTAGTCCTTGCCGCTACTCTACGAATGTAACATCTCCCTGACATATGTGTATTTTGCGTACCATGCTTAAGTGCCCCAATAAGCCAGAAGCTACCATAAAGGAGGAGGAGATTCACGCGCGCCAAATTCGACATTATTGTTCCCCTCGCCGCGAAAGCTGTGTGTAGACAACGTAATTTAGTGTGCAGACAAGCCGATTAGGCTTCGCTACAGCCGTCAAGTATATTAGCCCATACAACTTCGCCAAGCTCGCAGGCAGGCGAATGTCCATATATGACTTCTGAAACTACATTTTTTTTTCTGACAGAATAATGACAAACGCTGACACGGCAGATACTAACCATGATAGCAGGAGTATGTGCAGACCAAATTTTTTTTTTGGCGTGAGTACTGCCTCAGCAGCACCCATCATACTGTGGAGGTCAATGTGTCCAAGAACACACCCGCCAGCGACTGTGGGCCTTAATTTTATAAAATGATCTTCTTTTCTTGACCACTGAATTGATTAATGAAGTTTAGAATTTTTGAAACCTCGTCTTCGAAGGTGTACAGTAGTTCAGTGTCGCTGATAATGTTCTATAGATTTAGGCGCCTGTTTTCTGCCAACTGGGAGCCCCGTTTGCTGAATTTTGGCGTCAGACGACAACAGATACTAGCGATTTGTTGTTGGCAGAGTTGAGAAAAAACACTGGGCCCTTTATTTCTCGGACTACATGTTGCCCATTCACATCGAGCCCTCCTTAGTGGTAGAGGAGGCGATGTCACTATCGTGAATAAATCTCTTTCTGTACTTAAGCCATATATCTTAAAACCCTTTCGTCAAACGCTAAAACTAAGCTTATTGTTTTCTCGCCATGGTCGTTGCAGTTTACTGAGTTCCTCACATTGTAAACTGGAATTTCGGCCCCATTTCTAGGGAAGACCTTGTAGTCATTAGGTGAGTACGTTATACTTACGTAGGAGGCACCAGCAGCGGAGAAGCCCGGAGTAGCCGCTGCCGCAAAGATGGGGCCCCGGAACCCTGCGTTCCGGAACCCTGCGCCCCCGAAGCCGCCGCCCCCGAAGCCGCCGCCGAACACATTCCCCGCACTCACAAAGGCGACCAGGGAGAGGAAGAGGAAGGCAGACTAGAAAGAGGAGCAGCGGCAATGAAGGAAATGTGAAGAATAGCCCTCGGGCCCCCTGGCATTTCGCGTGCAAGGGGTCATAGAAAGTAGTTCCCTCGTGCCGTTAAATTATACTTCCCTCGTGTGAAAGTCCTTTATGTACAGTAGGAGCCCTAGCCAAAAAAGCGTCCAGAATGCTTCTGTATGTTGCGCTTTTTTTAGATATTTGAAGCCTATAAAAGTATTTTAAAAAGGATTCTCTTCAACACAAAATAGCACATAGAAACAGTCAGGCGATAAACTCCTCAGTGCAGCTAGGGATGTGGCGAGGAGATTGACGCTTGCAAACGAGTTTTTTTTATTAAATAGGATGCATTAATACACTAATGAGGTTAACAAAGGTTATTAACCTTTACACTAAAGGTTAATAACCCTTTTGATAGCTCTGCGCGCTCCTTGCCTTCATACGATTATAAAATGCTTATTAAACCAAAATAACTTCACAGTAATGAGGGTTACTCTACGAAAACTGCAACAGTGTATTACCATGCTGCAGATAGCTCATGGAGTGTACTGTCGGCCGGCGATTGGTGTTTTATTGAGGGCACATTTGAAAAGCATCCATTATAGTTCTAGGAAAAAAACTAGAGTAACAAGCTAAGATTAGTAGCACCACTTAAGTGCTCAATAAAGTGTTACCTTAATTTCATGGTACAGACTATAATGACGGGGATATTTGAGCACGAATTCGTTGTATCCATATCAAATATTTATTTCTGCGTAAATTGTGGATACCTTCCTTCCGCGCGTTATACACACCAGAATAAGGCTGGAGTAAGGATCTTTTCAAAGGATAGCATATCGTTTGCCCGCAGCCGACATTCAAGAAAACCTGTGTTTTCGTACCAGCTTAGCTAGTATTGTATACTGAGGTACTGCTCCGCTTCTTGCGAGCTTCTGGCCTGCACTATAGGCTGTGACTTCAACGAACACTGACTTTTCAGAATGACTTCACTTTTCAGCTATTCTCTTCTCACTTTCATTTTTGTATGCCCTCACCGCTTTACCCCGTGCTGGGTAGCAAGCCGATTATTCTTCCGGTTAACCTCCCTGCCTTTGCTCTTCTACCTCCTCCTCCTCCTCATAACAAATGTATCTATTGTTATCAGGTACCTCTGTTGTTTTTCCTTGCGCTTATAACACTACACTTACTACTTTAAATAGAACCGTACAACCCAGGAACATGACGCTTCTATATTTTGGATATTTTAGCCTGTGTAATCTTCCATAAACACTCCCTTCTAAATTTTTTCTTCTCTGAAGGTATCAGTCAATAAATAAAAGAATTAAAACTATCCGACGAGGCTTGTGCTGGCTTCAGATGGACTGAACTCGCTAAAATGAAAACTGTTGTGCCCAAAAGCCGGTTTACCCTAAAGCAATTTTGATTGTGTTCCAACACATCCCTGCTCAGACTCAATCTAAACATTCTGAATTAGAACAACGTTATCTCAGCTTTATAAAGTAGCAATAAAGCTAAAGTAATTTTTATATACCAGCAATATTATTCGGATGAAGATCGAACACCAGCGTGGGACTGTGCAGTCGATTTCTTACCTTAGGGGAAATATCCATGGCAGATTCGAACGAAAACTTTGTTCACCGGTGGAGCAGATGGGGTGCCGACCATCCTGTGTCCAGCTTTTATACGTGCCAACTGACCGTCAGCAACTCGTCATAGTCGTCGTGAAGGAGGGGGCGAGCTGCTTTTCATCTCTCTTTCTCTAACGTGATTCTGTCGCGGGCGGCGAACGTCGGTACCTGCGCCGTGACGAGACGCCTTTTGGTTTTTCTCCATTTACACCGTCATTGTTGCGGCATGGCGGCCTCGACTTTACGCATCTCGCATGCAACACACAGAAGCTAGTTGCATTGCGCTAATGTTTCACGGTTTCGGTGACAGCCTAACTTTTTTACAGGTTAACTGTTCCGGGCAGTGGCGCCACCGGTGCAGTTTGCGTAACCAATAAACTCCTCCAATGGCGGGCAGTTAAAACGGATGTTATGCACGTATTCCGAGTAAAGGTAGTCTAGAGACTGCGCCCCTTGCTTTTGTTTGACGCAGGTAGCGCGAACTCATCTGAGTTTGCAGTGCACCTTCTCGCGGAGATTAATCCGCATCGTTGCCACTTCTCCTCTGCACAAAAGAACGAATCAGTGTCATCATCTTCAACATTTAAATTATGCGTACATTTCTCAATGCCACTTTTCGATTGAGGGCTGCACGATATCAGCAAACTAATATGTGGAAACTTTTGATTTACAATGCAGGACGTAGCGGATCTGCATCCGACTGGCCACCATACCGCGCACACTATCCCAGTGATTTTTTCATGTTCACAACAGATCACTTTTTATTGCTTCTTTGTTCTCTCTTTTTGACTGTAAAAATGGACTCTCACTGTGGACTATTTATATTGCGGCGGACTGTTCAAGTGAACTTTTGAGTTAATGGCTGTACTGCTAACAAAGCTCTAAAACGTAAGGTGCATCAAGACAGTCTTCCGGGGTATCTCCTGTTCAGTAAATATTATTCGGAAATCTACAAGTACACTTACATAGATTATTCAAACAAATTCGCTGTCCTCTGATCACACCCGTTAATTTTACATTATGCGATATAACAGATCTGACCGCTTACGTAAGTCAAGCCTTAGAAGATTTTAATAACTGGTATCTCACAAATTCTGTACTGAGTACAGGGACTAAACGAACAAATCGAAGTTCGCCTGTACCGAGAGTATACGAGGTTCTAATCACAAAAAAAACCACTCTCACTTAAAAAGGTGAAATTCGAAGTTAGGGCCTGTTTTTTGTGTCCCGTTTTTTAGTGCTTCTCGTTTTTTCGCATCAGAAAAAATGGCACGCTAATGCTAACAAGGACGTTCCAAAGGAACCGACATTTGGTCAGAAAGCCACACTTTTTGCAGGAAGCATATGACAGTACTGTGTAAGAAAGACCAGGACGCTTCTCTCTATATAACGGAGACGGTGCACGATCAGAAGCAACATTATGGTTTTAACGATGCCTTTTTTTAGAAGCCTGAAGTACACGCTCAGCTCGATTGCAAGTCGTGTTCCATAGATAAACATCTTTGTTCAGATGAAGTGTAATAAACACCAGATTAACGCGCTTCCAATCTACTATTAATTATTTTTTTTTCAGATCAGTACTACAGGTTAAGGCATTTATCAAGAGCTGCCTCAGGGTAATCCTATGCTATACTAGGATCTCTGAACGCAAATACGTCTTATGACTCTCACTCTACGGTGTTTTCAGCATACAAGGGTAGACGTGCAGGCTAGTTGGTGAACCATGATTCTTTAAAACAGCGCAAAAGACAGGGACACAGGGTTCGGGCTAGTGGGTAGTCAACATGATATCCATAGCGCACAAAATTGAAGGACACAACACAAGGGCAAAACTTCTACTGAACGATCTTTATGTGGCGCGGACAACCTTGTAAAGATCACGTAAGGTAAAGGTGTAGACGACTAACAACGCTTATCTTGTTGAATTCATGATGTGTCAAGGAATGAAAAAAAAAACACAATGCATGCCACCAATCAATAAAGCACCGTATTGAATATACCATAGTTGGACGGCAGGCAGAGAACACGTGTGACCAGAGGCAGGAGCGTGTTAACAACACTTTTGCATTGCCTGACATAGCAATAGAAGAAATAACGACAGCAATCAACAACCTTTCAGTGGGCAAGGCGGCAGGACCTGATGCAATAGCTGTTAGACTAATTAAAAACAACATTGATTTAGTAGGAATCCATCTACTACATATCTTTCACCTTTCACTGGTAAATGGAATGTGTCCTGTTTAACTGAAGATTGCAAAGATTATACATATAGTTAAAGGCTGTGAGCGATTCGACATGTGAAACCTTAGACCGATATCGGTGTGAAATGCATTTAATACAAATTTTGAAAAAGTGCTTTGCCAGTGTATACAAAACTTACTAAATAAGTATAAGATTAATTTGTCAGAATCAGCAAGGCTTCAGGCCCCAAAGGTCACCGTCAACCGCATTTCTTGTTCCTGCACAGCTCATTTACTGTGCTGCATAGTAATAAACTATCCACAGTAGTATACTTCGACATGTCAAAAGCTTTCAGTACGGTTGATCGCTCAGTAATGCTACAGAAAACGTAAACTTAAGGTCTAAGAGGGAAAATTCATTATCTAATTGAAGTTATTTCAGTGTGCAAACAATACGTTGGCTTAAACAATTTAACCTCACTATCGCAAAGCATTAATCTAGAGCCGCCGCGGTGGCTCAGTGGTTATGGAGCTCGGCTGCTGACCCGAAAGACGCGGGTTCGACCCCGGCCGCGGCGGTTGAATTTCTTTGGAGGAGAAATTCTAGAGACCCGTGTACTGCGCGATGTCAGTGCACGTTAAAGAACCCCACGTGGTCGAAATTTCCGGAGCCCTCCACCGCGGCGTCTCTCATAGCCTTAGTCGCTTTGGGACGTTAAACCCGATAAACCAACCAACCATTAATCTAGATTTGCGGCAGAGTTTCATGCTTAGGCGGGTGTTTTTTTCCCCGTATATTGATTAAATTTCATCTAAGCTGAAATATTTCAAAGCTGTAATATACTCCGATGACACTGGGTTATTTTTTGGAGGGAATAATTTAGAGGAACTGCAATATAAAACTAATGAGCAACTTAGCGTTCTTTCACAGAGGTTTAAAAGTAATCGGATAACTCTAAATGCTGAGGAAATAAAGCACACCTTGCTTCACTCACGCAGAAAGAACATAAATTACGAACATATAGCACTAACTATCGCCAATACCGATTTGCCGAGGATAACCCATTGCAACTATGTTGGCGTCCAGTTCACGTCTGATATGCACTGGAAAGAAAAAATTAACAATGTCTTCTTCAAATTAGCCTATAATTGTGATGTTTCACTAAGGGCCAGCGACTGCTTTGCTCTTTCAATTATGCGTTTTCTGTATTTAGCATTTCTGTACAGCAAATTATTGCACTGCCTGGAAAACAAGGTAGTACATACAAAACATACCTAGATCTCGTTCCATGCGTTGAAAAACGTGCTATTCATATAATAACTTATTCAGACAGTACCTGTCCCGTTATCGCATTTCTCCTAGCCCTCCATAAACTAGCATACGCACTTGACTCCAGCGTGAAGTTCCTATCAGAGAAGTTCGATGAATTCCAGGACCGTCTTCTAATTCAAGAGCAAGTGACAGAAAAACTAACCGAAAGCATGGATCAGATAGAAAAGACCGATTCTTCCAGTGAACTGCAACAGATAATGGAAGATGTAGATAACTTGGAGTGGCGTAGCCTTCGCTACACCATTGAATTTAGCGGCATTCCTGAAGCTCAAAGCGAGAACTTGCTGGAAAAAATAAACGAATTAACCCCTTGACTGGACATTCAGCCACTAACTAAGCAAGATATCACCGCACTACGTCACCCAAGACCTTTCCTCTCTGCTTCAACACACCTTCTTTAACTCAAATGCTCCAGACGTTGCGCAGGTCAAAGTCTTAGCAACAGTTGACATACGCAAGGCTTTCGACTACATATCACACGACCACATCCTCACCAAACTAGCTGACACGCAGTGTGGACACAGCATGAACAATTGCATAAGAGCTTTCCTCTCCCACCGCTCTGCCCGTATCCACTATCACGACAAACTGTCTCACCCCATCCCACTCCCTCGTGGCACTCCACAAGGTGCCGTACTCTCTCCCATTCTCTTTAACCTAGGCATGGCCCCGCTCGCCCGGGCCCTAGCTGATATTCCCGACTTTCATTTCATCTTCTATGCAGATGATCCCACCTTGTGGGTCACCCCTGGCTCACCGGGAGAGGTCCAAACCACACTCCAACATGCACTTAACACCATTTCCTCATACCTCTCACAAGCGGGCCTGCAACCCGCTCCGGAGAAATCAGAACTTCTACTCAACACGCAGTAAATATCAACGGACGATCTACCTCACCCTTGCCGGACAGCGCATCCCCTGGGTATGCCACTCAACTCCAACACTTTAACCTCTGCCTTCAATCAGTCCATACGCACATGCCACTCAATCACACACTTACCCCGCCGCGCAGTTTCAAAAAACATGCCGGCCTCTCCGAGACACACGCCAGTCGCCTTGCTCAAGCGGTCGCCCTGAACAAATTCCAGTACTACATACCTTACTGCCCCCTTACAAGTATACAAAAAGAGAAACTAACCCGGGCCCCCAATACACTATATAAAGACACACTAGGTCCCCCTTCAGGCTTCTACAGACACCCTGTACAGAACAGGTCTTTTCCACCCTCTTCAAGCCATCCTTAACCTGCACCGGGAGAGACATATCGTCCGCCTGTCCAGCTCACCAGTTGGGCGGTGGATACTATCGCAGACTCCCTACGCACCTACTTCTTTCCCAGACCCACTCCAGTCTCCGATCTACAACCCTAACCTCCACCTCGCACCCATTCCACCCAATATATCTGCACACACATGCAGGCCGCCGCCAAGCATACGCATACAACCACAAGCCACTTTTGGACGCTGTGGCGGTGGCCTATACAGACGCCTGTCTCACAGAAACCGCGGGCTCCACAGCAGCCTTCTTCCTTCACCCTTGCCTATCTCCAACCAGCACTCACACAACCAGTCCATACGCCTCCCCACCCTCGACTCTCGCCCTAGAAATACACGGGATCGCCGATGACATCACACACTTTGACACCCTACCCCCCGCATACGTTGTCTACACAGACTCGCAGGCAGCTCTGCGTGCCTTCCACGAAAGAGCCCTCCCCTTCCCTGCCCGATCGGCCATAGATGCCGCCCTCATATCATTAAGCCCACGACCAGTGACCCTTCGGTGGATCCCTTGTCACATGGGCATTCCCGGCAATGAGCTAGCTGACAGGCTTGCCTGCGAAACTGAACACCGGGCGCCGGGGATCCCATGGACGAGCCCACCGACGGAGCAGGCGGTAACGCCTTACAAACGCACTGTCGACGAATACTACAAGCAGAAAAAATTGGACTTAGCTGATTTACCACCGCCACACCCATCCTTATCGATCCGTGAAGCTCGCATTCTTCGGCGAATACAGTTGAATCTCCTACGTACACCAGCCAAACATTATCTGTACCGGGACACTTTCACACCTCAGTGCCCAAACTGTCCACACACATATGCAGACATAGAACACTGCCTTACATAGTGCCACGCAGCCTTCCAGTCCCCCGCCTATCCTTTCTCCCCATCAAACACCGTGGCACATCTGGCTCACCTCCATGGATCTGAAGCTCCAACATGCACTCGTCGCCTTGGCCCAGAACCTATTGAACGCTTAATAGAAAGGATGTTCTAATAAAAGTGTCATACCACCACCCCATCGGCTTTCAGCGAAACAAGGCAGGACACGGGGCATCATTGCTCGCTTTGTCAGTCATGAACATCGTGACGCCTGGCTGTCAAAGCGACCAACACTAAATAATGAACCTTGTGACAAGTTTATGTGCGAAAACATGACAAGGCTTTCCCGCAGTCTTCTGACAAAAAGAAAGGAATGGGCGAAGAAGGCAGGCAACGCTTTCGTATGGCACACGAACGGAAAAGTGCTAGTTCGAAAGAACAGCGGTGATAATGCTGTGGTGATTCGCACGGTTCAGGATTTTGATGGCCTGCACTGACTATTCTTGGCATGATTCATTTTTTTTTTAATTTTCTTCATCTCGCCTACAGCAATATTAAATCGTTATATTCTGGATTTGCCTTATCTTTGTAACTATTTTATTCCTTCCTTTTTCCTTCAGAAGCAAGTACAGCCTTTGTCAGAAGTTTGAAGTCCAGGGGGTTTTCTTTTGAGCAATACTGTGTCGTTCCTAATGCATCTCTAGCGCTCCAATATTCCTGGACATGAGAAGATTTTTGGTACTGCCTCCTGCAATAGGTACGACTTCCATGAATGCTCCTGGAGTCCCAATATAACGCTTGCAAGTGAACCCCCTCGGCTCTAAACTTTAGACAGAGACATTTTATTTATTTATTTATTTAAACATACTGTCAATCCCCAGAGGGATTGTAACAGGGGTGGGTACAGAAAAACAATTTTACAGTGATTGTCTGCATCTGCTGGTAAGTTCCCGCTTTAAATAGCCAGTGCTTTCAAATAAAAGAGTTGCCAGTGTACGACCGGGGTGTTGTACTCCTTTACTTGCCTCTTGTCCTCGCCCTTTTTGCGCAGTCTTTAACTTTTTGGAACATGAATCTACTAGCCAGCAAGAACGTACTTCGAGAAACTCATTAGTACAGCATTTCTTCTACGGTTTTCTTTGTTCTTCAAAGCATTTTCAGCTGTGTTATATGACTATATTGCTAATGTAGTAAAACTCGGTGCATCTCCGAACGCCCACCGGTAAAAAATTCACCTCCCACCTAGGAGGTTGAAGCCACCACCACCCACCCGCCACCTTCAGCTTACCGCGGCCGCCAGCCGCCAATGCCCACGTGCAGATCTCCGCATGTGCATTAGCGGCCGCGGTAAGCGATCCAAATTATACACTATTCTGAAATTACTAATTACATTATGTATTTTATTTCACAGTTCCAGTATTATTAATTTTTATTTTACATAGATATTTTATTTCACAGTTGCAGTATTATTAATTTTTGTTTTCAATTATTTATATTTTCTTACAGTAACAGTTTTGTTGTTTCTACTTGTGGTATTTTGTTGTTTTGTTACGAAATGGTCTATTTCCGTAGTGAGACCTACGGAAGCCTTCCCTTTGTACGTGTACCCGTATAGTACACGGGCGTTTTCGCACCGATTTCTCCAACCTGGGTGCAGTCTCCGAGGCCGGGTTACTAGCCCGTGCACCTGCGCAACGCAGTCGCGTAACGCCTTAGCCACTGCGCTACCTCGAAGAGTGAATACCTGTAGTGTGAGGGCTCCTTATATGCCTGTAAGGTCCAGCGATGAGCTCCTTTACGCTCGTTGGCAGGCATGGCAGGCAGGTGTTGCAGGCATGCAACCAATTGGGGGCGGGGGGGGGGGGGGAGGAGGATTGGAGGGAACGCTTAAGGGGGTTAATTTTTATATATGCAGGTGGTCACTCTATACTTGACATTCATAGATTCGTGAAAGTCCTCGCACCCCTCCTGGCGCAGTGGCGGAGCGCTGGTGGAGCGCAGGGATGAAGCGCCCCCTGCGATGGCAGGTGCTCCCAGTGGTGTGCCTTGTGCGACCCAGGTTGCACTTCGCGAGTGACTGATCATTAATTTGGCTGCCACCTGCCACGGAGGGCAGTTTTCTCACTATCCTTTGGGGAGGTTGTGATGACGCCGCGTGGTCACCTGACCTATGTGGCCCACCTGCATCCTATGGTGCTCACTGGGGACTGCCTGCCAAAGCTATGCTCGTGATTTTCCGCTGACAACCCTAACGCCGACAACGGATTTTCTCGGGAACAGGACTTTTAACACTACCGCGTCAATAAAAGGACCCTTTAATTCTGGTAGAAAAATCTCCCGTCTTTTCACAGCTTGAATAGAGCAAAAGTGGGAACAATATTTTTTAAAACTGGGTACAGTGTATGTACGTCTTGCAACAGGTAGCACAAATAGACGGTGCCACTATGCTTTGTGTGTCGTCTCCGCCCAGTTCCGTTCATATTCACTGCCTGTCCCAACAAAAGCAGCTACACCACTCCTACACAATTCCACGAGTGCAACCACTACCCTTAATGTCAATCTGCGACATGACTAAATCTACAATACGTCCCAAGAGACCGCCTCACGGCTCACATATCCTTTAAGGTTCAGGGCTACATGGGCAATATAGTTTTTTGGCCAGCAAATGAAAGGTGCAGTTTTCAGTTGCATTCTACGAAGTTAACGCTGTTTCGCCCAAGAAAAGTCCCCCGTACATATATTTCTGTGGAAAAATCTTAATCTTAACAAGTGAAGAGATGCCAGGCCTCTATACATCAGTACCGTTTTACTGCTATAGAAGGTTTATATAACTGCATGAGGCAATTTATCTTGTGTAAACGGTATAATTAGCCCCTGGACTGGAAATTCTGCCACTAACTGAGCAAAATATCACCTCCCTACATCGGCTTTCACCGAAACATGGCTGAACACGGGGCATCATTGCTCGCTTCATCAGTCATGAACTTCCTTACGCCTGGCTGGCAAAGTGACAGACACTTGAGAATGAACTTCATGAGATGTTCATGTGCGAAAACATGACAATACTTTCGGGCAGTCTTCTGACAAAAACAAAGGAATGGACAAAGAATGCAGGCTACACTTTCGTATGGCACACGAACAGAAAAGTGTTAGTTTGACAGAAGAGCGGTTATAATGCTGTTCTCGGGATCTTTATGGCGTGCAGTGACTACTCTTGGCATGTTTGTTTTTATTTGAAAATTTTCTTCATCTCACCTAGAGCAATATTAAATCATTGTATACCAGATTTGCCTTACCTGTTTAACTGTTTTATTCCTTCCTTTTTGCTTCAAAAGCAAGTACGTCCGTGATTATGTGTGCATGTTCCAGCGAGTTCCCGCTTTAAATAGCCTGTCTTTTCAAATAAAAGATTTGCCAGTGTGCGTCCGTGGTGTTGTACTCCTTTCCTTCCTCTTGTCGTCGTCCTATTGCGCAGTCTTTAGCTTTCTCGAACATGTATGTACAATCCTTGGGCCTTGGTCAAGTGCCGAGCGACTGGAAGACCGCCAGAATCAAACCACTCCATAAAGCAGGCAATAAGCAGCGCATTGGGAACTACCGCCCAATCTCATTAACATCAACTACTTGTAAAACCTTGGAGTATATAATTAACAAACATATTCTGCCTTTCCTTGAGGAACATCACTTTCTAACAAATCACCAGCATGGTTTTCGAAAAGGCTTCTCGACAATAACTCAATTGGTTCAAACAATACACGACCTAGGAAATGTTATAAACAACGGTGAACAAACAGACGCCATTTTTATGGATTTTTTCAAAGCTTTCGGCAAAGTCTCTCATTATAAAATACTGCATAAACTAAACAAAATTCTAAAATATCCTCAGCTCATTAATTGCATATCGGATTACCTTATGCCACCTAATCATTTCGTTAATTTCAAGAATCAAGACTCAGAAAAGCTTTCCATTGAATCTGGCCTTCCCCAGGGCTTGGTCCTTGGCCCTCTTTTTATTCTCCTTTGTATCAATGATGTAGTAAAAGATGTCCCTGTAAAAATAAGATTTTATGCAGACGACTGTGTACTCTACTCGGCAGTACAAAGTCCCTCCGATTAAGTGTTGTTAAATAATGATCCTCAGAAAGTTGTTGCTTGGTGTGACGAGTGGCAGATGTTGATAAATTTTGAGAAAACTGTATATGTGTATTACTCGCAAAAAGAATAAGGTCAATTTCAATTACTGAGCTAACAATATCTTTCTTTCTGAAGTAACAGAATACAAATACCTTGGTTTCTGGATAACTAACAACCTCAAATGGAATCTGCACATTGATAAAGTAACCGCTAATGCTTGTCATAAATTGTTTTTTTTTTCTCAGAAGAGCTATGAAACAGTCGACAACCAATGTCCGTTTACTAGCATATAACACAATTATACTTCCAGTACTCGATTACGCCGCAATTATCTGACCCTTTCACACAAACTAACATTAAAAAGCTTGAACGAGTGCAGAAAAATGCGGTTCGTTTTAACTACAATGATTTCTCCCGTACGTCATTCACAGAACTTTTAAGACAAGCCAACTTGCCTGAACTGAGTTTCCCGACTAAAGTTTATGTATGACATTGTAACTAGATGCGTTAACATCTCTGGCATAAATACATTTTCTTGCGGATATGCCACCAGGGAGAGCTATCAACTAACTATGACACCGTTCAGTGTAAGAAATAATTGTTTTAAATATTGTTTTTTTTTCAGGACTGTAGCTGTCTAGAATAACTTAAATAATACTGCAGTAACTCAACCCTCCCTTTCTTTGTTTGCCGCCAGTCTCTGCTGACGGCCCAAAAAACTTAATTGGTCATATTTTGCTCTTTAGTGCATTGTGTTAAAAAATGGCGATTGTTATGGAGTTTGTTGTTGTACCTGGCTCTGGACTTTGCCTTCCCTTTGTTGTGTTGCCTTTGATTACGTTTGCGTTATATTCCCACCCTGCTAAAATCTCTTCTGGATTGCAGTATCCGTAAATAAATAAAAAAGAAATGAATCTACTAGCTCGCAAGAACGTCCCTCGAGAAACTCATTAGTACAGCATTTCATCTACGGTTTTCATTGTTCTTCAAAACAGTTTCAGTAGCATTACATGACTATAGAAGTAATGCAGTAAACCTCTTTGTAGCTCCGGACGCCCACCGGTAAAAAATTCACCTCCCACCTAGGAGCTTGAAGCCACCGCCACCCACCCGCCACCTTCAGCTTACCGCGGCCGCCAGCCGCCAATGCCCAAGCGCCAATCTGCGCCTGTGCATTAGCGGCCGCGGTAAGCGATCCCATTTATACACTATTCTGAAATTACTAATCACATTATACATTTTATTTCACAGTTGCACTATTATTAATTTTTATTTTACATAGATATTTTATTTCACAGTTGCAGTATTATTTTTGTTTTCAATTATTAATATTTTCTTACAGTTACAGATTGGTTGTTTCTAATTGTGTTATTTTATTGTTTTGTTACGAAATGTTCTATTTCCGTAGTGGAGACCTACGGAAGCCTTCCCTTCGTACGTGTACCCGTATAGTACACGGGCGTTTTCGCACCCATTTCTCCAACCTGGGTGCCGTCTCCGAGGCCGGGTTACTAGCCCGTGCACCTGCCCAACGCAGTCGCGTAACGCCTTAGCCACTGCGCTACCTCGAAGAGTGAATACCTGTAGTGTGAGGGCGCCTTGTATGCCTGTAAGGTCCAGCGATGAGCTCCCTTACGCTCGTTGGCAGGCATGTCAGGCAGGTGTTCCAGGCATGTAAGCAAATGGGCGGGGGGGGGGGGGTATTGGAGGGAACGCTCAAGTGGGTTATCATATATGCAGGAGGTGGTTCTATATTTGACATTCATAGATCAGTAAAAGTCCTCTTGCCCCTTCTGGCGCAGTGGCGGAGCGCTGGTGCAGTTCAGGGATGAAGCGCCCCCTGCGATGGCAGGTGCTCCCCGTGGTGGGTCTTGTGCGACCCAGGTTGCTCTTCGCGAGCGGCTGATCATTAATTTGACTGCCACCTGCCACGGTGGGCAGTTTGCTCACTATTCGGTGGGGCGGCTGTGATGACGCCGCATGGTCACGTCACCTATGTGGCCCACCTGCTTCCTATGGCGGTCTGTGGGGACCTCCTGCCAAAGCAATGTTCGTGATTTTTATTGTGAAAGCAATAGTGCTGGCACTTTTTTGCGTCGGTGGAGGTCGTTCCTTCGCTCCGGCGCAGCTGCGGCGCAGGACCACGTGACCTCGTGACGTCACGACCAGAGGAGAGCAGGGGCCCCAACTCGTCTCTTCGGCCGTAGTCGTTCCTTCGCTCGGCGCGGCGGCTACCATGTGACGGCCTCCTCGGCCCGCCGCAGGCGCGCCCAACTCGCCTCACCGATGGAGGCTAATTAATTAATTAATTACACTAATCAATCAAGAAAGCTAGAGCCAACTTGACGCATCGATGGAGGTTAGTTATTAAAATTTAATTAGTTATTTAATTAAAATTTGGTTTAGTTAATTGATTAAATAAATTTAATCGTTAAATTATTTTTCAACTAAATTAATTATCCTAATTAAGTTTACTTAATGCCGAAGAAGAACCTATGGGTAGTGCGGAGCGATATAATCACAAGAGAAGAAATCGCCGTGCGGAAGAAACGCCGGAACAGAAAGAAAAGCGGCCTGCTAAAAGAAGAGTGCAGTATACAGCCAAGAAGAAACAGGAGAGCATTGTGGTGATTCGAGACGGTGACATCATGGCTCAGCGACTTGAAGAACAAGAGGTAAGAGTTGGCGAGTTCGAGTCTCCTACGCGTGAATTCGAGAAACGAAACTACCAGCAGAACCAAGAGCAGCCAGATGTTAATGCTTTCGCAATCAGCCAGGCTTAACCTAGCCAAGCCTTCAGCCAAGCTAAGCATTCAGCCTTCAACCCCGACGCCGACAACGCTAACGCCGACACCGGATTTTTTGGGGAACGGGACTTTCAACGCTAACGCGTCAATGAAGGAGCCCTTAATTCTGGTAGAAAAATCTGCTGACTTTTCACAGCTTGAATAAAGCAAAAGTGGGAACAATACTCATAAAACAGGCTACAGTGGATGTTCTTCATGCAACAGGTAGAGCAAATAAACGATGCCGCTATGCTTTGTGTGTCGTGTCCGCGTGGTTCCGTTTATATTCGCTGCCTGTCTCGACAAAAGCAGCTACACCACTCCTACTCAATTCCACGAGTGCAACAACCACCCCGATCATAGCGATATAATAGCGCAGATTAAGACAGGACACACGAAGAAGACACGAACAACACGAGCGCTAACTTCCAACAAAATTTTTATTACACACATGCAACATATTTAACACCAAAACCACGTCATCACCTGTGCTATCAGTAACGTTGTGTGAGAAATGATAGCTCCTTATCCGATAAAAAGATAGAAGGAGTGCTTATACATGTCTCTCTCGAAGAATTTATCTTCTCTGCTTCAATTATTACCCGCGTAAGCATGTCCCTACTTTTTGCAAGGACAGCAGTTTTCTCAAAAAATGGTTTGCATGCTTTTGATTCGCATAAATGAATATGATCAACAAGTGATTTCTCTTTGCCGTTCTTGATGTCGCGTGCGTGTTCCATTAATCGTTGATTGAGGCATCTCCCCGTCTGGCCGATGTAATGGCCCCCGCATGATAACGGTATTTTATACACGACACCTTCAATGCATGGCACGTACGGCTTCTGATGACGAGTTGTGCATCCACGTGTTCTGTTGCTGTTGCTTTTCCCAATCTTACGGGGAGATGCCTCAATCAACGATTAATGGAACACGCACGCGACATCAAGAACGGCAAAGAGAAATCACTTGTTGATCATATTCATTTATGCGAATCAAAAGCAAGCAAACCATTTTTTGAGAAAACTGCTGTCCTTGCAAAAAGTAGGGACATGCTTACGCGGGTAATAATTGAAGCAGAGAAGATAAATTCTTCGAGAGAGACATGTATAAGCACTCCTTCTATCTTTTTATCGGATAAGGAGCTATCATTTCTCAGACAACGTTACTGATAGCACAGGTGATGACGTGGTTTTGGTGTTAAATATGTTGCATGTGTGTAATAAAAATTTTGTTGGAAGTTAGCGCTCGTGTTGTTCGTGTCTTCTTCGTGTGTCCTGTCTTAATCTGCGCTATTATATCGCTATGATCATGCACCAACAAGCCCAAAAAGCTACGCTTTTGAACCACCCCGAATATCAATCTACGACATCACTAAATCTGCAAAAATTCAGCGGGGATTTGACTGTCTATAGTGCGTAGAGGCGAAAGCGTTTTGCGCCCCACTTTGCCTATGTGACACTGGTGACGTTACCTCCGGATGACGTCCCACATAATTTATGACGAAGTAATGACCAATTACTAAGTAATGACTAATTACTGATTAATCACTCAGCACTAATTGACTGCTAATTAATGGCGCTTAAACTTCGCCTTTAGGAGTGGAACGCGACAGCGTGTTGTAGCGCTGCCAGGGAGTCCACGGAACGCCACCATCCGTTGCGATGCCTTGCCCTTTGAACGCAACGCTTTTTGAGGAGAGGAAATGGCGCTGTAGTTTTCAGTCATCTCGGTGGACACCTTAACCGCACCGTACAGGAAGGGAGGAAGTGTCAGTCAAAGAAGAAAGAGGGGCCGTAATGAAGAAACTAAAAATTGTAATTGAGGAAAGGAAATTAGGCAGTAACTGTCTCAAATATCTCGGTGGACACCCATTAAAACGCGCACACATCTGTCGACACGGCTGCCGACACGGCTGCTGACACGGACCGACACGGCTGTCGACACGGATTGCTAACGACAGTATGAGGAATTAAAGGCTTTCGCCTTCATACGTCCCAAGAGATCGCCTCACGGCTCACATATCGTTTAAGGTTCAGGGCCACGCGGGGAACATTGTTTTTGGCCAGCAAATGAAAGGTGCCGTTTTCAGTTGCATTCTGTGAAGTTAACGCTGTTTCGCCCAAGAAAAGTCCCCCGTGCATTCATTTCATTAAAAAAACGTTAAACTTAACAAGTGAAGCGACGCCCAATGTCTATAGAGCAGTAGCTTTTTGCAGCTGTAGAAGGTTTATATAACTGCATGAGGCAACTTCTCTGGTGTAAACGTTAGAATTAGTCCCTAGACTGGGCATTGAGCCACTAACTAAGCAAGATATCACCGCACTACATCGGCTTTCAACGAAACAAGGCAGAACACGGGGCATCATTGCTCGCTTCGTCAGTCATGAACCTCGTGACGCCTGGCTGGCAAAGCGACAGACACTAAAGAATGTACCTGGGGAGATGTTTATGTGCGAAAACATGACAATGCTTTTCCGCAGTCTTCCGACAAAAACAAATGGGCGAGGAAGGCTGGCTACACTTTCGTACGGCATACGAATGGAAAAGTGCTAGTTCGAAAGTAGAACGGTTAACATGGTGTGGTGATTCGCACGGTTCCGGATTTTGATGGCCTGCAGTGACCATTCTTGGCGTGTTTGTTTTTCTTTGAAAATTTTCTTCCACAATCAAATACAAGCCCACACTTTCAGTCTTTCATCTTAATGCCAGGAGTTTACGCAACAAGTATGATGAAGGAGTTTGTTTTTCTCGGAACCCAATAATTCCTGACAACATCTGTTTTACAGTCTTAATTTTCATGTGATGAGTGTTTTTCACTTTGTGGATATGATGTATCTGCTTGTCGTTGTTGGAGGCGTGGGGGTGGTATATCTGTATACATCCGATCAAAGATTAATTATAAGGTACTTCTGGATCTGAAGATAATTGGTGATAATTATGAATACATAGTTATAGAGTGCCGTGATATGAGTTTCTCGGTCATGTACCATCCTACATCAGGTTTTCTCGGTGGCTTCATGCAGTTTACTGAAAAGATAATTGAACTGAGTGTTCAGCTGAAGTTTGAAAGCGCTCTTGTAGGGTATTTAAACCTGAATGCTTCCGCTGACCATCAAGCCTACTTACAATACAAAGAGTTATACGAGTATTAATTGTTGCTCCAACGTAATCACCACACCGACAAGAATTACACCAATTTCTCAAAGTACTCCTCACCTGTGTGTTACAAGTTTCCGTCGTAAGAATGTAAAATCAGGCACCCTTTGCCAATATATTGTGTGTTAACCTGCGAACACACAACCGCCCCTCAATACGAAGTACTAATCAAAAATTACTCCGAGAACAATGTTAACAAGTACAGGGACATGCTGACGAATGTTGACTGGAATGTTGACTGGAGCTCTCGAACCCCGATGACACGACGTTTTGCTTTCGTGCTTTGTATAAAAGATGTTTTCCCCTCAGGTCCCGAAAAAAGAGCGATGTGTACGAAAGCCCCTGGATTTCTCGTGAACTGTTTCAAAAAATAAAAAAAACAGGCTTTTCCAAACATTCCTGTTAACAAAAGATGAAAGTAACTTTTGCGCATTTCAGAAATACGAAATCCGCTAAATTCAGACATAAAAACAGCAAAACTCGAATGCTATACATATCAATTGATACAGGGGAACGGTAATACACCTCTGGTATGGCAAACCATGACAGAGATAATCTATAAGAATGCAGAAACAGAAAAAGTGAAATTTCGGAATGCCGATCTATCTGAAGAGGTTACAAACCTGTTTAATGAACCTTTTCTTGCTGCCGGTGCTACTTTCGCTGACGCAACAAATGCACCTTCTTATCTACCTTGGGAAAATTCTGACTACAAGCAATCCGAATGCAATATCTTTTTGTCCATTCCCCCCACCCCCCCGCACTGAGTTTAGCCAGGTGAAAGATGCAATTATGTCTCTAAAAGACGGTTTTGCATCTGGCACAGATGAGATCAGACCAAAACCACTGAAGGCTGTGATTCAAATAGTTAGTACTCCTATTGCACACATCTGCAATCTTATAATGAAAAAGGGAGTTTTCCCAGCCAGAATGAAACTTGCTCGTGTCACGGCTATACATAAGGGAAGTTCTTTCGATGACGTGAAGAACTACAGGCCGATCTCTGTGCTTTCGTCGTCTTCCAGAACAGCTGACCATATTATAGTCTAAAGGTTTGTTGGATTTCTAACCTCGCAAAATATTACCGTAAGGCAACAGTTCGGCTTCCAGAAAAACAAATCCCCAGAAACAGCACTACATGGAATAAAAGATGAAATTCTGCACAATATTAGAAACAAAGCGCTAAGTTTTGGTATATTTTTCAACTTTAGAAAAGCGTTCAATAGTGTGCAACATGATAGACTATTAAAAAAGCTTCAGAATTGCGGTATCAGGGGTATAGCTGGGGCTCTCCTCATGAGTTATTTAACTTCACGTGAGCAGTATACCGTTATCAATGGTGTATGTTCAGAGACAAACAGTCTGTGTTGAGGAGTACCACCAGGGTACATCCTTGGGCCAGTCTTAGTTCTCATCTATATTAATGATATTTCAAACATACCGCATGCCTCGAAGTTTATTTTATATGCGAACGACACCAATATGTTATTTTCGGGTAGGGATTTAGAAGCGCTGTTCAGGGATGCAAACAATTGGATGTTGGGCTTAACCTCATGGCTGGGAAGTAAGCAGCTCGCAATAAACATAAACAAAACAAAGTATGTACTTTTTCGCTCTAAAGCTACGGAAATGTATACAATTCCATGTTTAAAATTTAAAGGCCTGGACATAAAACAGTCTTCTACTACCATAGTCCTGTGTGTCACATTCCATGAAAATCTCGTATGGAATGCTCACATCCACGCGCTTAGAACTGATCTCTCTCGTTCCTTAGGCATCTCAAACAGACTGAGGTGTTACCTGCCAGCTTCTATCAAACCACAGGTGTACTGCTCTTTTATACATTCGCGTTTCAGTTATTGCTCTCTTGTGCGGCAAACCGCGACGAAAACAAATTTAGATTCCCTACTATCGATACAAAAAAGAACAATACGCGCTATCGAAAACTTGAAGCTGTCCGATAGTTGTGCGCCCTACTATAAATCGTATGGAATACTCCAAATGCCTAAGTACTACAAATACAGACTAAGCCTGGAAGTTTATCGCCAATACCGGTTGGATGAATGTACCTTTCAAAGAAAATACCAGGAAAAAAGAAGTGTGTACGATTTAAGGAAGAACATCATAGTCAAGCCCAGAGCTCGAACCAACTTCAATTTTCATTTGCTTTCACTGTTACATCATGTTTTATTTCCTCGCCGTCACCTCTACTCTTCTTTTCTGTTTTTCTATTCCATAATCTACGCATTTCAATATCTCCTTTGAGAATTTACTTTTCCTGTGGCCTGATTTCTAGAGGGGCTAAGGTTTGATGCATCCCCTGCTAACAATATAGCTGTGGTCTCTGATGCCACTATATGTGCTTTTTGACCACAGTATGAATATTTTTCCTAAAGAGAAGTTTAGCTGCCTGTCTGAGCGTCAATGAGTGATATTGCCAGCTGTAATTTTCAGTATGTTCTGCTTTGCCTGCATATATTAAATGTGAAATAATTTCCCATTAGCAAACAGCAGGAAGCTTCTCCCTGTGATGGGATTTCTGGGTGCATCCCATTGTTGCCGCCTTTTGATAAACCTCAAATTCCTGTAGAAAAGCGTGGACGTGTAAGAAAGGCTACGCACTAGAAATTTGATGGTACCGCTCATGGAACACAAGGAAAAGCCTCCGGCTAAATGTGAAATGATAGCAAGGCGAAAATACACAACAAAAAAGTCGTCTCCACTCATGGGGTAGTGAGTAGACGTCATGCACACCAAATTATACTACCTGTTATAATAAAGGTAGCTTTTATGAGGTTCCTAACCTGTTTCTTACTACACCTCCACATTATGCCTGCGCAAAAAGCTTTGGTTACTGGACCGGCTTTCACTGAAAGACCACATTAACTACACAAGCAGCATAAAATAATCTCCTTCTAAAACACTACATTTGCTTGAGCAAATTACACACCTTGACTTTTTATATGCATATTGCTGCTTTATGCGATGCTTGCGGCATATGCAGGAGCAATAATTTTCCTGAATTACATTTTTATTTATTTATTTACTTATTTATTCAAGTTACCCCTAATGCCCTCCAGAAGAGGGTATACATAGGGGGGGGGGGGTACAATCATTAGTAAACGCGATACATTTTAACAAATAAGTGTAACAAAAAACGTTAATTAAAACATAAGGGCATCAGACAAAGAAACAGTGAGCACTAACAAAAACAGCAAACTTTTACACATTTCCGTCACAGCGAAGAAGCTCTTGTAATTTTTAGAGCGCAGCTCTTTGGCGTCCGTTCCTGGGTTTCGCGTCGTCGTCGGCGTTGTCGTCGGCCTCGTAACCAGCTCCGCCCCCCTTTCATCCCCCCAGCGCTAGCAGCGACCGACTGATACCGCTGGATGCCGCTGACGCCGCTAGAGAGTCAAGATAACGTGACTGCATAGAACACCGTCGCCGCCATGCAGAAAGAGGAGGAAAGGGTCCCCCCCCCCCCCCCTGTTCTTGTGTGGCGGATAGGGTGCTCTTCAGTTGCCGACGCGCCGGTTATTTCACGTAGGCCCCGGCACGTCGACGAATACGTGACCACCTTCCCACGGCTAGACCTGGTTCTTAGCGCTGCGGAAGCGAGGGTATCATATTGTTGGTGTCGGCATCGGCGGCGTTGTCCCTGAAACCAACTCCGCAGCTGGGGTTTACTCACTATCGGCGTCAGCGGCATCAGTCAGTCGCTGCTATCTCTTCCCTCCTCCCTTTATCGTGTTATCCGCTTGCTGCGCGCGCTTCTGCCCCCATCGTTTGCCGCTGGGTGTACACGCCGCCCCCCTCCCCCCTCTTCCTGCGAAAAAAAAAAATTCTGTGATAGCGCATACATGTGTTGCTCGATTTCTTTGCCTCAATCTATCGAAAAGGTGAAACAGCTTATTTGCTGCGCTCAAATTTCGCATTAGGAAGTAACGTAATCGTCGGTAATTTTTATTGTCAGTTTCTGTGGCGATGACTGATGACAAACTATTCCATTCAGTGATAGTACGGGGAAGGAATTAATTGGCATAAGACGATGAATGACAGTTTACGCGTTTAACTTTGAAAGAATGATCACGGCGTGGAAAGATAGCATCAGGTGACTGAAACAAACCACTGCGAAGGGATGGGTGGTGATAAAGCTTATGGAAAAGGGTTAAGCGAGCAAGTTTACGGCGATATGACAAATCTTCGAGTTCGGCACGTTTTTTTAATGCTGAAACGCTTGTGAAGGGTGAGTAGTCTGAAAATATGAAACGAACAGCACGGTTTTGCAAGGATTCAATGTTAGTGATAACGTAGGCTTGAACAGGGTCCCAAATGACCGCAGCATATTCGATTTTAGGGCGTATTAGAGTTATTTAAGCAAGCTTTTTTTAACGTGTATAGGGGCGTATCTGAGGTTATGTTCAAGAAAACCAAGTGAGCGGTTAGTAGATGCTTGGGTGAGGTCGATATGGTGATGCCATGTTAGGTCAAACTGAAGGTGCACCCCAAGGTACTTGTATGTTGATGTTAGTTCCACAGTATTGTCATTTAGAATATAAGTGGTTGGAATGCGAGCTGAACGGCGAGTGAAAGATATTAGTTTAGTTTTAGAAACGTTTAATGTCATTAACCATGATGAGCACGAAGAGCTTACTGCGTTCAGGTCAGATTGTAGGGATTAGCGGTCACTGTGTGTAGTAATGTTACGGTAAATTACGCAGTCATAAGCGAAAAGGCGAACTCTAGATGTTACACAGGCAGGTAAATCATCAATATAGATTAGAAAAAGCAAAAGCCCTAGCACGCTTCCTTGTGGTACCCCAGATATCACATTAGAAGAGGAAGAGTTAGAATTATTAACGGAAGTAAACTGAGTTCTAGATGATAGAAAGTCCTTAATCCAAGTGAGCCCGGTAGGGTGTATATTAAGCTGTGCTAGTTTCTGTACAAGTCTTTGATGAGGAACCCGATCGAAAGGTTTTGAGTAATCCAGGAACGCTGCGTCGACCTAAAAGCCCGCGTCAAGTGATAATTGTAAGTCATTAATAAAGCCAGCTAATTGAGTGTCACCAGAAAATCTCTTGCGAAAACCGTGCTGATAATTGAAAATAATGTTATGATCTTCGAAATAGCTGATGACTTGGCGGTGAATGATATGTTCAAGGAGTTTGCAAACAGTGCTGGTTAACGAGATGGGTCGATTGTTTAATGGAGAGGAACGCTCACCTGATTTAAATATAGGTATTACTTTGGCTACCCGCCAGTCATTAAGAGTTAATCCGTGTGATAATGATTGCGAAAACAAACAGGACAACACAGCGCTAATGCTTTGGGGTGTGTTCTTCAGCAACTTATTGTTGAAGCCGAGGTGATCCCAACTATTAGTTATTTTAAGATTGTTTAATAAAGCTAAAACACCCGTTTCACCAATAACTATTTCAGGCATGCTAATATCTTCGATTATATCTAACTCAGGGAATGAGCTAATGTCTTCTTTGGTGAATACTAATGAGAAGGCGTCGTTGAAAACCTGAGCACATTCACACTCTCTAATTTTGACGCCGTCGCTGTCGGAAAGCAAAATGTCGGGTTGAAAGCCAGGATTTATGATGCGCCAGTATTTACGAGGGTTGTTGCTTAGCAGAGATGACAGGTCATGATTGAAAAAGTGACGTCGAGTGGATTTCAGTAGTGACTGGTAGTCCCTGTCGCATTTCTTGTATTTTTCCCACGCACTTAGAACACCATTTTTCACTGCCTGCCGGTAAAATCACTTTTTATTGTTATTCGCACGTCGCAACTTCTGAGTAAACCATGGTGCACTGCTGCTACGTCTAATGGTCATTAGATGAACGAAGTCATCGATTAGTTTATTAAAAGTACTCTTGAATAAATCCCAGTTTTGCTGAACAGTGCGCAATAAATATTGATTAATGAACTAGGCGGAAAAAATTTCTAATTCGGATATCATTTTTTCATAGTTAGCTCTGTTGTAACATCTGATTTGTTTAACAGTCGTTTTCTTTTCGTCAAAAGAACCAGTAATGCGTCCTGTTATTACGTCATCTAAACGAATAATATCTGAACAGATATCGGGATTATTTGTTAATATTAAGTCTATAATGTTGGCAGTACTCGATGTGCGACGCGTGGCATTGGTAATGAGTTGCGAAGGTGAAAAATCAAGACATGATCGAAGAAACATGTTAGCTTCAGTTTCACTCGCTGTGACGGATTGTGTGAACCAGTTTATACTAGGGAAGTTTATACTAGGGAAGGGAAACACGGACGAATTCCGTCCGTGTTTTTTGCGTGTTCCTTCTACGTGTGTTTGTGCTTCTTCGCTGCAATATGAATCATAGAGTTAGGGAAACGCGTGCATATTTCACACAGAATTCGATGAAACTCAGAAGAAAAGCCATTATTCATGTTAGGAGGACGGTAAAAAACACCAATAATTATATCAATAGAACAGCACTTAAAAGAAACCCATGTACACTCAAGAAAAGAACTAATCATGAGAGGCACAGTTGCCAAATCATCCCTTATCGCCAAGAGTACACCACCTCCTCTCCGGCACGGTCTGTCGCAACAAAAGATGTTAAAATGCCTCTGGCTGACAAAAATTGAATCATCAGGAATAACATCACTGAGCCATGTTTCTTTTAGCGCTACTAATGATGCGGAGCACGAGTCGATTAGCGAAGATATTGCGACATCTTTCGATAAAACCCTTCGGATGTTAGTGTAAAGGAAAGAAATGGTTTTGGGAGTAATAAATGACGAACTTTGACAAGAAAGGATAGCTGGGATCTGATTTATGTAAGTGACAGAAGAACGTCGTTCTTCCTGCGTGTGGTGCTGAGAAACACATACCCCGCGATCAGCCTCAGTGTCCCGTACATAAGCGTCGTTATTAATGTGAAGCTTGTTAAATGCGAGACGAATGCGGTCACCTTCCTTTTTCACGGACTTGGCGTACTGCCAGAGATGACGGCGCTTTTGTCGGACGGCATCAGCGTAATCACGAGAGATACTGAAGTTAGTGCCCTTGAGCTTTGAACCGTTACTTAGTAAAGATTCAACATCTTTATCATTGTAGAATTTTGCAATGATTGGTCTCTTCTTACTTGGCCAAAAACGGCCCACGCGATGCGCTCGCACAATCGAGGTTGACAAGACATCAAGTTTGCTGGAGCAAAATTCATTCACGAGCTGCACCGAAGTATCCCAGGTTTCATCGTCTGTATCTTGGATGCCATAAAAAACAACATTCGACCATTTAGACCGGTTTTCCAAATCGTCAATTTTGTCTTGCATTTTGGACAATTCTAAATTCGGGCTGAACGGGGACTGAACAGCTGACGCCAATTCTATTTTAGATTCCAATTCAACGACACGCTTTGTTACTGCATCCAAGTCATTCTTTAGGCTGATATGAATGTTAAGGATCTTATTCAATGATTCCAGAACTGTGGTATGGATAGTTTCCAGCCGCTGAACCGCAAGATCCACATTGTCTAGCTTGTCCTCTTGTGCCTTAATCATGGGCCCAGGGTTAGACTCAACGTCGCCACCGATCAGTAGGGTGCGCCAAGGGTACATCAAAGCAGCACGAAAACTTTTGAAAGAATTGGGTGGCCACGACACCGCGAAGAGGCAAACATCATCATTTCGGTAACAGGAAGTTTCGTACTGACAAACCTGGAAGAACATCAGCGGTGAGCGCGACATCGTAACTGCGGTGCCGTGGCCCGGTGCGTCGGTCAAAGGTGGGCGCTCTTGAGCGGCTGGGTCAGCTGACGCTGTTCCGTGTTGCCGGACTGCGTACACCGTAGCGTCCAGAACTGGCAGTGGTGGATGCGGTGATGCGGTGTACTCGGCTGAGGATCCGGTCGCACAATTATTTGCGGCATCAGGACACCAAAAGAATTGTGGCATATCCAGCCATAGCGGTGCCGGCGTGACAGGAGAAAGCTGGGACAGTAGAATGCAATCTCTATATAACGTCTCTTCAGATGCTAAGCTTAATCAAGCTGTCGATACTGACTGACAGCTTGCAAGAACGGGCATTAAAACAGTTGCCTTCTATACCTGCGGTCACGTGCATGCCACGTGAGCCTAATTAAATTTTATGTTCGGTTCATTGTGAAAATAGAAACTCCTATGGGTTCATGTGAGCTGTTGGAAATTATTCCTGACCGTGAAGAACATCACCTTCGTGCTGAAAAGGGAAGTGTGAGGAGTGCAAAAAAGATTAACAGCCTGAAACAGGTGCACATCACATTTAGCTTTGCATGCATAAACGGTGCTATTCATATTAACTTGGTAGCATGCCACCCTGCCGGCCATTACCATAACCGTGCGTTATTTATTCAGACTTTTCCCGCACAACAGGCAGCGCCCCTTAAACACAATCAGTATGAAATTTTTGCTGAAGTCCAGCCTACTTCTCCAGAGAAAAAAACTGCATGGATACCTCAAGAAATAAAGAGAGGTCACAATTATTCAAACATTATTCAAAAACTCCTTCACTACTAAGTCCTCGAAAACAATGAATGGCTTCAAAATCTTTGTAATAGAACGGCTGTAGCTGCACAATATAACGTACTATGCTCATTGCTGGACATCTAGTATTGATGAACTTGCTACGATATCACAGTCACATAATCAAAAACAGACCACTCAAACCTAGTCTCGACTACTTGTTCGGCTTTTACGCAGCCATATTGAACTTCAGTGTCAGGAGCCACAGTGATTGTGCACCTTTGCATCCCTACTACTGCTGGGTGCACTGCAGTAGAGGCGTAATTTATAGCTTCAGTGTAACGACTGCTAATAACTTATATTCATTACAACGCACAATGGCAGCACACGTGGTCAAAAAGCACCAGGAATATTTTGACAATGAGCCACTAGAACATTTGAATTCAAATTTTATTCATTGCAGCATTTGCCGCGTATTTATAAGAGGCGTACTTGAAGGTGTGCACGAGTTCATACCACACAGCTGCTGGAGTAGTAAGCGTAGGCAAACTACACCACAATGGCTGAGTACTAATAAACTGTCACTAAGTGCTAATATAACTAACATATTGCCACATTCCTGGGCACTATCGTGGCGCCGCCTCCCGGCCGAACTGCCTTAACAGCTATTCTGGCTAGCCTTAGCCATGGTGGCGGGCAGTGCTGTTTATTCGTTGTCTCTTCTGTGTGGTGCCCTCGGGAGTCCGCTGCTGCCTGGCGCTTAGCAGTAAACCGTGTCCTGGCTATCCCGACTGTCTAGCCGTGACATATTTGGTGGGGCCGGCTGGGTAACGTCCCATGTGCACGGACTCCGAAGACGCCTTTGAAGCCAGTTCACAGGGCGTAGACACAACCCCCGTCCACAAAGCGAGCCGCCGCCTGCTAGGCCTACAGCCAGAGTTCAGCGGCCCGACAAAACCAAGGAAGATGACATCAACCACTAGTAGCCAGACCACTCAACGTTTTGGAGCTGACGCTCCGTTCGTGCTCCACGCGCCCCGGTCACCGCCGACGTTCCACGGAGACAGATTTGAAGACGTTGAAGATTGGTTGGCCAGTTTTGACCGTGTGGCAGCCTTCAACCAGTTGGACGGTGAGCGGAAGTTGAGGAACGTCTACTTCGCGCTAGAGGACTCGGCAAAGATCTGGTTCGAGAACCACGAGACCTCTTTTGCCAACTGGGAGGTTTTTCGGCGTGAGTTGCTAGTGACATTCGGCAACAGTGAAAGAAAAGAGAAGGCTGAAGTCGCTCTGCACTCCAGGTCGCAACAGCCAAATGAGAGCGTCACCAAGTTCGTTGAGGACATGATGCGTCTCTTCAATCGAGCCGACCTTGCTATGGCCGAGGCCAAGAAAGTGCGGCACCTAATGCGGGATGTCAAAGAACAGCTCTTTGCTGGACTTGTCCGCTACCCTCCAAGGACAGTGGCCGATTTCACAAGGGAGGCAATGAGCATGGAGCGCTCCTTGCAGGAACGCGGCGCGCAGTACGGCCGGTAGGCTAGTATGGCAACCGCTCAAATCTGCACGGCTACGACATTGCCCGCTGAGGATCTTCGAGAGCTCGTCAGGAGCATCGTTCGCGAAGAACTGGCGAAACTTCGCCTTGAAGTTCCACAGGTCAGTGTCGCTGCCGTTACAGACGTGGTCCGGGACGAAATCCGACGAGCTGTGCAGCCGCCTCCGCTCCACACCCGGCGCCCTCCGTTATGACGTACAGCGAAGCCCTACGAAGTCCTGGGCCAGCGATTCAAGCCTTTTCCCCCGTTGTTCCCGTGCCAGTACCATCCCTGCATTACCCAACCGCAGCAGTGCCACCCGTGCCGCAGGAGTTCAGGCCCCCCATGAACAAAGCGCACGGGAGCCCGGCCACATCCTCCGTCAGTGCCCCTACCGCAGATTGGGTTTAAGGGGGTTTTCACCTGACGCACCTCGAGCACGCTACGGTGAACGACCACGGGATATCGAGCTGTACCTGGCTGATAACGTGCAGTCCTCGACCCCGCGGTGACGCCAGTCCCGATCGCCATCCCCAAGGCAGTTCCCTTCGCCCGGCCGCCCGTCGTCCTCTGGCCAGTTCAGAGGCGCGTCCGCACATCGGGAAAACAAGACGGCGTCCTCCGGGGGTAGGGCCGCCACTACTGGAACGTGTCGAGAGCCTTCACCCGAAGATTTGCCGCGACGCTCCGATCAACGACGACGTGATCCGACGACCTCCACGACGCGCTGCGACCGACTGGTTTCCGCCGAAATTCCGGTATCCGCCGACAACCATGACGTTACCGCACTCGTGGATACCGGCGTCGATTTTTCTGTAATGAGCACTCGGTTAGCCACAGCCCTGAGAAAGGGTCTAACCGCTTGGTCCGGGCCGCAGATCCAGACAGCTGGATGCCATGTCGTAACTCCGATTGGTGTCTGCACTTCGCGAATCCCAATCCGCGGTGTTACTTTCCCTGGTTAATTTACTGTGTTACCCGAGTGCTCCAAGGACGTCATACTCGGTTTGGATTTCCTTCAGGAGTACGGCCGTCATCAACCTTCAGGAGCTAATCGTGTCGTTTTCCATCCAAGGCCCTGTCGACGACGATACCGTGCCACGCAGGGCTAAGTTGTGCGTCTGTGATGACCAGGTGTTGATCCCGTCAAGAGCAAGCATGTTACCGTAGAATGCGATAACAGCCCCAGCACACGTGGCATCGCTGAAACCAACATCTCGCTGCTCCTTGGTCGGCAAGTGTGTGTAGCTCGCAGAATTATTGAATTGAACAGTGGGCGAACCGAACTTTTGGTGACTAATTTTGGGTCTGAACCTCAGTGTTTGCTTGGCAAAACAGCTATTGCGTATTTCGAAGAACTTTGTGAATTCGCGGGACAGCACGCGTTGTCCGAAATCCCGGCATCAGTGGAGGCGCCGACCACTCCCATAAAGACTGACGTGAACCCGAACCTCCCGTCTCATCAGAAAAGCTGCCTGGAGAGCATTATCGAATCTTTCCGCGACTGTTTTGCCTGGACCTCCAAGGTCAGGCAGACTCCGCTCACAAAGCACCGCATTATTGTTGATGCAAACAAGAGACCGTTATGCCAGGCGCCTTATCGGGTCTCTTCTAAGGAACGTGACGCCATTCGCCGGCAAGTTCAAGAAATGCTCCAGAACGACGTGATACAGCCGTCGACGAGCCCGTGGGCATCACCTCTTGTTCTTGTGGCGAAGAAGGATGGAACCCTACCGTTCTGTGTTGATTACAGGCGTCTAAACAAAGTCACAAAAAAGGACGTTTATCCTCTGCCACGGATTGATGATTCCCTCGACCGGCTACGCCACGCCACGTACTTCTCGTCGCTAGACTTACGTAGTGGCTATTGGCAAATCGAGGTGGACGAGCGCGACCGGGAAAAGACCGCCTTTATTACACCGGATGGTCTGTACGAATTCCGGGTGCTTCCTTTCGGACTGTGCTCGGCTCCTGCCACCTTCAAGCGGATGATGGACACCGTGCTTGCCGACCTAAAATTGCAGTCCTGCCTCGTGTACCTGGACGACGTTGTCATCGTCCCCGCTACGTTCGAAGAGCACTTGAGGCGCCTGCGTGCCGTGTTCGCCGCAGTTCGTTCGGCTGGTCTTTCCCTCAAACCCGAAATGTGTAACTTCGCTTTCCAGGAGTTGAAGTTTCTGGGCAGCATCGTCAGCGCTAAGGGAGTTAGCCCTGATCCGGATAAGACAGCCGCTGTCGCTGCTTTTCCCATGCCAATCGATAAGCGAAGTGTGCGCCGCTTTCTGGGTCTCTGCGCCTATTATCGGCGCTTTGTGCGGAACTTCTCCCAGATCGCTGAGCCCCTCATCCGCCTCACGAAAGATGCTGAACCGTTCTTCTGGGGCCAGGAGCAACAACAGGCCTTCGAAGCCCTCCGCACCCGTCTGCAAAGTACGCCCATCTTTGGGCACTTCGACGAGTCAGCCGACACTCAACTGGACACAGACGCCAGCAATATCGGCCTCGGTACGGTCCTTGTGCAGTGGCAGGATGGCCTCGAACGCGTAATCGCATACGCAAGCCGCACCTTGTCACGCTCGGAGGCGAACTATTCCACCACAGAAAAAGAATGCCTGGCAATTGTGTGGGCAGTGAGAAAATTTCGCCCGTACTTATACGGCCGCCCTTTTAGAGTTGTCAGTGATCACCATTCGCTCTGCTGGCTGGCGAACCTCAAAGATCCCTCGGGGAGGCTTGCACGCTGGAGCCTTCGCCTTCAAGAGTTTGACGTCACCATCGTTTATAAGTCCGGTAGGAAGCACAGTGATGCCGACTGTCTGTCTCGTGCTCCTGTTGAGCACAACCGAGCTGATCCCGACATCGATTTTGTTTTTCTCGGCGCCATCTCCACGTCCGTCCTCACTCAACATCAAAGTGACGACAGTGAACTACGGCCTCTCATTGAGTATCTTGAAGGAAGAGCTGAGTCTCGACCGCGAGTCTTCTCTCGTGGCCTGTCGTAGTTCTGTTTGCGCGATGGCGTTCTGTATAAGAAAAACTACCACCCGACGCAAGCTGTCTATCTGCTCGTCGTACCTGCGGCCTTGCGCGACGAAGTCCTGCAGGCGTGACATGATGACCCATCTTCTGGTCACCTGGGTTTTTCCCGCACTTTGGCGCGGATACCCCAAAAGTACTACTGGCCCAGGGTTGCTGCAGTTGTACAGCGTTACGTCAGAACTTGCCGCGAGTGCCAACGTCGCAAGACACCACCGACTAAGCCAGCCGGACTACTGCAGCCTATTGATCCACCACACGTTCCTTTCTACCAAGACGGCATGGATTTACTCGGCCCCTTTCCGGAGTAATCGCTGGGTAACCGATACATTGTCGTCGCCACCGACTACCTCAGTTGATACTGTTTGACGAAAGCTCTTCCCCGTGGAAAAGCTGCGGAAATTGCCGTCTTCTTCATGCACAACATCGTGCATCGTCATGGCGAACCCATGGTCGTGATAACTGACAGAGGGACGGCCTTTACATCGGAGCTGACAGAGGAAGTTATGCGACTCAGCGGCACCAGCCACCGACGAACAACAGCTTATCACCCGCAAACTAGTGGACTCACTGAGCGCCTAAATAAGACGATCGCCGACATGATTTCCATGTATGTCGACGACGACCACCGCAACTGGGATGCAGTACTCTCTTACGTTACTTTCGCATATAACACTGCGCTGCAAGAGACGACCAACTTCACACCGTTTCGCTTAGTCCATGCATGGTCGCGAAGCCACGACAATGCTCGACGCAGTGCTTCTTCCTGGTCGTGTAAACTCCGCTGTCGTGGGGTCGACCACTCTGTTCACGAAGCTGGGGCCGCCCGCCAACTTGCTCGGCAACTTATCCGGCATCAACAAGAAAAAGACGTTCACCGTTACAACCATCGCCACAGGGATGTCACTTACCAGCCCGGCGAAAACGTTTGGGTTCGGAGCCCAATCCGCCAACGAGGGCTCTCTAAAAAGCTGCTTCGGCGGTACTTTGGCCCCTATAAGGTGATACGCCAACTCGGCGAGGTAAACTATGACGTTCTCCCTCAAGGAACTGTTCGTTCCTCTCGACGACCAACATCCGAAGTTGTGCATGTCGCACGAATGAAGCCGTACCACGCCCGCTAGCAGCTCCCTCGTCTCTGCCTGCGGGCGCCGAAGACTAAGGTGTTCAGCGTGCGCGCCCCTCGAGATGGTGGTCGGCCAGAACCGCCTCATGGAATCCCACACTCGCCTTGCTGTCCAACCACAACACACTGCCGCTTGAATACTCCGTCGGACAGAGTCCCCACTCCTCGGTTTCGGGAACGCTCAACGACCGCGTGCAGCTCGAACTGGAAGTAACAAATCTCCAGATGACTGAGAGCTGTCTCTCCCTCCTCGCCTACGAGATCAAGGCGGCCGAGACAGAGGATTCCGCGCCCGTCGACGATAACTGCTACATGCACCAGGACTACTGCCCCTCTGCACGGGCACCCCATGAACAGCAGGTGTTCGTGTGCCTAAATCCCGTGCCCGGGGAAGCCGGCGTCGGTCCACACGACCTGCCGCGCTGATGGCGGCGCTTTCCAGAGGGGGGGAGCAATGCCACATTCCTGGGCACTCCCGCGGCGCCGCCTCCCGGCCAAACTGCCTTAACAGCTATTCTGGCTAGCCTTAGCCATGGTGGCGGGCAGTGTGCTGTTTCTTCGTCGTCTTTTCTGTGTGGTGCCCTCGGGAGTCCGCTGCTGCCTAGCGCTTCAGAGTAAACCGTGCCCTGGCCATCCCGACTGTCTAGCCGTGACAATATTGTCTGACAGTACCAAGTACAGATGGAAGAAATAACTACATTATTGCTGCTTACGAGATTCACAATATTCATAACAGAAAAACCCTAGAAACTACTATATTATACAATTCAATCTCTTACAGTGGCATCAGACAGTCTACGCTCTCCCACAAGAACTGAGCGCTGAATTGAACTGAAGAAAATACAAAAGTAAAAAAGGAGGTGAAATACACTGTATGCTTTTGTGATCGAATATTTGGTCACCAACTAGCCCACACCTTTTTACTTGCCCCCCCAAAAAACGAGCCTGAGTGAAGAGCAAGTTTCGCATCTTTCGCACGCGCACCTTACCATTCGAACGCAGTAAAACTGCTGGCATTATAACCATATCTCTGGGTTAGCAAAGAATACTGAAAGGTGTGTGCGAAATTGCCACACCCTAGTAAACTTAGAACACAACTGCGCTGGTAATTTCATTATTATCAAAGGTTCGCGTTTACTGTTTTATTTTATCGTTGACCTTATACTGCATGGTAAAAAAAGAAAGAAGTCCGCGCCGTCCATTTGCCCACAAGAGATATTTTAAAAAAGGCGACCTGGCAGCAGCAGTCGTCCTTTAGTGCTGAAATTATAGCATGATTACTGTACAAAGAATAGGTGGGGGCAACCGAACAGGAAATAAAAATAATAAGCCCGTGCCTGCACGACATACGACCAACAGGCTTAACCCAACTCGAAAATAAAAGAAGAGGCCCTTACGCAAATTGTAATTTCACCACCCGTAGGTGGAAAAGTAAAAGAAAAGGGAAAAGCTACTATAGCGACCCACAGCCGGGGGAGCGGGCCCGGGGAGGCTCCCCTGATCTCCCGTGGGAAGTAGCAGAAGGGATCGACAAATGGTTGGGATGAATGGTTGTAGGGAATTGGTTGGGACAAAGGCTGGGAATGGGGACTGCGAGTTTTTTTGTTCAGATCCTTCTATTATGTCGACTCCATTGCTGGCCTGCTGGGCCAGGGCAGGGAGAGCATGGTGCGGCCCCACTCACGGGATGCACTACCACCCACCATACGCAGCAGGCTCCGACCGTCGGAGACAGGAATACCTAACACGGAGTCAGCACCTACCTGAGGACCCTCCACGATCCTAGGGGGCTTTTCCAACCAGCCGGATACTTACCGTCGAGTGCTTTTCGTGGTTTTTCAGACACCAGAAGTATGTGTGATGTGATCCAGCCAGTAGAGGTTTAGCTCGTCAGCCTAGTGGCCCCCCGGCCCTCAGCGTCATGACTTAACACCTCCGGGGGGACCCTTCCAACCAACCAACCATGCACTTATTTCCTCCCTAGCTTGCTCCTCTCCTACTGAGGAGGGAGTGTTCAAGGCCGGGCGACCGGGCCACAAACCAAGAACGTGAATTAGGGTGAGATGGCCCGGGCCTACTCCACCGGTACTCCACAACATCGACGGTTTTTGCCAGACTCTTTCGAGGTCGTACTAGGCCCCCATCTCCAGGCGTCTCGCAAAGGCCATTACAGCCCTGCGGCCGGCCCTACGTCCGCTTCCCCGAGGCGCCGTTTCAGAGCCTGGCTACTATAAACCCCGCGCGGACCTTTTTTCTTCGTAACCAGAAACCGACGCGCCGGTAGCCAGACTTGCACGCCCCCGCGTGCGGAGGGCAGTAGCATGTATTTGAAACCTTTCGCTCTTTGGACATGCCTTCGCTGCAGGATTTCGTGGGTACAACCTGAGTATAAACCCAGGCCTGCCTCCGCTCAGGCATCGGACCTCACGCGCGCGACTGGCCCTCACAGTCGCCTGGGAGTCGCTGCCAGTTCCGTGCGGTTTTGCATCCCCAGAGGATGGGTCCCGGCCGTCCCATTCCCACTGCTGGCGTTGAACCGGAACGAAGCCTAGTAGCCGAAACCACACCGGCCCGTATCCGGTGGTAGGGGGGGGGGGGGGGCGGGGGCACGAGCAGGCCGCACAGTCAGATTCCCCCCCCCCCCCCCCCAGGATTACTTCACAGTGAGAATGAATCAGATACAGTACTGCGGTAAATGTGAGCACTGCGCGCGGCACGTGTTAGACCAGCGCGCACACTAATTTACTCTCCTCTTTCTGAAAGAAGAATGTTGTTTGGACGTGCCTGAGTGAATGGTCATGAGCAGGGACAAATATACTGCGTTTAAGAGACGACAATGTTCTTGCACAAATGATAGGATGTATGAGAGCCTGCACCGAAAGAAAGCACGAGAAAGATGCTTGCACATGGCGCCGCTGCAGTCGTGCGTTTCACGTACGCAAATTCGCTCCCTCCGGCAACTACGCGACCGGCTCAAAAAAAGTAATAGCAACAAAAAGCGCCTTACGCACGCAATCCATGATAAAGCATCCTACTGAAAACAACCTTTTTGCACTGCCTGACATTGAAATGGGGGAAACAGTGACAGCAGTCAAAGCCTTTCAGTTGTCAATGCGGCGGGACATGATACTATAGTTGTTAGACTGATTAAAAACAACACTGATTTACTAGGAATCCATCCACTAGATATCTTTCACCTTTCACTGACAAATGCAATGTATCCGAATGAACTGAAGGTCGCAAAGATTATACCTATATTTACAGGCGGTGAGCGATTTGACCTCCGAACCCATAAGCGATATCGGTGTTAAATGCATTTAATATAAACTTTAAAAAGGTGCTTCGCCAGCGTATACGGAATTTACTAAATAAATATAAGATTATTTGTCAGGATCACAAAGGCTTCACGCCCCAAAGGTCAACGTCAACTGCAGTTCTTGTTCTTACAAAGCTCATTTACTCTGCTGCATAATAATAAACTAGCCATAGTAGTATACTTCGACATATGAAAACCTTTCAGTACGGTTGATCACTCAGTAATGGAACAGAAAAAAGAAACCTACGGTCTAGGAGGGAGATTGATTATCTAATTTAAGTTATTTCAGTGCGGAAAGAATACGTTGTCTTAAAAAATTTAACCTCACTACCGCAAAGCATTAATCTAGATTTGCCGCAGAGTTTCGTGCTTGGGTAGCTGTTTTTTTCCCCGTATATTGATGATCTTTCATCAACGCTGGAATATTCCAAAGCTATAATATACGCCGATGACACTACATCAATTTTTGCGGGGGATAATTTAGAGGAACTGCAATATAACACTAATGAACAACTTATTGTTTTGTGTTGTGTTGGGTTTTATGGCACATAGGCAGCTAAGGCCATCATGCGCCAAGCTCAAGGTATAGAATGAGTTTTCTGTGGAATTTTCAAAAATGTTAAAAATCATCGCTGGTGTAGATGGCCTAATAATACTGTACTACCTATTAATAACGGAAGAAACGAAATTTAGACATGGATAATGTTAAAAGCATTAAGAAGGTCAGGTAGTCTCAGCGCCTATCCTTGCCTGGGCAAGGATCCTGAGGCTCCCAACCCGACGAATAAAAACCTCAGCCTTCTTCTCATGAATGAGAAAGTAGCTGAGGTGTATCACCTAATAAAGTGAACTAGCGGATCGAAATTTACAGTTTTTCAAGCACGGCTGCTTCTTTTAAAAAGCTAAATAGAGAAGGTATATTAACAATGGCATTATCATCTAAAAACAGTGCTGGGTGAAAAGGAATGCATTCATTATAAAATTCAGTGAAGTATTTTTTCTTAGTTTTTCCAGTTTCGCACAAGAGAATAAAACGTGGTTAACGGTAAGTTCATCTCCGCATTCTTCGCAAGCAGGTTTGTTTTGTTTTGTTAGCAGGAAGTTATGTGTAAGGTGAGTGTGGCCTATTCGGAGACGGCAGAGAATCCCTTCCTTGAAGCGTTCCTGGTGGTCACACGACCTCCTATCCCCTAAAACCGGCTTTAATAAGTGTAGTTTATTATTGACTTCACTGTTCCAAGCCGACTGCCATTTCTTCCTTAATTTCCGTTGTACTAATTTTATGGAATCGTTAAAAGGTATGTTTACTTTTTTCTTTCCATCCTACGAGCTTGAGCAGCGCACAAGTCTGCTTTCTCGTTCCCTTTTATTGCGATATGACTCGGGACCCAGCAGAGTTTTATATTTTGTCTTTTAGCTGCGGCTGTTTCTATGCTGTGTATAATGTCACCAAGAATAGGAGTGGTAGCGTTTCTAGCGTGGAGAGCTGTAAGCACACTTAAGGAATCTGTGTAGATTATACTGTTTGTGAGGTGCTCCTTTAATATTTTGTCTATGGCCACCCAGACCGCGTAACATTCTGCAGTGAAAATGGATGCGCAATTTGGAAATCTTACTGTTTTCTCCGAATTACCTCGCACTACTGCACTTCCTACGTAAACATCTGTTTTTGAGCCATCTGTATAAAAATCTGTGAACTTACTGTATTTTTGCTCGAGTGCAAAAAAATCTTGTAGTATATGTTGTCGTGGAGTTTGTTTTTTATGAAATTGAGTAAGGGTGAAATCACAGATTTTAGGAAAATTTTACCATGGGGGCAGTGGATCTTGTCTTCGAGCAATGTCGGGTAATGAATCTTGTAGGCCGAGGTTTTGGCACATTTCTTCAAAACGCAGGAGTGGTCTGATAGCTAGTGGTTTGCTATTAAACAGTGTTCTCGATGGGCAATTTGTAACAATAGGGTAACAGATATGTTTTGGTAGGGAACGAATTTTTAGAACGTATGAGCATGTAAGTATGCTTCTTCTATCTGTAAGAGATGGTTCATTTGTTTCAACGTAAAGACTATTTATGGGTGACGTCCTGTAAGCGCCAGTTGCAAGACGTAAACCTAAATTGTGCACTGGGTTCAGTCGTTTCAGGTACGATGGCCTTGCTGAAACCATATACTATACTACCATAGTCTAATGAGGATCGTACCACAGAGCGATAAATTTTGAGAAGGCCTGCCCTGTAGAACCCCAGTGTTTATGTGAAAGGACTTTGAGTATGTTCAGTGATCGGGAAGTTTTCTTTTTTAACGTGTTAATATGAGGCAGGAAAGTGAGTTTTCTGTCAAATGTTATGCCTAGAAATTTATGTTCATTTTCTACAGGTAAATCTATTTCGTTAAGGTGTAGGGTGGGGTCTCCCTGTAAGCCTCGTCTGAGTGAAAACGGAATGGCTACTGTTTTCTGTGGGGAAAATCGGAAACCATTTCTGTCTGCCCATGTTGTCAGTTTATTTATTGTTACCTGTATTTGTCTTTCACATGTTGATATGTTCGAGGATGTGTAAGCTATCTGTAGGTCGTCTACATAAAGTGAATACATAACAGACCTTGGTATTATTTTGTTAAGAGAATTCATTTTTACAATAAAAAGAGTTGTGCTTAAAATACATCCTTGAGGCACTTCGTTTTCCTGAATAAAATCTCTCGAAAGGGTTGAGCCTAGACGGACATTAAATGAGCGGTTAGATAAAAAGCCTTTAATGGAGTTCAGCATTCTGCCATGGATGCCAAGTTCAGCTAAGTCCTCAAGAATTCCGAACCTCCAGGTAGTATCATATGCTTTTTCTAAATCAAAAAAGACTGCAAGACAGTGTTGTTTGTGTATAAAAGCTTGTCTGACTGTATTTTCGAGACGGACTAGGTGATCTGTAGTTGAGCATCCCTTTTTAAAACCACACTGGTGGATATCAAGCAGTTCACAGGATTGAAGAACAAAGGTTAGGCGTATATTTAGGACACTTTCAAAGGATTTGGCGAGGCAGCTGGTCAGGGCTATGGGTCTATAACTGCTAGGAGAGGTTGGGGGTTTACTAGGTTTAAGAAGCGGCACAATAATAGCTTTTTTCCAGGCTTCAGGTATTTTTCCCGATATCGAAACTGTGTTAAAGAACCTTAAAAGTGCTTCTACGGCAGGTTGAGAGAGATGGGCCAGCATTTCGTAGTGGATTTGGTCGGGTCCTGGAGCGGTTTTTTTACCAGCAGACAGTACTGTATTTCTTGAAGGGTAATCACACTGTTATATTTTTGGTTTGCCCGTCCACTAGTTGGAAGTCTGTGTTTTTCGGCTGTGTTTTTGTATTTTAAAAAAGACTGCGCATAGTGTGATGAACTTGAAACTGCTGCGAAATGTTCCCCCAATATGTCTGCCTGTTCCCCTATGCTTGTTTGTGTGCCAGGTGTTGTCAATAAAGGAATTGTGAATGGTGAAAAGTTGCCATTTAATTTTCGCACATGTTCCCACATTTTTTTAGTTGTGATGTGACTGTTTATAGAAGAGACGTAAGTTTGCCATGATTTTTTCTCGGCACTACGACGGACGTACCGAGCTTTAGCTCTTGCTTTTTCAAAATTTATGAGATTCTCATGTTTCGGATACTTGCGAAATTTACCCCAAGCTCTGTTTTGTAGTTTTTTTTGCTTCCTTGCACTCTTTTGTCCACCATATTTTATGCTTTTGTTGCACCACTCCTGACGACTGTGGAATAGCTGTGAGTGCGGCAGTTATGATACAATTAGTGAACTTTTCATTTATCTGGTCGATGGAGAGATTATCTAAAAGTATATTTTCTAAATTTGCTTTTGCTCTAAAAAGTGACCAGTCGGCGAGGTGAAGCTTCCAGCGCCGTGGCCTTGTGGGGATTATTTCCGGTGGGGATGTTAAAGTGATTAGTATAGGGAGGTGGTCACTGCCATATGGGTTGTCAATGATATTCCATTTAAAATCATTAGAAACAGAAGGTGAGCTAAATGACAAGTCTAAAAAGGACATTTTCCCCGAGGTAGGGGAGCAGTAGGTGGCTTTTCCTGTATTTAAAAGACATGCATTGTTTGTGATGATAAAATCTTCGATTATTTGACCCCTAGAGTCACAGCGCTCGCTTCCCCAAAAAAGAGAGTGAGCGTTGAAGTCCCCAACTACTAGATACGGTTCTGGAAGTTCATTGATAAGTTCTTGTAAATCGTGGACTGTTAATGTAAAATGTGGAGGAATATATACAGAACAGATAGAAATTGTTTTATGGCTGACGACACTGACCGCAACGGCTTCAAGTTTTGTTTTGAGTGTGATTTCTCGAGCAGGGACGCCGCTTTGCACGACAATCGCAACGCCTCCAGATAGTCTATTTGCCTGCTCACGATCGCGTCTAAAAGTTCTATAATGTTTCAGGATATTTGTATGTTGTGGACCTAGATTTGTTTCTTGAAGACATAAGACTACGGGCGAGATTGACCCCAGGTTATCTTTTATGTCATTGTAGTTCCTCAACATTCCTCTACAGTTCCACTGAACTAGAAAAGCCGTATTTATGTTTGGGATAGGAACGATTGGGAGTTTACTTATTTTCTGGGGCCGTTATGGTGGCCCTGCCTTTTTTCCGCTCAAGAGAGCTGTTCCGCAGCTCTAAAGCAGGCGGACTGTGGGATACGTGCATCACCTCGTGAGAGGTGCTGGACGACCGCGGGGAAGCCGCGCGTGTGTGAGTGTCAGGTCTCCCCCGACGGGGGGAAGTCCTGCGGGATGTCGACCCATGGGCCGGCACTCCCTGGCTTGGAGTTGGCAGAGCAGCTTTCGCTGTCCCTGCCTGGGGCGTGGGTGGCCCTGCTACAGGCACAGTGGAACTGGCCTCGGCAGGTGCCGGAGTGCTGTGTGGTGCTACGCCCCTGCGCACCACATCAGCGAAGTTTGGTTTTGCTGAGAAGGAGAATGTATTTTTAAGTGCAAAACGCCTTCTGGCTTCTTTAAATGAAATGTTTTCTTTGGTCTTTATGGTAATGATTTCTTTCTCTTTTTTCCAGGACGGACACGCCCTGGAGTACGAGCATGGTCTCCTTCGCAGTTTGCGCAGCGTAGTGCTGCGTCACATTCCTCAGACTGGTGGTCCTTTGATGCGCATTTCGCGCTGGTTTTGCAGCCGGGGCAGCTCTGTGAGCCATGGCCAAACTTCTGGCAATTGAAACAGCGACGGGGATTGGGTATGTAGTGTCTTACGTTGACTTTCAGGTATCCTACTTCGATTGTTTCGGGTAAGCTGCTGGTGTTAAATGTAAGGACCATGTGTTTAGTGTCTATTTCCTTGTTATCCATGCGGATTTTGATCCTGTGGACGTCAATTACATTTTGGTCGGAGAGTCCTTGAAGCATTTCGGTTTCTGTAAGGTAGATAAAGTCAGCCTCTGAGATCACGCCTTTGACTCTGTTGAGGGATCGGTGGGGAGTTACGGAGACAGAGATGTCCCCTATAGAAACAACGTTTGCAAGTTTCGAGCACTGGATGCTCTCGCGTAGTTCAAGGAGTAGGTCGCCGCTGGACATTTTGGATACCTTGTAGCCAGGCCCTAAGGTATCTGTTAGGCATTTGGTAACAAGAAATGGGGATATGATTCGGGCTTACTTTTCTTCACAGTTACTGTGTATAACATGAAACTTAGTGAATGTCGGTTTCTTTTTCGAAAAAAAGTTTGCTGCTTCGTTCCGCCCTCTTTTGAGAGAGCGATCAGGTTTGGAAAGGGGGGGGAGCCATAAAAGATTGATGTTTTTCGGTCATGGTGCCAGCCACCCACCATGGAGTCCAACAAGGGGACGCGACAGGAACTTGAAAGAAAGTCCTGCCTACGACAGCTGTACACCTTAACTATAACCTAATATGACTCAACTCAGGGTAGTTGGTCACACACGGTTAACCCTCGCCGCCAGGAAAAAGAGGAAAAAATCAAGAAGGGAGCAGGATACAGGAAAGTTGTAAGAAAGGAGATAGGACAGGGAAAGATGGAGAGAAGAACAGGAAAACGCGACTGCCGATTTCCCCCGGTCGGGTCAGGCCGGAGGTGCCGTCTACAGGAAGCTGGGGCCAAAGTGGTGTGTTGCCTCCGTCGAGGGGCCTTAAAGGTCCAAACGCTCGGCATCGGCTCAACCACCAGGATCCCCTTTTCCCCGGACACGGCGATGCCAGGCACGGCTAAGCGCGGATGCTCGGGGCCGTGGTGACGCATTGTTCACCATCATCCCCCTGCGGGGATGTCCCTGCGGATGCTCGGGTTAACCCCGTGGTGTCGCCACTCACCAACGTCTGCTGCAGACGCCTCCCTGCGGGGATGAGCAACTTAGCGTTGTTTCACAGTGGTTTAAAAGTAATCGGATAAATTTCAAGGCTCAGAATATAAAGTACACCGTGTTTCACTGACCCAGGACGAACATATACCGATATTACGAACATATTGTTACGAGGAACACGAGGCTGGCAGTGGCGCGGGACGGAGCGCTCTAGCTAGGCCAGCGGCCATTAAAATCATCTCTTATCCATCGTTCACCACGCCTCATTCTTCGGCTGGCCGCCACGTTACAGTTGGTGTGAGGTGCTGGGGTCCCTTCATCGCCATCCTGGTACCGGAGCTTCGGTGTCCTGCGCCTGCCGTGGACGTCGGCCGTGAGTGCCTGGACCGCGCCGCCCAGCCATGCCCCAGCCCCGACCGGCCTGAACCGACCTCGCCGCTCACCCCAGCCCCGTCCCCCGCGCCGACCACAAGGCACGACGACCCAAGACCCGACCGACCCAAGACCCACACGTGAAGACACCGCCCCCCTGCCCCTGCCGTCCGATACGTCCACGGACCTCGGCCGTCAGCTCCTGGCACCCTCCGGCCCGGATGCTTCGTGGACCATGACTCATACTTCGATAATCTCATTCACCGTGGCGGCCAGCACTTCATCACATTGCCACTTCTTTACTCCAATGAACGCCATCGCTGAATCCCTCATCCCTTCGTCCACGTCTTCCTCAATTTATGATCGGGACGATCGCTCGGTGGCCCCGGGTAATGTTACGTGAAAGACGAGGCTGGCAGTTGGCGGGACGGAGCGCTCGCGCTAAGCCAGCGGCCATTAAAATCATCTCTTATCCATCGTTCACCACGCCTCATTCTTCGGCTGGCCGCCACGTTACAATATAGCACTAACTATCGGCAATACGGATTTGCTGAGAATTACCCAATGCAATTAAGTTGATGTGAAGTTCACGTCTGATGTGCACTGGAAAGAAGAAATTAACAATGTCTGCTCCAAAGTACCCTATGATTGTGATGTTTTGCTAAGGGCCAGTGACTGCTTTACTCTTTCAGTTTTGCGCTTTCTGCAATGGGCATTTTGGCACAGCCAATTATCGTATTGCCGGGAAAATGGGGTAATACATACAAAACCAATCTAGATCTCGTTCCTTGCGTTCAAAAACGTGCTATTCATATAATAACTTATTCAGACATTACCAGCCCCAGTATTACATTTCTCCTAGCCCTCCCTAAACTGGTCGACGCTCTTGACTCCAGCGTCCTATCAGAGAAGTTCGATGAATTCCAGGACCGTCTTCTAACTCAAGAGCAAGTGACAAAAAAACTGGATCAGATAGAAAAGACCGACTCTCCCAGTGAACTGCAACAGATAATGCAAGATATAGATAACTGGAAGTGGCGTAGCCCTCGCTAAAACATTGAATTTCACGGCATTCCTGAAGCTGAAAACGAGAACTTGCTCGAGAAACTAAATGAATTGGTTTTGGTTTGGTTTGTTGGAGTTTAACGTCCGGAAGCAACTCAGGTATGAGGGACGCCGTAGTGAAGGGCTCCGGAAATTTCGACCACCTGGGGTTCTTTAACGTGCACTGACATCGCACAGCACACGGGCCTCTAGCATTTCGCCTTCATCGAAATTCAGCCGCCGCGGCCGGGATCGAACCCGCGACTTTCGGACCAGCAGCCGAGCGCCGTAACCACTGAAAAATAAAAGAATTACCCCTAGACTGGACTTTCAGGCACTAATAAGCAAGATACCACCGCACTATATCGGCTTCCAGTGAAACATGGCAGAACACGGGGCATCATTGCTAGCTTCTTCAGTCATGAACCTCGTCACGTCTGGCTGGCAAAGCGACAGACACTAAAGAATGAACCTGGTGAGATGTTTATGTGCAAAAACATGACAATTACTCCCGCAGTCTTCTGACAAAAACAAAAGAATGGGCGGAGAATGCAGGCTACGCTTTCGTATGGCACTCGAACGGAAACGTGCTAGTTCGAAAGAAGAGCGGTGATAATGCTGTGGTGATTCGCACGGTTCAGGATCTTGATGGTCTGCAGTCACTATTCTTGGCATGTCTGTTTTCCTTTGATAATTTTCTTTATCTCGCCTATAGCAATATTAAATCGTTATATTGCAGATTTGCCTTACCAGTATAACTATTTTATTCCTTCCTTTTTCCTTCAGAAGCAAGTACGTCCGTGATTATGTGTGCAAGTGCCAGTGAGTTCCCGCTTTAAATAGTCTGTGCATTCAAATAATATAGTTGCCAGTGTGCGTCCGTGGTGTTGTACTCCTTTCCTTGCCACTTGTACTCGTCCTTTTTGCGCAGTCTTTAACTTTCTCGAACATGAATCTACTAGCTCGCAAGAACTTTCTTCGAGAAACTGATTAGTGCAGCATTTCATCTACGGTTTTCTTTGCTCTTCAAAGCAGTTTCAGCAGCATTACATGACTATATTGCTAATACAGTAACACTGGGTGCAGCTCCGGACGCGTACGGGCAAAAAATTCACCTCCCGCCTAGGAGGTTGAAGCCACCACCACCCACCCGCCACCTTCAGCTTACCGCGGCCGCCAGCCGCCAATGCCCACGCGCAGATCTCCGCATGTGCATTAGCGGCCGCGGTAAGCGATCCCAATTATTCACTATTCTGAAATTACTAATTACATAATATATTTTATTTCACAGTTGCAGTATGATTAATTATTATTTTACATAGATATTTTATTTCAAAGTTGCAGTATTATTAATTTTTCTTTTTAATTATTTATACCTTCTTACAGTTACAGTTTTGTTGTTTCTACTCGTGTTATTTTATTGTTTCATTACTACATGTTCTATCTCCGTAGCGGAGACCTACGGAAGCCTTCTCTTCGTACGTGTACCCGTATAGTACACGGGCGTTTTCGCACCCATTTCTCCAACCTGGGTGCAGTCTCCGAGGCCGGGTTACTAGCCCGTGCACCTGCCCAGCGCAGTCGCGTAACGCCTTAGCCACTGCGCTACCTCGAAGAGTGAATGCCTGTATATGAGGGATCCTTATATGCCTTTAAAGTCCAGCGATGAGCTCCTTTACGCTCGTTGGCAGGCATGGCAGGCAGGTGTTGCAGGTATGCAACCAATTGAAGGAGGGGTGGCGGGGGGGAGGATTGGAGGGAGCGCTTAAGTGGTTTAATTCTGATATACGCAGGTGGTCACTCTATAATTGACATTCATAGATCCATGAAAGTCCTCGCACCCCTCCTGGCGCAACGGCGGAGCCGTGGTGGAGCGCAGGGGTGAAGCGCCCCCTGCGATGGCAGGTGCTCCCAGTGGTGTGTCTTGTGCGATCCAGGTTGCTCTTCGCCAGCGACTGATCATTAATTTGACAGCCACCTGCCACGGAGGGCAGTTTTCTCACTATTCGGGGGGGAGGCTGTGATGACGCCGCATCGTCACGTGACCTATGCGGTCCACCGGTTTTCTGTGGTGCTCTCTGGGGACCACCTGCCAAAGCTATGCTCGTGATTTTTCACTTACAACCCAGACGCCGACACCGGATTTTTTCGGGAACGGGACTGTTAACGCTACCGCGTCAATAAAGGAGCCCTCAATTCTGGTTTAGAAATCACCCGACTTTTCACAGCTTGAATAGAGCAAAAGTGGAAACAATATTCATAAAACTGTGTACAGTGGACGTTCATCTTGCAACAGGTAGAGCAAATAAACGATGCCACTATGCTTTGTGTGTCGTCTCCACGCAGTTCCGTTTATATTCGCTGCCTGTCTCAAGAAAAGCATCTACACCACTCCTACTCAATTCCACGAGTGCAACAATTACCGCGAATATCAATCTAAGACATGACTAAATCTGGAATACGTCTCAAGAGACCGCCTCACGGCTCACATATCTTTCAAGCTTCAGGGCCACGTGGGGAACATGGTGTTTGGCCAGCAAATGAAAGGTGCTGTTTTCAGTTGCATTCTACGAAGTTAACGCTGTTTAGCACCAGAAAAGTCCCCCGTACATATATTTCTGTAAAAAAAATCTTACTCTTAACAAGTGAAGCGACGCCAAACCTCTGTACAGCAGTACCTTTTTACAGGTGTAGGAGGTTTATGTAACTGCATGAGGCAACTTCTCTGTTTTAAACGGTGGAGTAGCCCCTATACTGGACATTGAGCCACTAACTAAGCAAGATATCACAGCACTATATCGGCTTTAAGCGAAACAAGGCAGAACACGGTGCATCATTGCTCGCTTCGTTAGTCATGAACTTCGTGACGCCTGGCTGGCAAAGCGACAGACACTAAAGAATGTACCTGGTGGGATGTTTATGTGCGAAACATGAAAATGCTTTCCCGCAGTCTTCGGACAAAAACAAAGAAATGGGCGAAGAATGCGCGCTACGTTTTCGCATGGCACACGAACGGAAAAGTGCTAGTTCGAAAGAAGAGCGGGGATAATGCTGTGGTGATTCGCCCGGTTCAGGATCTTCATGGCCTGCAGTGACTATTCTTGGAATGTTTGTTTTTGTTTGAAAATTTTCTTCCACAATAAACAACCTGCTCACAAGTTCAGTCTTTCATCTGAATGCCAGGAGTTTACGCAAACAAGTATGATGAAGTAATTTCTTTTTGTCGGAACCGAATAATTCCTATGACATCATTTGTTTTACAGAGACTTAATTTTCATATGATGACGAGTGTTTTTCACTTTCTATGTTGTATTTGCGTGTCGTTGTAGGAGGCGTAAGGGGTGGTATCGCGGTATACATCCGATCAAAGCTTAATTATTAGGTACTTCCGGAGTTCAATATAATTGCTGATGATTATAAATGCATAGTTATTGAGTGTTGTGATATGATTTTCTCGGTCATGTACCGTCCTCCATCAGGTTTTCTCGGTTACTTGATGCAGTTTACTGAAAATATACTTGAGCTGAGTGTTCAGCTGAAGTTTGAAAGCGTTCTTGTCGGGGACTTCAACCTGAATGCTTGCGCTGACAATCCAGCCTACTTACAATTCAGAGAGTCATACGAGTCTTATGGCGGTTGCAACGTAATCACCACACCGATAGGAATTACACCAAGTTCCCAAACTATTCTTGACCTTTGCGTTACAAGTTTTTTTCGTGAGAATGTCAAATCAGGCACCCTGGTCTACAATTTAAGCGACAATTTGCCAATATATTCTGTGTTACCCTGCAAAAACACAGTCGGTCCCCAGCACGAAGTAATAATATGATATTACTCCGAGCACAATGTTAACAAGTTTAGGGACATGCTAAAGAATAATGACTGGAACATAATTTTGGAGCTCTCGAAACACGATGCCGCTTACGACGGTTTCCTTTCGTGCTTTGTATCTCCTTATAAGAGATGTTTTCCTCTCAGGCCACGAAAAAAGAACGAGAAAGTACGAAAGCCCTGGATTTCTCGTGAAGTGTTTCAAAGAATGAAACAGCTAGAGAAACCTGCTTTTCTAAACATTCTTGCTAACAAATGATGAAAGTGACTTTCGCGCATTTAAGAAAGTCCGAAATGAACTAAATTCCGACATAAAAAAAGCAAAGCTCGAATACTATGCACATAAATTTATACAGGCGAACGGTAATACACGTCTGGTATAGCAAACCATGAGAGAGATAATCTATAAGAATCCAGAAATAGAGAAAGTGAAATTTCGGAATGCCGATCTGTCTGAAGCAGAGGTTGCAAACCTGTTTAATGAACCTTTTCTTGCTGCTGGTGCTACTTTCGCTGAGGCAACAAATGCACCTTCTTATATACCTTGGGAGAACTATGTCACTACAAGCAATCCGAATATAGTATTTTTGTCCCCCACTGATTTTAGCGAGGTGCAAGGGGTAATTATGTCTCTAAAAGACGCTTCTGCATTTGGTAATGATGAGATGAAACCAAAACCACTGAAGGCTGTGAGTCAAATAGTTAGTATTCCTATTGGACACATCTGCAATCTTAAAATGGAAAAGGGAGTTTTTTCAGCCAAAATTAAACTTGCTCGTGTGACGGCTTTCTTTCGAAAGGAAGGTTCTTTCGATGACGTGAACAACTACAGGCCGATCTCTGTGCTTTCGGTATTTTCTAATATAGCTGAGCATGTTATCAGCAAAAGGCTCGTTAGATTTCTAACCCTGCAAAATATTATCGCAAGGCAACATTTCGTCTTCCACAAAAACAAATCCCCCAAAACAGCACTACTCGGAACAAAAGATGAAATTCTGCACAATATTGAAAGCAATGCACTAACTCTGGGTATATTCCTCGATCTAAGAAAAGCATTCGATAGTGTGCAACATGATATACTATTCAAAAAGCTTCAGCATTATGGCATCAGGTGTATTGCTGTGACTCGCCTCATCAGTTATTTAACTTCACGTGAGCAGTATATTGTTATCAATGGTGTATGCTCAGAGACACTCTGTTGTGTGGAGTGCCACAAGGGTCCATCCTCGGGCCAGTCTTAGTTCTCATCTATATTAAACATATTGTAAACGTACGGGTGCCTCGAATTTGATTTTATATGCGACGACACCAATGTGTTCTTTTCGGGCAGGGATTTAGAAGCGCTGTTGAGGGAGGCAAATAATTGGATGTTGGGCTTAACCTCATGGCTGGGAAGTAACGGGCTCGCATTAAGCATAAATAAAACGAAGTAAGCACTGTTTCGCTCTAAAGGTACGCAAATGCATACTATTCAATGTTCAAAATTTAAAGGCCAGGACATACAACAGTCTTCTACTACCAGATCCCTAGGTGTCACATTCCACGAAAATATCTTATGGAATGCTCACATCCACGCACTTAGAACTGATCTCCCTCGTGCCTTAGGCATCTTAAACAGACTGAGGTGTTACCTGCCGGCTTCTATGAAACGAGAGTTGTTCTGCTCTCTTATACATTCATGGTTTAGCTGTTGCTCTCTTATGTGGCAAACCACGACGAAAACAAACTTAGATTCCGTACAATCGATACAGAAAAGAGCAATACGCTCTATCGGTAAGTTGGAGCTGTCCGATAATTGTGCGCCCTATTATAAATCGTATGGAATACTCCAAATGCGTAGGTACTACAAATACAGACTAAGACTGGAAGCGTAGCTCATAACTATTATCCTCAAAATAATCTCGCCACCCCGCTTTCGGGAGAGGGCCATCTTCGAGAGGGGAGGCGATGGAGAAATATCGTTTTGGGCATCATCGCGCAGTTCACCCCACAGCACTGCCACAGTGTCGTTTCCCAAGGAGCAAGCGATTCTTGCTGCAGTGTATTTTTTTTCATTTATTCCCTCTACCTTTCTACCTTATTTGTTTCCGTAAACTGTTTGTTAGTTTGTTTTCTGGGGTTTTACGTTTCAAAGGGACTCAGGCTATGAAGGACGCCGTAGTGAAGGGCTGCGTAAATTTCGACCACCTGGGGTTCTTTAACGTGCTCTGACATCGCACTGTACACAGGCCTCCAGAATTTCATCTCCATCTAATTTCGACCACCGCGGCCTGGATCGAAGCTGCTTCTTTCGGGCTAGCAGCCGAGCGACCTAACCACTAAGCCTTTGCGGCGGTCGTAAGCGGCTTTACTGCTTTTCCAAAGCTTTGTTTCTCTTCCCCTTTCTGCTTGTAACAAAGCCTTTTGTAACATATCTCTACTTAGATGGGTTCTAAGGACCGAAAGTAAAGATGTAACGCCACCGATTAGCGCGGCGTCTGATTCCGAATAATATTTCAGAAAAGTTCGAAATATTTAACGTCGCAGTTAGGTTTCTACTTCCACACTAATAGCAAAGAATGCTTGAGAATCGTCCACCTTACGCTGATAGAGGCTTCAAGCCAAATACTAGATCATTAAGTCTGTTATTGGCTATTAGGCCTCGTGGAAATATGGGCAATAACTAGTTCGACACCTAAATTTGCTTGGCATGTGTCCTCAGCCCGACTGCAAGAAGATACCGAAGAAATTCGCCCAACTTTAGTAGTTCATCATATGCCAGAATAGGCAAGAGCGGTACGTTTATCATTTGCGTTTTTTTTCTCCACATCTCCGCGATTACGGTGCTTCGGAATGAACACAACCGAATCCACGAGCATCTCATTACCCACCACTAAGCCAATGATTTCTGTCCCTTTCTTTCGCTCTCCACTGCGTTTGCAGCGCTGAATGAGTCTGGTATACAAGAAATTATCATCCAGATGGGGATCAAGATTGTGTGACTTGAACCAGGGAGTGACTAGACTGGAATGAGGCAAGATGGCCAACAAAATCTCGCTACCCGTGGAGGTATCTGCGATAAGCCGACACCGCACTGTGTTCCCCAACAGTTGAAGTGATTTAACCAGGGCAACATACGTGGTCGGCAGACTGGCTTACGGCGCCAACAGAGAAAGAAAGCGAAGGGGAAAGGGGGGGGGTGCATATATTAGATCATGATGTTCAATGCTGGCCGGCCGTGCCGAGAAGGAGCGGCCAGATCGAAGACGAGGAAGACAGAGTAGAGTACAGCTATGCCAACCAATGAAAAATCTCGGCTAACATGTTTCCGACGAAAACATGAGCGTGCGCTCTCACATACTTTAATAGCTGCACATAGTTCATATCTAGTGAAGCAGCACAACGGCACAATTCCAAGGGAAGAAAAGGACAAACACAGCGCTGATATCAAGCATTCATGATTTGCATCATGCATTAGCAATAGCTGGGATGAAACGAGACGGTTTAACAACAGAAAACGAACGCTGTGTTTGTTCTTTTCTTCCCTTGGCCTTTTGCCGTTGCGCTGCTTCACTAGATATGTCAAACCAACTCGCCCACCAGTTCATGTTGCACATAGTTCATGTCACAGTAACGTCATCCACCGCTATGGTCATGACGGTTAATTTATTTCAAAGCTTCTTCGGAGAAAAAAAACTTAATTTTCGCCTGATCTTTTACGCTACGGAGACCTTTGTTCTATTTTGGAAGACTCCAATAGGTAGTCATAACTCTCGCACAGTCAATGTACAAGGTTGGTCGACAAACCAGCCCTTCAGGGGCTTTCACTTAACATATTTGGAACGAGCCATCATATTAGAGTAATTATTTTTTATGCAGTGTTCCGCATGGTTTGAAGGTCTTAGTATTTCCTCACAAAGAGCAAGCGGTAATTTGGTTTAAGCTGATAGTTGGTAATTTTTTCATTCCATGAGAATAAAACAATTTGGCTAATTTTCTGTGAAATTTTCACATAGACAGAGCCTCCTAGAACGAAGGTCCGCTGAATCGCTCGGTCCTGCGGCAAGTGCACGCCTCTTTGCGTCAGAGGAATCATCAGGCAGCGCTACTCTCTTTTCGATTGCGATATGAATGAAAACAGTGCGCAGCGCACCAATGTGTTAAATGGGTCCCCTAAAGTCATCCAGACCACAGCATCAAGGAGACTGATAATACGATCATTTCCTAAGTGAGTGTTTGCCACATGCTTAATGCTCTCGTGTACTCAAAAGAAAACAAAACTTCTTTTATTACCATGAAGCAGCCTCTTTTTTGCGCACTACGGTCATCTATAGTATGAATTCTGGAAACGACGCTGCACAGCAGGTAATTCAAGCGTAACGGCAAGTTCTTCTATCCTGCCCATGGTCCACCGGCTCCGTATCTTCCTCCAGCGGCGCCTGACGCGGAGGCCCAGGGTCCGGCTCCCCCGTAGCGGCCGGCTGTGTATCTGCCCGCACCCGGGGCTACGGCTGGTGCCGCTACGGGTTTGGCGTTGAACACGGCGTCGGCGCTGGCGCCAGGGGCGGTTCCCGGCTCGTTGGTGTCCACCGTGGCGCGGAATCCGCCGGCGTCGGCCACGTAGCTTACGGTGCGGAACAGTCCGTTGGCGTCCCGGTAGCCGTACGAGCCGGTCTTGGCGTTGCTGGCGTCGCCCTGCTCCTTTTGAAACAGCCGCGTCCCGAACTCATCGGTGGTGTCGTAGCCGAAGCTGTACGGCTGGGGAGGCTGGACAAATGGAAAGAGAAAACTCTAAAAGCTGCGGCCTGTGCATGCTGTAAAAACTACATTCAACAAATATCAACTAAGAGCGAAATCTGCGTCTCCATTTCGGTCACTTGTCGTCAAGAAAGCCCATAAGTTTTCGAAAGACTGCAAGATTAATCGCCGCCTCACACATGCATATGGCTTCGGTGCCCTATTAGACTACTAGGGAGCTCTTTAAAATCATGGGGATGTACTGAATGTCGTGAGAGAATAACAAAAAATTTTATCACCATGAGGCTCCCTCGCTAGCATCATCATCATCAGCCTCACTACACCCAATGCAGGGCAAAGGCCTCTATCATGTGTCTTCAATTCACCCTGTCCTTTGCGAGCTACGGCCACCCTATCTCCGCAAACTTCTTAACCTCAACTGTGCACCTAACTTTCTGTCGCCCCGTGCTGCGCTTGTCCTCTTGTGGAATCCACTCCGTTACCCTTAAGGCCCAGCGGTTATGTTGTCTTCGCATTACATACCGTGTCCAAGCCCATTTGTTCCTCTTGATTTCGACTGAGGTGTCATTAACCTTCGTTTGTTCCCTCACCCACTGTGTCCGCTTCCGGTCTCTTAACGTTGCACCTATAATTTCTCTTGCGATAGCTCGCTGCGTAGTCATTATCTTAAGGTGAACCCTTTTCGTTAGCCTCAACGTTTCTGCCTCACAGGTTGGTACCGGTAGGATACAGCTGTTGTATACTTTTCTCTTTACGGATTTTGGTAAACTGTCATTCATTATCCGACAGCGCCTACCATATGCGGTCCCCCCCATTCTAATTCTTCGAGTTATTTCCCTATCACAATCCGGATCAGCGGTGACTACCTGCCTTGGGTAGACGCATTCGCTTTCGACTCCAAGCACCTCGCTTTTAATTGTGAACTGCTGTTTCCTTGCAAGAGTGTTGAACATTACTTTGATTTTCGGTTGTTCCGCTAGACACAGCTAGTTATTTAACAGGTGAAGGGAACACTTAAATGCATAAGCTAATATGTGTACTTTTGTTCCTGCATTTCAGGGTACCTGGGCAGTTATATCATGCAAGATCCGGAAAAAAGTGCCTTTCCAATTTGATTTTGCGAGCAATCAATCATAAGCACAATCACATGTGCACTTAGTCTCAGCTGCGCCGATATGAAAAATGTTGTAGTTCACGAACACCTGATATATGCTCCTTCACTCCAGTACTGATTGTGGGGAAAGAGAAGACAAGGGCACAGTAATATCATGGACACCTTTTAGTTACTCTGTACTAAAGTATCTTTAAATCGCATCACTACACTATATAAGGTCTTTTATAATTTGTCAGAACTGCCTTCGGCTCTCCCAGAGGCTTTATTGCTTCTTTTTTTTCCCGCAACGAACTGGCTGTAATCACTCCTACATGTAATCAAGCGCACGACATAACTATGCTCTGGGAAGGGTTGATTAACGCGTAAGCTTTTTGCGAAAATTGGTGACAACTTAACTAGTATAAGAAGTACTTGAAACTGGGCTTGTTGGTGCATATTCGTTAAAGACATGAGAGCGCAAAACGGGGACACGGACGAGGAAGGGAACAGGACGAGCGCTGCACTTTCAACAGGATTTATTCAGGGAAGAATGTTTAAATAGCCTTTGCTCTTATCCATGCTCTTGATCGCAGACAATCGCCTCTCACAGATACGCATCAAGAAACAGCGTTTCACTGTGGCGAAGAACAACTGACGTGTCACTAATACAACTATCACCTCGCTTCTTGATATAGAAGGCTTCCACAAGCTCCCGTTCAGTCCTATCTCGGCTTTTCAATAGCACTTTGCAATCATATAGTCGAGGCTTGCAGGCTACACGCTTCTCTTTCGAGCAGGCTAGGCAGTGGTCTGGAAGATGTCCTCTCTTGTTTAAAGAATTCTTGTGTTCAAGCAGGCGCTCATTAAGACAACGGCCGGTTTGTCCAACGTACACCTTGCCGCATGTAAGCGGGAACTCATAGACTACTGCTTTCTTGCAGCCGACATGTGGCATTCGGTGTCTGATGGTGCACTCTTGTACTTTTGTTCTTCCAATCCGTGAACACATTCCGGCGAGTTTTCGCGGCGCTGAAAATACCACATCGACGCCATACTTATTGGCCACCTTCTTCAGGTTATGAGAAGTGTGGTGTACGTAAGGTACAACTTCCGGCCTTGCCTGCTTTTTTTCTTGAGGTCGGTTGTTTTCCTTGCTGCCCTTCAGCTTTTTCAGCAAGGTCTGCGCCACGGAGAGAACCAGGGAAGCCGGGAAGCCTGCTTTCTGCAGCCTGGACACCTGGGAAGCATAGCTTGCGTGCATGGCATGGTGGCAAGACTTCTTTAGTGCGGAAGCTAAGCACTGGGAAGCGATAGCCCTCTTAACGGTCTTAGAATGGTTCGAATGGAAAGGCAACAAATCTTTCTTTGCGCGTGGACAGTACTGCCAGCAAACGTGTGAAGGGTGGAAGGTTAGGGTGAGATCTAAAAACTGTAATTTGTTATTACTGCTAGGCAGTTCGTGTGTGAAGGTGAGACCCATGCTATTCCGACCAAACGTACCTAAAACATCAGCTACTGCTTCGTCAAAAGTAAAATCGTTATCTGCCAAAAGGATCAGGTAATCGTCGACATATCTAAAAACGTGGACTATACAATCCGTGTCAAGTTCTTCACTCAAGGAGCGGTCAATCTCAGATAAAAACATATTACAGAGTACCGGGGCGACACACGAGCCAATACAAATGCCCCTTTTTTGTAGATACGTTTGGTCATTAAAGTCAATAAAAGTGGCCTTGAGATAAAACTCAAGTAATGACAAAAAATTGTCCACATTCAAACCGGTAGCGTTTTGAAAAGCAGTGGCTCCATTTCTGTCAATGCAATTACGCACTGCAGAATAGAGATGTACATGCGAAACAGAGTAGAAAAGATCTTCTACATCAATAGAAAAACCAGAGCTTATGTTCCTATGAGTCTGAAGGAAGGCTATCACGTCATCCGAGTTCTTAGTTGCAAAGGGGTCTTCTACTTCCAAAGTCTTCAGGTGCTTGAGCAAAAATTGGCTGATTTGTCGTTGCCAAGTTTCCTTTTCGCTTACTATAGTCCGGAAAGGCATTTCAAGCTTGTGTGTTTTGGCGGCGAAAAAAACCGAAAGGCTGCTCTTTTCAGACTTGTTGATGGCCCTGGCTAGTGTCTGCAGTTGCAGCTCATCACACAACGACACTGCATCTTTTTTCATTTGCGTCGTCTTCACTTTCACGGACCTGAAATTCTTCTTCACTGCTTCTATTGCCTTTTCGTTGAATAAACCGGACGGCATTGCCACAAAACCGCCTTCTTTGTCTGCCTGCACGAGCTGCAGATCTTTCGCTCTAAAAAACGAAACGACCTTCGCCGTGGGATCAGCTCGATGGCTGGGAGGGTTTGGATCCCTGACTGACCTGGTGAGGGTGTCGACGCCGTCCAAGAGGCACCTTTCCTGGTTTTCCTTCGTTGTTTTGTTGGCCAGTCGTCGGTTGAGGGCCAGCCATTCGTGTGGCTTAAGCTTGGCTTGTACGCTGAATTTTGGTCCTTCCTTTAGGACTGCTGCTATTCCTTCCGGGAGTTCGGCTCCTCCCAAGACTATCACATCGTGGCGTCCTGGATTCTTGGTCTCCCCCTTCTTGAGTTGTTCCAAGTGTCTCGTTACTTGGTTCATAGAACACTTCCACCAAAGTTCGGTTGTCTGGGCCGCGAGCTTCTTGCTTTCTCGATGTCTGATGGCCGCCAGCCACTCTTGGTCTTGGGCGTAGCATGCTGCGCGTAAAAGATCTTGAAGCAGCCTCACTTGGTACCACAGTTCGGAGCGGAGTATCTTGCAGATTCGTTTGGCGTGGCCTATGGTAGGCTTAAAAGGGAGCTTGTGGAAGCCTTCTATATCAAGAAGCGAGGTGATAGTTGTATTAGTGACACGTCAGTTGTTCTTCGCCACAGTGAAATGCTGTTTCTTGATGCGTATCTGTGAGAGGCGATTGTCTGCGATCAAGAGCATGGATAAGAGCAAAGGCTATTTAAACATTCTTCCCTGAATAAATCCTGTTGAAAGTGCAGCGCTCGTCCTGTTCCCTTCCTCGTCCGTGTCCCCGTTTTGCGCTCTCATGTCTTTAACGAATATGCACCAACAAGCCCAGTTTCAAGTACTTCTTAGCCATATTTCTTCTACATCGGGCTCTCTGTTTTGTGTTCAACCCTCGCCTTCCCATGTTCCCCTGCTCATCGCAAACATCGTCACCTCAACGTGCCGGGCCAGGCTACTTGGCATCTTCCTGCGAAAAGGACTCGTTCCTAGTGAAGTCGCCGGCCTCTTCGGTCCTTTTATGCCTACCATAGGCCACGCCAAACGAATCTGCAAGATACTCCGCTCCGAACTGTGGTACCAAGTGAGGCTGCTTCAAGATCTTTTACGCGCAGCATGCTACGCCCAAGACCAAGAGTGGCTGGCGGCCATCAGACATCGAGAAAGCAAGAAGCTCGCGGCCCAGACAACCGAACTTTGGTGGAAGTGTTCTATGAACCAAGTAACGAGACACTTGGAACAACTCAAGAAGGGGGAGACCAAGAATCCAGGACGCCACGATGTGATAGTCTTGGGAGGAGCCGAACTCCCGGAAGGAATAGCAGCAGTCCTAAAGGAAGGACCAAAATTCAGCGTACAAGCCAAGCTTAAGCCACACGAATGGCTGGCCCTCAACCGACGACTGGCCAACAAAACAACGAAGGAAAACCAGGAAAGGTGCCTCTTGGACGGCGTCGACACCCTCACCAGGTCAGTCAGGGATCCAAACCCTCCCAGCCATCGAGCTGATCCCACGGCGAAGGTCGTTTCGTTTTTTAGAGCGAAAGATCTGCAGCTCGTGCAGGCAGACAAAGAAGGCGGTTTTGTGGCAATGCCGTCCGGTTTATTCAACGAAAAGGCAATAGAAGCAGTGAAGAAGAATTTCAGGTCCGTGAAAGTGAAGACGACGCAAATGAAAAAAGATGCAGTGTCGTTGTGTGATGAGCTGCAACTGCAGACACTAGCCAGGGCCATCAACAAGTCTGAAAAGAGCAGCCTTTCGGTTTTTTTCGCCGCCAAAACACACAAGCTTGAAATGCCTTTCCGGACTATAGTAAGCGAAAAGGAAACTTGGCAACGACAAATCAGCCAATTTTTGCTCAAGCACCTGAAGACTTTGGAAGTAGAAGACCCCTTTGCAACTAAGAACTCGGATGACGTGATAGCCTTCCTTCAGACTCATAGGAACATAAGCTCTGGTTTTTCTATTGATGTAGAAGATCTTTTCTACTCTGTTTCGCATGTACATCTCTATTCTGCAGTGCGTAATTGCATTGACAGAAATGGAGCCACTGCTTTTCAAAACGCTACCGGTTTGAATGTGGACAATTTTTTGTCATTACTTGAGTTTTATCTCAAGGCCACTTTTATTGACTTTAATGACCAAACGTATCTACAAAAAAGGGGCATTTGTATTGGCTCGTGTGTCGCCCCGGTACTCTGTAATATGTTTTTATCTGAGATTGACCGCTCCTTGAGTGAAGAACTTGACACGGATTGTATAGTCCACGTTTTTAGATATGTCGACGATTACCTGATCCTTTTGGCAGATAACGATTTTACTTTTGACGAAGCAGTAGCTGATGTTTTAGGTACGTTTGGTCGGAATAGCATGGGTCTCACCTTCACACACGAACTGCCTAGCAGTAATAACAAATTACAGTTTTTAGATCTCACCCTAACCTTCCACCCTTCACACGTTTGCTGGCAGTACTGTCCACGCGCAAAGAAAGATTTGTTGCCTTTCCATTCGAACCATTCTAAGACCGTTAAGAGGGCTATCGCTTCCCAGTGCTTAGCTTCCGCACTAAAGAAGTCTTGCCACCATGCCATGCACGCAAGCTATGCTTCCCAGGTGTCCAGGCTGCAGAAAGCAGGCTTCCCGGCTTCCCTGGTTCTCTCCGTGGCGCAGACCTTGCTGAAAAAGCTGAAGGGCAGCAAGGAAAACAACCGACCTCAAGAAAAAAAGCAGGCAAGGCCGGAAGTTGTACCTTACGTACACCACACTTCTCATAACCTGAAGAAGGTGGCCAATAAGTATGGCGTCGATGTGGTATTTTCAGCGCCGCGAAAACTCGCCGGAATGTGTTCACGGATTGGAAGAACAAAAGTACAAGAGTGCACCATCAGACACCGAATGCCACATGTCGGCTGCAAGAAAGCAGTAGTCTATGAGTTCCCGCTTACATGCGGCAAGGTGTACGTTGGACAAACCGGCCGTTGTCTTAATGAGCGCCTGCTTGAACACAAGAATTCTTTAAACAAGAGAGGACATCTTCCAGACCACTGCCAAGCCTGCTCGAAAGAGAAGCGTGTAGCCTGCAAGCCTCGACTATATGATTGCAAAGTGCTATTGAAAAGCCGAGATAGGACTGAACGGGAGCTTGTGGAAGCCTTCTATATCAAGAAGCGAGGTGATAGTTGTATTAGTGACACGTCAGTTGTTCTTCGCCACAGTGAAATGCTGTTTCTTGATGCGTATCTGTGAGAGGCGATTGTCTGCGATCAAGAGCATGGATAAGAGCAAAGGCTATTTAAACATTCTTCCCTGAATAAATCCTGTTGAAAGTGCAGCGCTCGTCCTGTTCCCTTCCTCGTCCGTGTCCCCGTTTTGCGCTCTCATGTCTTTAATTAACTAGTATACACTATTTTAGAACGGGCATCGCAGTCTAGAGACGGTGGATCCATCTAGTGTCTAGCCTGAAACTAAGCCATGCTCATCTGCGCGATCCCTTCTCGCAGTGCATGCACCAAACAGGATGCAGGTTGCACAAATCAACATTTCGGCGCTTCCACATTTTGTTAGTTATAAAATTTTCACTGATAGAGAAAGCTTTTCAAGCAGCAGTGAAACCATTGAGTCAGGCGATTCGACTGTCGTGATAACGGCTTAATTAGGTCAATAAGTTCTCAAGATTTTGGTGCAACCTACGTGGTAAAAAAGTGGCGTTGGCGTAGCGCTGATTACGACGGCGATAGAGCGAGTGATGCAAGGCAAATCTCAAGCAGTATTTCATGATATCTGACTGAGTATGAGAGAAATATTACTGTGACCTGCCAGGAATATTGTTGGAAGATAATGAACTTAGTCACTTCCTGACGGCTGCCCTAAGTGCGATAGTTGTGGCTTTAGTCTTACAGGCGCTGTCTCTATGATATACTGGTACGGCGATGAGTCCTTTACTGATTTCCGACGCATTTATAAACAGATGCATTTATAAACAGGGTGGCGGAATGCGATAGAAATCTTGAACACGGAAAATGCACTTGAAAACAAACTATTCAAAGTTTCTACTTCAGACATTGAAATCTTGACAATTGAAGATGGAAACGATGTTTTCACCGTCCTATACCGTCCTCCTGGTGGTGATTTCAAAGGGTGCCTAGACGGTATCGAAAATCTCTATAATTACGTACCAACATACCTAGAGGTACTATATTTGTCGGGCGATTTGAATGTTGATACGCAATGTCCTTCAACGTCAAAAAAGAAATTCATAAGCTTACTGGATACTTACGGTATCTTCAACCTTACTGACGTATCTACATGCATCACTTGTCCTACACCTTCTTCCATTGACGCTATAATCATAAACACTGAAAAATTCGACGAAAAGCCGGGTCTAATCTGTCTGGCTTAAGCGACGTTTTGGCCATTTTCGAATTCATCTCTTCTGCACGCCCTTATCGAGCGCCTGCAGCACCCTCTTCACTTTATCGACGCATTGATGTGACCACACTTGACAGTTTTCGTTCTGTGGTGTATGAAGTAAGTTGGAACGACGTGCTGTCTTTAAAAGACATGAAAGAAGCGTACAATGCATTCCTGTTCAAAGTAAGAACAGCTTACGATAAAACTTTTCTGCATGTGTGCTCTCGTAAGAAACCGTGGGTTACGCAAGAACTACTGCACAAAATAAAGACTACCGAGAAGATATTTCCACAATTCATGAAATTGCGGTAGCCTGCTAGGCTAGACAAATATATAAAATACCCGAAACCAGCTCAACCGGAAACTAATAGCTGCTAAGTTTAGGTACTTTAGTAATGCGTTTTCCGAAAGCTCTAGTGAATACGTTAACCACCCATGGGACGAATTGAAGAAACTACGAACTTGCACCTTATAAGCAAGTATCTCAAGCATAACGAGGGTGGTGGAGTGCTATGTGGTGAAAAGCTGTGCAAGAAATTCAATAATTTCATTCTTAACATAACCAAAACATTATGCAGTCCCTCCGACGCACCTACAAGCCACGTGTATAGCACACTAATTACTCTGGAAGTCTTGTTTATGTGTCCTACAAATGAAGTGGAAATCATAACAGTTTTTACAAATATCGAAGCCACCAAAGCAGGAGATAAATATGGCTTTCAGATAAAACCCTTCAAGTTTGCGACTGACATATCAGCCCTAATACTAATGCATATTTATAATCTTTCTGTATCATCTTGCATCGTTCCAGAAGATATGCAGATAGCAAAAGTGACCGTAATTCACAAATGTGGAGCAACGTTCGAAATGGCTGATTACAGGATATTTCAATCCTACCGATGTTATAAAAAGGTCTGGAAAAGTTATTGACACAAAAATAAAGAGTTTTATAACCAAGCACAAACATATACCAGAGAGTCAGTTCGGTTTCAGAAACCAAAGGTCCACAGAACTTGGACTGATTAAACAGAAAGTATAAAAATAGATGCACTTCAAGACAGGCTCTTGCACTCGGCATATACATTGATTTTTAAAGGCCTTCAACCTGTCGAATCAAAATTTACTCCTGCATAAACTCAATTCCTAAGGTGTTAGAGGAACCCGCCTGTATTTAATGAGTCATACATGAAACACTGCAAAAAAAAATGGCTTCCATTAATAGCAGTGTATAAAAATTACAACCTCTTCTCCCTGAAGTACAACAAAGCAGTATTCTGTGGCCGTTAATATTTATTATTTATATTATTGACATATTTTTCGCTTCTCTTCCTGTACACTTAATAGTTTATGAAGATGACATCCCAATGCTTGTATTAGGCAACAAAGAAAAGGAACTGCTGAACGTGGCAATCAATTTCTAGAATTCTTTCGCCAATGGTACATTAAAAAATTAGTGAATAAGCAATATTATTCTGAACAAAAATATATAATGGTGCGGGAAAATCTTGACGTCTGCTTAGGAGACAGAAAAATTAAGGTCGTGCAGAATGAGAAATGTCTCGGCGTTGTTTTAAACGAGTCGTTCAATTGGGACATACGTATTGAAATCATCTGCGAAAAAATGAGCAAAATTAATGACGTCTTATGTCGTCAGAGGAACACAATTCCGACAAAAGTGAAAATACTAATTTACCATGCATTTATACTACCACACATAATTTATTGCCTCATGGTTTGGGTTACAACAACCAAGCAGAATGTATTGAAAATCCTACTGTATCAAAAAAGAGTAATTATCTATTAGTAAATGTACCATGCATTACCCATACGGACTCCTACTTTATAAGGTTTATTATCATGAATATTGCGCGGTTATGTTCACAAAAGTTAGTTTATCTGTGTAATTTCAATCGTCTGGCAGCAAACACACAGGCTTGTTCCAACGAGACAAGGCGTACCGTGTTGTACAGGCATGTATGCGATCAAAATACCTCTGACGACGCAAGTGATCTGCATCATGCTGCCCGCTTCACATGGATAGCTACTGACACGCGCAGTCAGATACAAGCGCCGATCCCGCCCACCTTCAAGACTGCTTAAAATCCGGACACTGCAACGCCTACCTCAATCGTCTGGCAGCAGAGGCAGCAGTTTGTTCTACCGAGCGCAGACGTACCGTGCTGTACACGCAGGTTGGCCATAACATGCTGTTTTTTCTCATACTTTTACGCTGCCTTTGATGCTGCCTCTACTGCCCTTGCTATTTTTATATTAAGCGCCGTGATAATGGCTTGCAGCGAAAGGGAAACTTGTTTATCTTCTTATCAAGATTTCCGCAACAATGAACCAGCCATGAAGTTTGCTGAATGCCCACAGTATTACCATTTTGGAACATGTGCTGCAATAACTGAACGTGTGTACAAGGAAAAAATGATTATGTAAATAAGGAACTAAAACGTCCTACATGCCGCATATCCGCATCCCGCAGCAGTTCTAGCAGAGACAAGCATTCCGCTACGCAGCTGGCCGCTTTTAGCCAAAAGCTTGCTGGAATTAGCACAAGCTTGGCCATGCTTGCGAGAAAAGTGGAGAACCACTCAGAATTAAAGCAAACTTTGTTAAACATTGAGCAGTCTGCACGACACATGTCAGATGTATATGATCACTTACTTGAAGCATCTGTACGGCTCGAGAGGGACATTGAAAGCCTTCGGAAAATAGCCTATGATGTCAAAAGCAGCCAAGACAAACAAGAAAGTGCAAAGCTAAAACAGAGATAATGCAGAATTTTTGCGGCTGTATTTCTTCTCTTTTGTAACTGCGCCCTCCCACTGCTCTTGTCATCAGCTGGTAGGGCTAGACGCACCAGCAGAGGGCGCAGGTTGGCTTCTTGCCCTGCGTCCTACCTTCTTTGTTACTTATGTAACTTCGAGAGAGTTAAATAAAGACTTCATTTCATATTTGTGGCAAGTGATGTTTAGTCCTTGCGGCTACTCTACGAATGTAACATCTCCCAGACGCATGTGTATTTTTCGTACCATGCCTCAGTGCCCCTGCCGCCAGCAGCTACCATAGAGCAGGAGGATATTTATTCGCGCCGAATTCGACACTATTGTACCCCTCTCCGCAAAAGCTGTGTGTAGAGAACGTAGATTTAGTGTGCAGACAAGCCGATCAGGCCTCGCTGCAGCCGTCAAGTGTACCAGTCCATACAACTGCGCCAAGCTCGCAGGCAGGCGAATGTCCATATATGAGACTCTTCAAACTTCATTTTTCCTCTGACAGAGTAATGACAAACGCTGACACGCGAGATACTAACCATGATAGCAGGTGTATGAGCAGACCAAATTTTTTTTTGGCGTGAGTACTGCCTCAGCAACACCCATAATACTGTGGAAGTCAATGTGTCCAAGCACTCACCCGCCATCGGCTGTGGGCCTTTATTTTATAAAACTATGTTCTTTTCTTGACCACTGAATTGAATAAGGAAGGTTACAATGTTTGAAACTTCGTCTTCCAAGGTGTACAGTGGTTCAGTGTCGCTGATAATGTTCTATAAATTTATGCGCCTGTTTTCTGCCCACTGAGAGCTCTGTTTGCTGAATTTTGGCGTCAGAAGACGAAAGTCAGATACTAGCGATTTGTTGTTGCCAGAGTTAAGTAAAAACACCGGGGCCCTTTATTTCTCGGGCAACATGTCACCACTTCACATCGAGCACTCCTTAGTGGCAGGGTAGGTGATGTTACTATCGTGAATGAAGGTATTTCCGTACTTAAGCCTTATACATCTTGAAACCCTTTCATCTAGCGCTAAAACTAACCTTACTGTTTTCTCGCTATGGTCATGGTCGTTTACTGAGTTCCTCACATTGTAAACTGAAATTTCCGCCCCATCTCTTGGGAAGATCTTGTAGTCATTAGGTCAGTACGTTATACTTACGTAGGAGGCACCAGTAACGGAGAAGCCAGGAGTAGCCGCTGCCGCAAAGATGGGACCCCGGAACCCTGCGCCCCGGAAGCCGCCGCCACCGAAGCCGCCGCCCCCGAAGCCGCCGCCGCCGCCGAACACATTGCCCGCACTCACAAAGGCGACCAGCGAGAGCAGGAGGAAGGCGGTCTGAACGAGGATAAGCGGCAAAGAAGGAAATGTGGCGAATAGTCCTCGGGTATTGCTCGTACCAGTGGTCATAGGAAGTAGTTCCCTCGTGCCGTTAAATTAGACTGCCTTCGCGTGAAAGTCATTTATGCACAGTAGGAGCGCTCGCATGAAAAGCGTCCAGAAAGCTTCTGTATTTTGCGCTTTATTTTTGGATGCGTAAAGCCTATAAAAGTAATTTAAGAAGAATTCTCTTAAACACTAAAACGCGCCCCGAAACGGTCAGGTGATAAACTCCTCAGTGCTGCTAGGGATGTGGCTAGAAGAACGACGCCCGCAAACTATTTTTTTTTCATTAAATAGGATGCATTAATACACTAATGAGCAGCGGGCTCCTTGGGTTAATAACCTTTTTGATAGCTCTGCGCGCTCATTGCCTTCAGAGGACTCAAAAATGCTGATTAAATCGAAATAACCGCACAGTAGCGCGGGTTACTCTACGAAACCTGCAACAGTGTTTTACCATGTTGCAGATAGCTTATGTAGCCTTAAGTCGCCCGGCGAGTGGTGTTTTATTGAAGGTCTATTTGAGAAAGATCCATTATAAATCTAGAGAAAATACTAGACTAACAAGCTAAGATTACGTGCTGAATAAAATGTTGCCTTATTTCCATGCTGAAAACTATAATGACAGCGATATTTGTGCACGGATTCGTTGTATCGGTTTAAAATATTTATTTCTGCTTAAAATGTGAAAACCCTGCTTCCCCGGGTAATACACTGCAAAATAAGGCTCGATTGTGCCGAGGGACAAACTGTTCAACGTTGTCTTTCAAATGGCCAATGGACCGAAACAGCGGCTTTAAGAGGGCTAAAGAATCTTTTGAAAGGATAACATATCGTTTACCCGCAGCCAATATTCACGACAACCTGTGTTTTCGTACCAGTTTAGCTAGTATTTTATTCTGATCCTCATAAAAATGTACAGCCTTTGAAAAAAGTAACCAGGCTGCAAGATTTGCTTCTCAGTTTTATTGTAGAGCTTTTACGGCTTTCCCTGAGGTCGGAAAATTCTTTGAAGGTGAGGACGGGGGTTCTCCTTACCATACAGAGATTTAGAGCTTCAGGGTTGGCATAATAGTTTAAATATACGACTGAGAAGCAAAACCATGCAGCCTGGTTACTTTTGACAGAGGCTGCACCTATTGTCGGCTACTTCAGCTATTCTTCCTTGCGCTTAAAACTGTATGCTTGCTACATTAAATAGAACCTTACAACCCAGGAACACGACGCTTGCATATTTGTTTTATTTTTAGCTGATGTAATCGTCCGTAGAGCACTCCCCTCTAAAATGTTTCTTGCCTTGAGGGTATCATTCAATACATAATATAATTAACAGTATCCGGCGAGGCTTGCGCTGGCAAATGGACTGAACTCGCCAAAATAAAACCTTTTTGCCCGAAGGCCGGTTTATCCTAAAGCAATTTTGCTTGTGTTCCAACATATTCCTACTTAGACTCAATCTAAACATTCCTAATTAGAATAAGGTTTTTACAGCTTTATAAAGTAACAATCAGGTTAAAGTAATTTTTATCAAAAAGCAATATTATTCGGATGGCAATCGAACAATGACGTGGGACTGTGCAGTAGATTTCTTACCTTAGGGGCGATATCCATGACAGATACGAACGAAAACTTTGTTCACCGGAGGAGCAGCGCCAGATGTGGTGCCGACCATCCCGTGTCCAGCTTTTATATGTGCCAGTTGACCGTCAGCAACTCGTCATAGTCGTCGTGAAGGAGGGGGCGAGCTGCTTTTCATCTCTCTTTCCCTAACGTGATTCTGTCACGGGCGGCGAACGTCGGTACCTGCGCCGTGACGAGACGCTTTTTGGTTTTTCTCCATTTACACCGTCATTGTTGCGGCATGACGGCCTCGACTTCCCGCATCTCGCATGCAACACACAGAAGCTAGTTGCATTGCGCTAATGTTTCACGGTTTCGGTGACAGCGTAACGCCTTTACAGGTTAACTGTTCCGGGCAGTAACGGCACCGGCACAGTTTGCGTAACCATAAACTCCTCCACTGGCGAGCAGTTAAAACGAATGTTATCCACGTATTCCGAGTAAAGGTAGTATAGAGATTGCTCCCCTAGCTTTTTTTGACGCACATATCGGGAACTAATCTGCACTTGCAGTGCACATTCTCATGGAGATCAGTCCCCAACGTTGCCACTTCTCGTCTGCACAAAAGGCTCAATCAATACCATCATCATCAACAACCTTTATAATAAGCGTACATTACTAAGCGCCGCTTTTCGATTGACGTTTGCACGATATGAGCAACCTAATATGTGATATGAGCAACTTTTGGTTACTAATACACGCCACCGCAAATCTGTATACCAGTGGCCACAGCACAGCGCGCACTATCCCAGTGATTTTTTAATGTTGATAACAGGTCGATTTTTATTGCTTTTTTGTTCTCTCTTTTGCCTCTAAAAAGGTACTCTCACTATGGACCATTTATATTCGGACTGACTATTTAAGTAAACTTTTGAGCCAATGGCTGTACTGCTAACAAATCTATAGAACGCAAGGTGCATCAAGACAGTCTTCCGGCGTCTCTCCTGTTCAGCAAATATTATTCTGATATGTACAAGTAAACATAGATTAGTCAAACAAATTCGCTGTCCTGTGATCGCACCCGCTCTTTTTACATTACGCGATATAATAGATTTGATCGCTTACGTAAGGCAAGCTTGAGATGATTTTAATGACTGGAGTCTTAGATATACCGTACTGAGTACAGGGACTAAACCAACAAATAGAAGTTGGCCTATACCAAGATTGTACGAGGTTCTAATCACGAAGAAACCACTCTCACTTAAAAAGGTGAAATTGGAATTTAGGGCTCTGTGGTTTGTGTCTTGTTTCTTCGTCCTTCTTCTTCTTTCATACCGAAGAAAGTTTCCCTCTAATACTAACAACGCTTTTCCAAAGCAGCCGACATTCGGTAAGAAAACCGCGCTTTTTGCTGGACGTATAAGACAGTAATGTGTAAGAAAGACCAGTACGCTTCTCTATATATAATGAAGAAGGTGCACGATCAGAAGCAACATTATGGGTTTAACGATGTAATTTTGTAGAATCCTGAAGTACACGCTCAGCTCGATTGCAAGTCGTGTCCCATAGATAAACATCTTTGTTCAGATGAAGTGTAATAAACACCAGACTAATGCGCTTGCAAGCCTTTTTTATTATTTTTTTTTTCAGAACAGTGCTACAGGTTAAGGCATTTATCAAGAGCTGCCTCAGGGTAATCGCGCGTATCTGTAACATCTTTGATCACAAATACGTCATATAAATCTCACTCTACGGAGCTTTCAGCATGTTTAAGTATTTGGTTTGGTTTATGGAGTTTAACGTCCCAAAGCGACTGAGGCTATGAGAGACGCCGTAGTGAAGGGCTCCGGAAATTTCGACTACCTGGGGTTCTTTAATGTGCACTGACATCGCACAGTACACAGGCCTCTAGAATTTCTCCTCCAAAGAAATTCTAGCCGCAGCAGCCGGGATCGAACCCGCGTCTTTCGGGTCAGCAGCCGAGCACCATAACCGCTGAGCCACAGCGGCGGTTGTTTAAATATTTGCTGAGTACATTATTTGCAAGCTGAAATTGTAACAACGTTATGTTGTTACAATTTCTCTGTGAACTCCTCTGTAAGCTCTGTGAACTCCGCTAATTCCTGCCTTCAAAGGATGGAGCGCATTTGTAAGTGCATAGCAAGTAGTGTGAATGGATTCCAAGCGATAGCTACACCATCAAATTTAGGACTTGATATAACTGAGCGCGGGAAGAAAACGTAATAGGCAGCCGTAACTAGGGACTAATAGGGGGATGCATCACTGGGCCTTCTAGAATGAGAAACCCGAGTTTTAACGAGATAGCATTAAATTTCCAGTCCTCGAGAAAATCACGTTTCGGCTTTGCCCGCGTCGCTGTTGTCGGCGTTGTAAGCGAAAAATCATAAGTATGGCTCTTGCAGGTGATCGATGCCACATACATGGGCAGCATGTTGGTGCGGGTGTGCTTTGTGCGCTCGGTAATGCCTTTAGACTGGGTGGCAGAGCCTGTAGTGGCAGCAGTTAGCGCCGTACAGATGAAGTAGCTGTCAACGACGTCAGCACTGAAGTGCTTGCCACGGTCGCTGATGATAACACGGGGAGCTCCATGACGAAGGATAATAGAGTACAGCAGAAAAGATGACACATCACATGCCTTCGTTTATAAAAAGCGCTACAGTTGGATGTGTCTTGTCAAATGGTCCACTCTGACTGCAACCAAGCGGCGTCCTCAACGCCAACTTTTTCAAAACGCACCGATGGTGGCTTGGTGTGCTTTATAAGGCCTGCATGTGGAGAGGTGCGAGGCTTGAAACATTGACATTGGTGACAGCTTGTGGCGTACTGTTATGTACAATGGGTGAATTCAAGGGTAAGCAAAATCTGTGCAAAGTAAAAAAGACCCCAAGGTGACCCGAAGTGATGTCGTGCATGGCGCGCCGCACATCATTGAGGAGGTCTTACGGGAAAACCAAAAGCATAGAGACATTATTGACCGAGTAGTTCTTGTTGTACAGGATTCCGTCTTGAACGATGATTTGCGTAGACCATGCTACCGTCTCAGCCGCAAAAATGAAATGATTGGTTTTAGTTTGTTTTTGGGGGGTTAACGCCCCAAAGCGACCTAGGCTACGAAGGACGCCGTAGTGAAGCGCTCGGGAAATTTCGACCACCTGTGGTTGTTTAACGTGCACTGACATCACACAGTACACGGGCCTCTAGAATTTCACCTCCATCGAAAATAGACCGCCGCGGCCAGGATCGAGCCCGCGTCTCTCGCGTTAGCAGCCGAGCGCCGTAAACACTGAGCCACCGCGGCGGCAAGAAAAGGTTGCAATGGGAAGTCGTTGTGTTACTCCCACCGAACGGCCTCTCTATTTGCGAACGGTAGAGATGGCGAGGAAAACACCCCCTCAAAGACCTCCTCTCTGCTAGATGTAGGTGGAACGGATGCGGTATACAATCGTCATCAGTGTGGCGGCGACCGTATTTGTAGGCGAGAGAACAATCGCATTAGGTAGGCGCAGAGCCCAACGCGCCAGACTACCAGACGGATCACGCAGCCCTATGGGCTAGCGTAGGAGACAATGCTTGGTCACGATCGTAAACGGACGTCCGTATAGGTACATGCGGAACTTGTGGACAGCAAAGACAACATCCGAGCATTCCATTTCATTTATAGTGTTGTCGCTCTCGGACATCGTCCATGTGCGTCTGATATGCGCAATAGCGTGTTCGGCGCCACTGTGAATCTGGACAAGAACCGCCTCAAGGCCGACACTACTTTCATCAGTGTGGATCTCTGCGGCAGCGGTAGGATCAAAGTGGCGCAAAAGGGGTGCCGAAGATAGAGCAAATTTCATCTCGCTTAAAGACGAATCGCATTCGGGTATCTACACATACTGCGGTCCCTACGCAGAAGATAAGTTACAGGGGGCGCAACGCGCGGGAAACCAGTAATAAAGGAGCCGAGTTATGGCGACAGGCAGGAGAAACTCCGAAGGCCTTCCAGGTTTTGTGGTCGTTCAAGATCTCGAGCTGCAGGAAGCTTCTGTGGATCGGCCCGGAATCCGTCCTTATAAACGAGGAATCCAAAAATGAGACTTAGCCGCTCTCCGAAGTGGCACTTCTTGGAATTTAAGAACAGCCCAGCCTTGCTGATGCATTTCAGAAAGATGCCGAGGCGCTTAGTGTGCTCTTGAAAGGTCTTGGCAAAGGTAACGACGTCACCCAATAGCATGAACAACGTGCAGATAGATACCCCATGCCGATACCCCATTTTAATCCGCGAAGGACCGTATCCATTAAACACTCGAACGTCGCAAGCGCATTATACAAGCCGAACGGTTTTACATTGAATTCTGAGAGACCGTTGGGAGTCACGAAGGCGTTTTTCTTTCTTTCTGATAGATGGATGCATCGGCATTTGCCAATACCCAGATCGGACATCAACGGACGAGAACCATGATGCCGAGTGAAGACAGTCGACAGCGTCATCAGTGCATGGTTTTTGGTGTACTTACTTTTTCGGGACCACATTCAAGTCCGGACAATCGGCGCAAAATCGCCATAAATTGTCTTTCTTCCACAATAGCATTACGAGCGCAACCCATGGACTGCAACACTCCCGAATAATTAAGTCCTGCACTATCTCTTGAACTTAACTGTGAATGATTTTGGGCTCGGCAGCTTAGACTCCGTCCGGTTTCCCACAAATGGGATTGGCCTTCCCTGTGTTATTTTTGTTGTGCAAGCGAGAGGCTGGCAAGGAAAACGGAGCTCCGATTAGCGTAAAGTCGAACACGTGAACACGAAGGGCGAGAAAGTCCCGCAATGCAAGTCGCTCGGGAGAAGAGAAAATAGTTGCTCATTTGTCTCAACTCAGCAGAATAGTCTGGCGTCTAGGATGCTCTTTGGGAACAATCGGACATGGTCGAGACAGTGTCGGCAAACTAGTCATCATATCTTGCGAATTTAAAGGAAGACGGAAGGCGCACTGGTTGTGCAGAAGGGTTCAGAACGCACACGTGCGTGCAACCTTGCGCTGCGTCCATGACGACATGTGGGACCAGTATGTTTTTCTTCAGCACATTGGGCATGTACGGTCCAATTCTGATGTGGGAAGACCCAAGTCGAATGCCGGAGGAGTGCACGGGGATGAAAGCTGCTCTTTGAGCTGACAGGACCACGTCTCGCGTGAGGAAAATAAAGACGTAGTGATTCTGATGCGGATGTTCGACTAATGCAGACAGCGTGTTTCGTAAGACATTGATTCCGCCGCTGGAATGCCTTCTGTAGCCCCCCACTAGCGCAAAAAGACAATGCCCAGGATTAGATCATATGTCGTAAGTTCTAACACAATAAATTAATTCATGAAATGTTCTCCACCGAGTGCTACAGAGGCAGAGAAAAGGCCGACCGGGACTAAATTTTAACCCCCTACGCCACAATGTTTGGTGGCTCAGTCGTACGCACCCATAACTTTCTGCCCAAGACGGTGCCTAAACAAAAGTGTCATTACAGATGCAGTGGCGGCAGTATCTAAAGCAACTGTTTTAACGTTGTTTAATGAAGTAGGCACTGTATTCTTCGGCATGTGAATGGGAATAGGTATGGGCGAGGTTGACCGTCCGGCGACCTTACCTCCATAGGTCGCAGCTGCTAGTTTATCTCTGGCGGCGGACTGACAACGGCGACGGGGAAAAGGGGGGCGCAATGGGAGCCGATGGATGCTGTGCTCGGAGCTGGGAGGCTGAGCACGGTTGGGAAAAGGTGGCTGACAAAAAGAAGCAAGCTGCTGCCGTGGTGCGTCGTCTCGGAAACGGGAAGGGCATCGTACGGAAGGACGTGCAGGCCGACGAAGCGGACAACAGCGGGAGATGTGTCTGCTGTGACCGCAACTGTAACAAAACGGGCATCTCTCTATGGTCGTAAGAGTAGACAGGAAGCCGCGTATACCGAGAATATCCTGCAGGTGCGTGTCGAGGTGTTTCAGGAGGTATAGTCTAGGGTAGGTCACCAGGTAGGTACTTCCAAGGTTGATGTCTGGCTCGGAAAAGAGAGCCGGATCTCCAGCGTCGTGACCTACGCGGCTCGTAATAGGCGCATCGAGGCAAGGGAGTGGTCGAAGAAGGGAACACGGGTGGCCCGCGTGACCTTGTGTGACACCTTGCAGCTGAGAGGTCCACTCCTCGCGCACGATCTGGCGCAGCATTGAGGCCATATCCTCAGATCGAGGAAGCTTTACGCTGGCGGCACTTTTGACATTGTATAACAATAATAATTGGTTGTTGAGGAAAGGAAATGTGCAGTATCTGTCTCACATTTCGGTGGACACATGAGACGCGCCGTAAGGTAAGGGAGGAAGGTGAGAGGGAAAAAGAAAAGAGTGAAAGAGGTGCCGTAGTGGAGGTCCCCGGAATAATTTGGACCACCTGGGGATCTTTAACGTGCACTGACATCGTACAGCACAAGGGCGCTTTTTGCGTTTCGCCTCCATCGAGGCGCGGCCTGCACGGTCCGGTTCGAACCCGGCCATTCCGGCTCGGTAGAGAAGCGCCTTAACCACTGAGCCACCGGCGCGGGTATAGCCGGCAAAATTTGGGGGAAATCAGCCGCAACTTCAGTGCCTCCAAGGCACGACAGTGTTGCATCATGTCCGCAGCAGAAGCAAGGTTTTTTTGGTGATGAGAAAGCAGTAGACGTCTTGCAATTCGCTTTAAAATGTGGCCAACCTTGTCCTCATCATACATGTTCCTGTTGACAGGCAGACAGAGTAGGAGAAATTCTTCTATGTTGTTCCTGCAAATCTCACCCACCTGAGCTCTTCGTGCAAGTGTCTGCTCGGCAGTCTCCGTTTTGGTTGGAGTATCGCCGAAGCGCTTGGTATAATTTCATCCAGAAACCGGGTCGAAGTGGTTAAGGTGTCCTCGTGCTTCTGAAACCACAGCAGGGTGTTCTCGGTGAGAAAGAAGACATTACTCAGCTGAGAAAATGGGTTCAAGTGGTTGTACTTGTTGCCTCGCTGATAATGCGGCACCCACTCTTCAAAGTCGTTCTGGTAAACGTGTTGTGTTCCCGCAGACGTGGCCAAGCACTGGGTTCACCAGAAGATTTTGCCTGAGCCTCCTGAATGGGCATGGCGCTGACTTCTGTTGGGAATGATGGCAAAGCAGCTAAGCGCCGGCTGCGAGGAAGGGCTAGAGTATTAAGGACGGCATACCCTGACGACCTCCACCAAATACTGTCGCGGATGAAATCGGCTTATTTACAGCTGGAGGCTTGGCGGACTAGAGGAAACAGAGCAGGCCGCTAAGCAAACGTGTGATGATGATGATGATGATGTCCTCGGGCTGAATGGCACATACCCACGTGTTTCGCGCGTCTTCAGCTTCGTCCTCTTCCAACGCGGTGGCTGCATGGCGCGTGAAAATATGCTGAAAATCAAAGTAATCATCAGCGGTCTCAAAAGGGAAAAGTAGTTGACAGTTGCTGGCGAGGTGCTGGAAGTGGTAAGGAAATACGTCAACTTAGGGCAGGTGGTGACCTCAGATCCAAATTCCGACAGCGAAATAACTAGAAGAATAAGAATGGGGTGGAGCGCATTTGGCAAGTTCTCTCAGATCATGAGGCTCAGACTACCAGATGCGAAAACACCTGAATATACTGGTTTATAAGCAGCAATTCTGGTTACATAGAAAGATGATTCTTTTAAAATTTTTAAATTACTGCAGAAATGTTGTATATTCCAGCAGCAGAGAGAAAACCCTAAAAGAATACTAAAATACTTCACGTATGGACAGCCTAACACACATCATCCATAAGTCTGACTTACTTGTTTTGGAGAGCGACTAGGGCATTCATATTTTTTTTAGATCGTGTGCCGCAAACAGCGTGACACTAATTGAAAGATTACGTGATAAACGTAAGCTTATGCTCCGGAAAAAATTAAGTCCGGCTTCTAGAGTTCATGCCCTCTTCCCGTTTCAAGTTCATGCCCTTCTCCAGGTTTAGGTTCATGTTTTCCTTCCGTTACGGCCTCATCCTCATCTAGGATGTAGTAGAGAACATGTAACGTATAATAGTGAGCATTGATTGTCTACTAAACACTACTGATTTCTCGCTCGAAGCGCCAGAGCCCCTTGATATGGACTTATCAACATCTTATGCCCTCGCCCACAGGCAACAAGATGTATTATCCAAATGGTGAATAAATAACGGCAATAATATTGTCACGTAGTGGTCACTGCAGTCCGCAGAACAGGAAGACAGCGAAAATGGCATCTAAGCAAAACTATTTTTGGTGACTTGTGCTCACAATGGACTAAATCACTCGGCGGCGGCGTACCTACAAGCGTGCTCGGCGGTCGTCGAACAAAATGCTAGCCGCTCTCAGCCCTGCTCAATTTAAAGCTGATAGTGAAATTTGGACATAAAGCGTGCAAAATTACTGCAAAATTCAAGAACAACGTAGAATTGGCTCCGCCTGTAAGCGATCAGTCGAGGTTAATCTGTTCGCGTCATGCACCCGCAAACAAAGCTAAAAAGCGGCACGCCGGCAGCTTTGAAGAAAGAACAAACACTACAAAATCTTCGCGGCATTACTCCTCTTTAAATGAGCATCGACCCGATGCTTTAAAACAAACAATGCGAGTAGAAGCAAATAAAAGGGATTGTCGAAAAATAAACACAGTGTGGAAACACAGCATCCTTTAGCGCGCATAACCCGGCTTCAGACGGAAGACATGAACAAGGTCTGGTCGTAAGTGGCGCCGCGAGAATGCAGTCATTTCTTCAGGGACGACATCATAATCCAGTTCACCTAGCCGACGAAGAACCTTGTACGGGCGGAAATAGCGGCGCAAAAATTTTTCACTCAATCCGCAGTGGCGAAGGGGCGTTCAAACCAAGACTCGATCTCTTGGCTTCGGTCCGCAGCTGGTATTTGATCGCCAATCGAGCAAGTCTTTGGGCTTCTCCTGCGCATCGAAAGTAGGCTGTGACGTTGACAATATATTATTCGGTAAAGTTGGGCAACACGGCTTCTACCATGGTTGTGGCCTCCCTGCCATAGACGGGTCTATAACGCGTCATCTGGGTGGTCTCCTCACTGCGGTGTTGTAGGTGGAGACGGTATAAGATAGGATGACGTCCCAGGTCTTCTGTTCGGCATCGAGTGACACGGCGAGCATGTCGGCGATGGTTTTTTTTTTAATTTATTTATTCATACTGTTAATCCTCTGCATGAGGGTCATTACAGGGAGGGAAACATATACAGACACAAGTGCAATTCTCTTCGCTAAAAAAAGAAACACTCAAATGCACAGAATTACAGATTTGCACAGCAATCTTCCAGGAACGCGTTCACACCTATCACAAATTTGTCTACATCTGTTTGGTCCACAACGTAACTTGGTAGTTGACTCCAAATTTCTACAGCATCGGGAAAAAAGAAGTAGCGATAGACATCAGTACGTGTAATAATAGGCTGTAATACCTTACTGTGATTTTTCCGAGGGCAACGCTTCAGGGGAGGTGTAACATAGTGATGTTTATTAACTTTGACTTTATCATTCATTATCAGAAAAAAAAGTTTCAATTTGTGCTTTGTTCTTCTTACTTCTAGTGATTCTAACTGACACTCTTTTAGCATTGCTGTGACTGAATCAGTGCGGCGGTATTTAGAGCATATAAAACGTGCTGACATCCTTTGCAATCTTTCCAGTTTCCGTTTTAAATCCTTTTGATGAGGACTCCACACTCCACTTGCGTACTCTATGATTGCCCGCACGAAGGTCTTGCACGCAATCAATTTAATTTCTCTTGTCGCATTCGGCAACTTCCTCCTCAGGAAACAGAGCTCCCGGTAGGCTTTTAAATAGACATTTTCAATATGGGTGCGCCAGTCAAGATTATTTGTTAATGTCACTCCCAAGTACTTGAAACACTTTACTTGATCTAAGTGATTTTCACCGATATTGTATCGAAACATCATAACATTCTGTTTCCTTGTTACTTGCATGTAGTTAGATTTTTGGTAGTTTATTTCCATACCCCATTTCAGGCACCACGAGTTTAACGACTGAAGACACCTATTTATGTTCATCTGATCTGGCGGGGAAGCCACAGGAGAGTAAATTAAGCAATCATCGACAAAAAGTTTCATTCTGACAGGCGATTCGACGATAGCAGAAATATCATTTATATACAATAAAAACAAAAGCGGACCTAAAACGGAGCCCTGTGGCACCCCCGACAGAACTTCACGCCTATTAGATACTGCACTTTCTATTTTGACGACTTGACAGCGGTTACTTAGATAGGCCTGAATCCATAGTACTATATTTTCAGCGATTCCTAATCTGCGTAGTTTAAAAAGAAGCTTATGATGCGGAACTTTATCGAGAGCCTTCGAGAAGTCTACACAGACCACATCTACCTGCTGACGTTCATCTATAGCCTTGCAAAAGTCGTTCACTGTTTCAATTAACTGCGTCACTGTCGAAAGGCCGGTCCGAAAACCATGCTGAATTGGACACAATAGATCATTTCTTTCCAAAAAATGAAGGATGTGTTTAGCTATTATGTGTTCAAAAACCTTGCAACATACGGAAGTGAATGAAACTGGCCTGTAGTTTTTTACAAGAAGTCGATTACCGTCTTTAAATACCGGAACTACCATTGCGCTGCGCCAGTCACGAGGTAAAGAATGACCCCGCAATGACTTTTCAAATAAAATTTGCAAATAATATGATAACCACTCAGCATACCGTTTAAGGAATTCCGTCGGTATTTCATCGGGACCGCTCTATTTCTTCGGGTCCAGAGACAGCAGCTGCTGACAGATGCCCTCCCTATTGATGCGAATCTCGTGCATTGAGTATGGCGACGTGTAAATTGTTGTATGATCACTCTCAATGTCATTGTCATCCCTACTAAAGACCGACTGGAAAAAATCATTAAACAGATTTGCAATATCGTTTTTATCAGTCACCTCATCGTCCCCATCCACTACCTGTGTGATTGCGTTCTTTTTCGCTGAAAAATATCGCCAGAACTTTTGTGGTGAGCTTGCGAGAAAATTAGTCAGTGTTGTATTGAAGAAAAGTTTTTTCGAATCTAATAACACTGTTTTGAGCTTCTTTTTGATGTTTGAAAGTTCTGTCGCTCTATTTTTTGCTTTCGTAGCCTTTTTACCTTCCGCTTTAACTGAATGATCTCTCTAGTGATCCAAGGATTGAGCTGCTTTGATTTCTTTGAGCGAGTGGGAACAAACCTATCAATGCAATATTTTGGTGTGCCCTTAAACCGTTGCCACAATTCCTCGACACTTTCATGGTGTGATGCAGTTTCAAACTGATTCAAGTTTTCCTCTAAGACGTCTAAGATAGACGTATCGTCTGCCCGGCTGTAATCTTTGACCCGTATTAAAACATGCGATTTTTTGCGGACTTGTGTGTTCGACCGCACATTCAAACAGATCATCTTGTGGTCAGATAAACCCGGCTCGACAGATATAGTGTGGTCTGCCACTTTAGGGGATAAGAAAACCAAGTCCAACAATGACTGGGACCTTGATGTAACCCTTGTAAAATCCTTTACTATTTGCTTAAGGTTATGAGTAAACATAATTTCCATTACTTTATTCGCACTGCTTATTTCTACACTACCTGTTGACAAAGTTTCCCAATTAATATGTGGCAAATTGAAGTCGCCAGCCATTATCAGTCTGGTGTTCTTATTTACATGAGAGTTAAGGAACAAAAGCAATTCATCCAAAAATTCAGGAGATGTAGAAGGCGGCCTGTAGACAACACCTACTAAATGTACAAGGTTCCCACAAGAAACCTTGCACCACACCATTTCAGAAAGGCTGCAGTTAAGAGCGACTGCAGATACTGTGCTTTTCATAACAATAGCCACCCTCCCTCCTTTAGAATTTCTATCCCATCTAAAAACACGGTAGCCTGGTGGGAAAATGCTATCGTTACTAATTCCCTCATGTAACCAGGTCTCGGTTATTAACAATAAGTCAGGGTTCTCGAAAATTAGCAAACGTTCTAAATCAGTTGTTTTGTTTGCTACACTGCGGGCGTTTAACGGAATAATTCTGAGCTATATTTGCAAGCAATCGCTATGATCATCAGAATCTGCAGTTGATTTGGTCGGGGATAGCGAACTATCCCTATTGAAGAAACTCTGCGTGAGTTTGCACGAGAACAGTGATTTTTGTACGATCACATTCATTTTGCACACAAATGCGCAGAAATTGTGCGTTACCTGTACGCATTCTGTGCGTCCTGTGTGTACATATGCGCGTACTGTGAGCTGATAGACGTTCACGCACACTCTTTGCGTGTAAAAAATCGTGGACTCTCGTGGAGAACTCTCTGTACGTGGACATCTGCGTGCTGAGAGGGGGCTTGCCGAAGCTGTGCGTGCTTATGTGCATACTGAGCAAGCTCAGTGAGGCTGCGTGTGGCCATGTGTGCGTTTGCTTGCTTAGTAGCAACTTGTCGAGACTGTAAAGGCCCATTTAGGGTGAAAGCAAACAAAGTTCGAGCATTCAGTTAATGATTACTTCTCAATAATGAGCAATAAGCTCACGTTTTGCTGTTTTATAATTTTCGTCTTGGCGTAAGTACCCATTAATCATTTTCAACTTCAGCAAACAAATAACCAAAAAATTATCTTTTAGTGCAAAATGGTTTCCTTCGATACTGCAGGGACCTGTACATGACAACATGCACACTGAGCAAGAACTTGTCAACATTGCAAGTTCATAGTAAAATAATGTAAAAAACAAGCTGCTAATGACTCTTACAGCATCCTTCAGTTCTTCCTTTAACCAATTCTGAAAGTTACAGATATCTTATAGATGCATGATGAAAGCCATCCAGAGCACTTATGTTGTTGCCCGTCATGCAGACAGCCATATTTCGAAATCAGAAGCAACACAACCATTTGTTGCTTGCACTCGAAAGGAGTCAATCAATGGAATAACTCTGAAAGGGCAACAGTGTTTGTTAGGTGCAACAAACAAGCTTGGGGATATAATCAGGTTCAATCAAACATGACGTGCAGAAAGCGAATTGTGAGCTGTAACAGGAATGTTACGAGGCAATTTTCCAAAACCATTTCCAAAGCAATTTCCAAAGTCATTAGCATAAATTTACATACACGTAAAAAGGCCATGTAAGCCTACACGAAAAGACAGTTTTGAATTCACAGTTGGTGTCAAAAGTTCAGAAATTAGTGCCCTCTCTCAAATTCAGTGACAAATCACAGATCGATTAATTAATTCCCAGTATGGCTCCAGAACAAATCCAATGAATCTCAAATGTGCGAAGTATATATACCACACATGTTGCCTGATTAGCACCAGCATTGCATGATGCATGACGAAGTATCACACTCTTCATTCTTCTTCAATCTGTTTTGAAATTTGCACTACCACAAAGACCATCTGGATGCGCTATTATTCCGTCATATTGCTGAGAGTCACATTCGGAGACCAAGAGCAACACAACAGTGTGCTGCACATGAGTGGATATAATGCACTGGGACAACTGTGCACAGTAAGGAACGCTTGTAAGGCGTCAGGTATTTGCTTGGGGAATGTAATCGAGTTCAGTCATGTTTCATGTGTAGAAAGGAAGATAAAAGTTGTAGCAGAACTATGAAATCCAACATCCAATACTGAACTTCCCCAGGTGATCTACACACACATAAAAAGCACGAAAGGATAAGCTCAGCGGTACTGTTAAGTTTGATGCCCTTTGAGGTTTGACTTGCGCGTCTGTATGCAACCATCAGATACCATCTTGAAGTTACCAGAATGCCCAAAACAACTTTGTTGAACTGTTCTACTCTAAACTGAAATACTTTTCCTTAAAACATTTTTTTTTGCGACATGCTGTGTAGCTAATTATAAAATAAAGAAAAGAAGCTGATAAAATTTTCTCATCTCAAACGTACTGATAAGTACACAAATCTGAGTGCTTTCAAGAGAGGTGACGCACCCGGTATTCAGTGTCCAGAAGCATACATAATGCTGCAGAATCCTATAGCAAGAAAATTTCTTTTAGTTGACAGATGGCTATGTCTGGTTACAAAGTCAATACCAAGTAAGGCACATATCCTAACCTGCAATTACATGAAGCTGCACGTGCTTCATAGGCTGTAACTCCGCCAATAACTGCTACATATTTCCCACCTCTAGCACGAGTGCGGAATCAATATACAGCATGGAAACAGCAGTTTTGTTGCTTTAGCTTCTTTACTATGCTGTTTAGGCAAGGGACGAGTTGAAATATTTGCATGGGCAGTTCTCGATTGAAGTAACGTAAAAAACATCCGCACTCCTTTCTGCTGAAGCGACTGGTGGACCACTTTTGCATGTCGCATCTCGTATGACTTGCTAAGGGTCCAGACTGACACACGCACTTCGTCAAACCTTCACACAAAACACTCTTCGCTTTTGCTATAAGCTCCGGCCACAGGCAGTAAGTGTCCCGTCACCGTTCACATCGCAAAAGAAGGCAGCGCTCGCAGGCGGTCAGTTTGAGCTGACAGCGACAGGTGTTGCAGGCACACCGCCGACTAAGTTTCCAAGGAAGCCACACTGTAGAAGGGCGCCGTCTTGTAATCGAAACACACCACAGAAACAATGGCCACTGTCGCTGCTTATGAGCCAGGCATTTTTTCAACGAAGTTAGCAGTGCAATAGGCCGAAAGGTTCGACTCATCAAACGACGGCACCGCACTGCTGACCTCATTATCGTTGTCAACCAGACATCCATAGCACATATGCCCCGACGGATCGCTTAATAGGGAGCTGCTACTACTCTTGGATGAGAGCGCGCCCACCGGCAGCACACACCGGTAATCCTTCTTCTTTTGCGATTCCAGCACAGTAACAGCGGCGCGCAAGACAGCCCAGCAGCAGCACGAGAAAACAAGCGAAGCTCACGGCGATCTCAGAAACCATGCAGCATGTCGGATAGGCTTTGGATTTGACGAGCTAGACCATGCCCACTCACGCACGCACGCACGCACGAATGTACCGACACGCATATTAATGCGTCCATGCGTCACAAATTTCTCAAGTTTTTAATGCTAATATGTGCACAAGAACTTAATTATTTTTGTAACGAAAGTTTCATTTGGTTTTAGTTCTTTGCTATCGCACTGCCCAAAAGCATAGAGCCCGAAAGAGACGACCTGGAGGAATGCCTGGAGGCGATGCCTTTCTAAACGGGCCGAAGGAAGCGGAACTGGCCGAACGCAGCGTCTGGGGGGGAGGGACAGCATGGCGGTCAGCGTTACAACGTTTGTCGTGGTCCTTTGTGGTGCCGAGGGCGTGAACGATCGCTGGCATGAGCATTTGTCACTCTTCCGATATGTGATGTGCCGACAGCAGTGAAATTCGCTGGTGCGATGTACGAAAACGTGGTAAGGTGCTGAGTAAACCTGTGTTTATAGCGTGCGTCAGCGGGCTCGACGGTTAGCGCGTCGTCCTTAGCGCGCCTTCACTGGAAACGCTATGCTGACGGTGGGGCTCATTTCCTCCATGGCGGAGCAGCTGGTGGGAGACCACTACCCGGGTGACATCTCGCATCTTGGGGGTAAGTTAATTTTCTTCGAACCTGTTCATTATTTCAAAGCCTTTGCGCACAACTGGCCACGTCAACACAGCTAGTACAGAGACGCGAAGACGCAGTGCCTATCGCGGCAGCACGCAGCGCTGAAAGGTTGTTTGCTGGCGGCACACGGGCATGAATGCGCGTGTAGTGTCAGTGGTCACACGGTCATGGTCAGTATGCCATGCAAATATGCACAGCTGATCCGATCGCGGGGTGCACGATATCGGCGCCGTACTGCCGCCGTACTGCCATTCATCTCTCGCCGAGAATGGAATATGTGCCCATCAATAGATCTTCGGCCCGGGCTTTACATTCTCGCCGCATGTTACGCTGTAATTGAAGTAACAGCGCTCGAGCAGTTTAACTACGTAGACTGCGATTCAGCTGTATGCGTTTGGATTGAGCTTCCTCCTCTTTCACTTGTATTTCACTTGTACTTTTATAAATTGTGTATTTAAGGTACGAAGCTCCATATGATCCAGCTGCGTTCGTACTTATAGCCGAGCCAGTGTAGTCGAGCCTTGAATAGCAGAACGGTGAGATAAAAACAAATTGCTCTGAAGTTTTTCGCCTCTATTTTGGCATTCGCTTTTTCATACTTTGGCTCGGAGCTGAAATGGTACAAACAACTGCAAAATGCACACAGGTGCCCTAGCTCCATTTGCCCTAAATCCCGAAGTTGCAGTGAAATTTAAGGGTAATTGAGCCTTTAATATGTACGAAGAATAAACTTGATTGTTTCATGATTATAACCAATGGCGCAAATAAATCTGACTTTGACTTAAATATGCTGAGGTACCTCTCCAATACCTTATTTGATGTTAAAGGAAAAAGTGTGGTTTTTCTGCAATTGGCACTATTAATTCATCATACCTGTGAGAATGTGAAATCAGTGCTAATCATGCCAGATTTCAAATTGAGGGACGCATGCAGAATTTGAAGCAAACCAGCCTTCTACTGAAAATATCGTTCTGCTGTGGTCTGTTCTTTTGAATGGTGGCATGTATTGTAGAAACGATGCTGGATATCGATATGCAAGTGATGTCTCGTCTGAGGCTAGGTTGTGAATGACTGCCGTGGTTATGAATTTCTTGTTGCCTGGCCCACTTCGAAATGTGGTTAAACAGTTGTGTTCCATTCTGCGACCGGCTCCTTTTTGTGCCTTGCACTTTGCCTTACATGCTTGATTCTAGTCCATTTTTTGCACTGTGCTGCTGTTAAATGTGTCTTTTTACCTTGCAGCAATCTCCACATAGCTTTACCAGCAATGCCTCTTCCAAGCTCTCCAGTATGGCTGTGCCAGCCTTTCACTTGGTGCTAGGATGCCCAGCAAGCAAGCAGGCTTTTGAGGTAAGCACTGAAGACATCTTCCGACACAAGTAGCTTTTATTTTCCTAGTCCACTGCTACTTGTGTGACCCCTCGTTATATTGATTTTGGCAAGTTAGGTTGCCTATTAAGGGCTCTCTTTTGTTTTTCACCTGCTGCTGTGGCCTACTGCATTGGTGTTCGGCTACTGAGCCCAAAGACGCGGCATTGAATTGTGGTGGCTTCGTTTCGACAAGGCGAAATGCATATTTGCTCGTGTGTTATGCAATGTCAGTGCATGTTAAAGAATCTTTGGTGGTCGAAATTTATGCACAGCCCTCCTCTATGAATGGAGCTATTGTTCAACTTTGAGGCATTAAAGGGACTCTGATGGCAAGCTGAAGTCGACCTGTGATGATGAAGTTCCGCATCCTAACCACAAAGACGACACTTTTTCTGAAAGTGGAGCTTTATAAGCCAGAGAAAGCAAAACATACAATTTTCATCAGCACCGGCTGATTTCGGAAGTAAATTGCGATGCGCTGACTCCGTTTTTTTTTTGGCACAGATTCCAGAGGCTAGGCTGAACTGCCATTCACCTCAGAACGGTTATCATGGAGTCCTTTGTGTAGACTTCATGAGTTCAAATCGAGTGGCGGGAAAATTTTTAAATGTAATTTTTGCGCCAATCATTGTGTTGATGGCCTTTGCACTGCTGTTAAAAACCGGGATAGCAGTATGGTATCCCATAAAACTAGGTTCAGGACTTGCAGGAAGTGGTTTATCACATTCCGCTAGCTTGTGCAAGAAACTACTTCAGGGATATGTGCAGGTGTCTTTAATGTGTTCCTGAGTGAGCACTAACTCGTTAGGGGGAAGGCAGCTTCTAATCTGGCACTACAGTGCCAATGTCGTGAGTGTAAATCATAAGATGACCCATCAGTATGTACGCCTGATTTCTGTGACACTTCAGTGGTGTATAGAAGTTGTAAACAAATCTGTAAGGTATTTGATGCATATCTCCAAGGCAACGGCTGTATGAGTAGCGAAGCCATTAGTCAATCTTCAACGGAAAGAATTTTCTCTTTTAGATGACGTGCTTGTATATCAGTGACAGTTATTTGTTGTCCTGCCTTTCGCTGGTGTGAGTCATGTGTGGCGCATCTTCATGCGAGCCTTCTTTTCCTTTACAAAAAATTCAATTGATAGTCCAACCTGTTTTCTTCTCTTTTCCTGTGTTGCATCTTTTGGCTGGTTTTAAATCTGTAACTGAGCTCAGACCGTGATAGTTACAGCCGGTAAACAGGGCTACTGAATGTGAGCTTGGCATACATGCGTACTGTATGTGTGAAAGTGCAGTTTACAATATTCAGAAATGCTTGATAGCCTTACAAGAATCTAAAATTTTGTTGGAATTCCTATTTGTTCTCTGTTCAAGTGTCGAGAGTTTTTCCGCTTCATCGTGTGATTAGAGCCACTTTGGTACTTAAGCTGAAATCTTTTCTTTAGCCTGCATGTTTCTCACTTTTGGGACAGAAACGTGGAGGCTAATGAAAAGAGTTCAGCTTAAAAGAGTATAGACACCTAATCTTGGTGGCATGTTTTCTTCTCTATAATGATGCGGAAGACACTACTATGCATGAATCACCATCTGGTATTCGTGTGAGACCGCTAAATTATTTATAATCAACTTTTTCTGCCATCCTGTTTCGGTGAACAATTTGACTATGGCTATGACATCAAAGAGAGCTTATAGGTCATGTGAGGCGTGGAAAAACTGCACTTATAATCGCTGCTTCATCGTTTTAATTCGCTACAGCGCTGACGCCAGCATTCCTTAAGAGCCAGAAGTACCAATTGTATTGCAGTTTTTCATGCCTCACGTGACCAATAATCTCGCTTTGAAGTCACAGCCATCATTCAGCTGTCGAAACCGAAACAAATACAGCAGGAGAAAGAAATTTGATTATAAATTATTTAGCGGTCATAGGAGGATGCCATGTGGTAATCCGTGTATAATACTTTATGCCTTATTACAAAGAAAAAAACACGTGCCAAACGATAAGGACAGCAAAGTGAGCTAGGAAAGAAAAATGATAAGTCTAACATTAAGAGACCAAAAGGGGGCGGAGTGGGTGAGGGAACAAATGCGGGTTAATGACATGCTACTTGAAATTAAGAGGAAGAAATGGGCCTGGGCGGGGCTTGTAATGGGAAGACAACATAACCGCTGGTCCTTAAGGGTAATGGAGTGGATTCCAAAAGAATGCAAGCATAGCAGGGGGCGGCAGAAAGTTAGATGGGCGGATGAGATGAAGTTCGCGGGGATATGGTGGCCACACCTAGCAAAGGACAGGGTTAATGTGGAGACATGGGTGAGTCCTTTGCCCTGCAGTGGGCCTTGTCAGGCTGATGATGATGGTATGTGTCGCACCTGCTGCTTCGTGCTATCAGCTGGCCCATGCTTGGCCGACCAGACTAGCCAAATTTGTGATGTGGGTTTTCTATTGCACCTGCATTTGTGTACACAGAGGACTTGAATGGTAGCAGGCGATGCTGTGCATGTGTTCACGCCACAGCACACATGACCCACACTGAAAGCTTCTCTGCCTTTAGTAAGACAGCTGCGTCAGTCTGGGGCATAACGTATCCCAGTGCTAGAGTATGAGTAAATTGCTCTGGAATTTTAATCTGGTATCAGGTAGCATAGCACAAAAGAAGGCTAGCGCGGCTGCCTAATATTCTCTTGGGCAGCTGTGTTGGATTTTCAGTGCCTGTTAGTGTAATCCGTGAAAGTTCACTGTAACCCATTCGTTTCGATGTAAATTAGGAAGTCCTTAGAGCCCTGTACTTTTTAATGATAATAACAAGGTAATGCAGTAATTCAATTGTACCTGTTCTCTTTCAACACAGTAAAGTGCTGCTGGGTCGAGATCACAGTTTTACTTTGTAGGTGTGCTCAGGCTGTCATCATCATCATCAGCAGCAGCAGCAGCAGCAGCCTGACTACACCCACTGCAGGGCAAAGCCTCTCCCATGTCTCTCCAATTTTGTCTGTCCTTTGCCACTTGCGGCCACTGTATCCCCACAAACTTCTTAATCTCATCCACCCACCATTTTTTCCTGTGTGTGTGTCTTCTTCGCCATTCTGAAATTCATTCATACAAATGGATTGATGCACGTAGTGTCAGGTGCGTAATGTGATACCACCAGCTCACCCCAAGCTGTGCTCAGATTTGCCTCATTGCTGCAGGAGCAATAAGGCAGGCTTGAGGCTGAGTGGTGCAAAAACATGATTTTTCAAGAATGTCTTTGTGGAAATTGCAATTAATCATGTGAATTTGCTTTCATTTTAGGAGCTGCACACAAGCTGTGCGCCTTTCCATGCTGATCATGCTGGCCAGGTACGCTTATGGTTACATTACTAGGTTGTTTTCATAATGGCAGTTGTGGATTTCTGTGTGGTTTTAAAACATAAATTTTATAAGTATTTGCCCTGCCACAAAAGTATAGTGGTGCATTCAAGGCCAGTGTTACAAAGGGATGTTTTGATTGCTGCAAGAACTTGAAGGCCCCTGTGTGGTCACTGTGGAAGGCCCCCTCCCTACTTAGGAATTGCTATTTGGGTTACTCAGTCATTTGGCAGAGGAATAGTGTATAGAGATAAGGGATGGAAGAATGCTTCCAACTAAAGAAAAAAATCCAGCAAGCAGTCATAGAAGCAGAAGTACAAAAATGGCAAGGCCTTCTCTAATTTACATCGAATCTTTTTCACTTAGACTTCTTATTGCATAGAATGGCTGATGCTTGGCTTACACACATATTTTCTTTAGGTATGCAGTAGGTCTCACATTCTTGTATGATATGGTCACGGTGCCAAAAAATGATGGTGGTGTTAGAAAACTCGGAATATAGAGGAATTTTATTGCTGACCTTATGGAGAACTATGGTAGCTGTGCAGTCGTTATAAATATCTTCCAATATTTTCACATAACACTCTTCTACACCCTGATTCCACAATGCCTGCATGACAGCTGTGGTTCCACCGAGTCAATTGCTGTCTGGTAGTCAATGAAGGCTATATATTGGGGTTGGTTATATTCTGCCCATTTCTCTATCACCTGATTGATTGCATGAATGTGGTCTCTTGTTGAGTATCCTTTACGAAAGCCTGCCTGATCATTTGGTTGATTGAATTCGAAGGTTGTCCTGACTCTATTAGTGATTACCTTAGTAAATACCTTGTAGACAATGGATAGTAAGCTGATCGGTCTGTAAATCTTCAAGTCCTTGACATCTTCTTTCTTATGAGTTAAAATAATGTTCGCATTCTTCCAAGCTCCTGATACGCTCGTGGTCACGAGGCAAGCGTGTACAGGGTGGCTAGTTTCTCTAGCACAATCTCTCCTCCGTCCTTCAACAAATCTGCTGCTCCCTGATCCTCACCAGCTGCTTTACCCCTTTGCATTGCTCCTGAGGCTTTCTTTACTTCCTCCCTCGTTACTGGCGGGATGTCCCATTGCTATGCTCTACTGCCTCTCTCCGTAACGTTCTGATTACATTCACTACTGTAGCGATTTGTGCAGAACTCTTCGGCTACTTTAACTATCTTATCCATATTGCTTATGACATTGCCCTCTTTGTCTTTTAGCGCATAAATCTGGTTTTTACCTGTGATTAGTTTTCTCTTCACTGATTTTAGGCTACCTCCATGCTTTAGAGCATGCTAGGTTTTCTCCATGTTAAACTTTCTTATGTTGGCTACCTTGCACTTATAAATAACTTCGATAGCTCTCCTAGTTCTATTCTATCTCTGAAGTTAGACGTCCTCATGCTTTGGCGTTTCTTCATCAGATCTTTCGTCTCCTGAGATACCTTGCAGGTATCCTCTCGAATGATCTGACCACCTACTTCTGCAGCACGCTCGAATGAATTTAAATATGTATTTAAAGATAACAGTTAGGGTGGGAGATTGAGCTTCGAGATTTGCACTTCAACTTGGGAGTTATGCCGCTGCTACACAGAATACTTGATCGCCGTAGAGATATTTCATCATCTCGCACCAAGCTGCTGTGGCGCCACTGTCACAGTTGATAATTTTGCTGGGAAGCTGTTGTAGCGCTCACACAGTTTTGAAAAGGTGGTATTCATTGTATTTGTGCTATTGGCAACAGTGATAATATGCTTGCTGCAGTGTTTTGTGGCTAGCCTTCTTTTTTTTTTTTAGTGAAATAAGTTGTACATTTCATGTTGAGTATTCTTTCAGCGATTAAATTGCTTTGATTTTATTCCTTAGTGTATAGTTGCGAGTGCTCCATGTCTGAGTGCAAATTTCTACCACTGAAAAGCCTTCAAAATCTTAATAGATGTCCACACTGTTCTAGGGACTCAGTGGCTATTGGAAATGCCCATTTAGCTGTATTCAAGTGCCGTTGAGTTAATAGCCATTTGAAAGCCTTCAAAATGCCTGTGTGACACGGTTATTAGATTTTGTGCAGGTTTGATGCTGAGCAGTCTGCGTGCTTGAGTCGGGTTTTCCAGTGTCTGTATTTCAAACCTGAAACTTTTCGAAATCATCATTGGTTCATTAATGGAAGAAGTACTTGTGCCCTTTTCTGGAATTTCCAGAAAATAGATTAACTGAATTTTTTTGCATATACTCCTACCTTTTTGCAGGTGCTGCATAGTGAGAGCCTGTATCAAGACGCCAACCTGCTGGACTTGGAGAAACTGAAGAAATTGTTTAGCCACTGTGTGGCACCCATCATGAGGGATGTGGCATTAATAAAGCCAGTTAAGGTGACCTTATCTATGTCCTTTTGCAAGCATGCTACACACATGAGAGCCATCCCACGAAGCACCGTTTCTGCAAAGCTTGTTATCTCACAACATGCATGCTGAATGAGGCAGTGACAGACAGATGAGGAGGCCTTAATGCAGTACATTAGCGTACCGTGTTGAGCAGTGATGTAGGAGCCTTGCAGCCATGCAAGGTATTATCGGTATCATGATGATAACTCCATTAGACACTGTCTAGTGCTCTGTGAGCCCGACTCGGCTCTTGAACATTCTGGGACTCACCCTTGGCTCTCGGACATTCTGGAAGCCTCACCCGGCTTGCGCATATTACGCGAGGATGTCTCCTGCTGTACGAGCCTTACGCGGCTTGCGCACTTATGTGAGAGATGTCTCGCGTTTGCGAGCTTGCTCGGCTTGCGCAAATTATGTGAAATATGTCTCGCGTTCTGCGACCTCATTCAATCGTCGCATTTTGCGTGGCAATAAACACGCAAAGATAGGCACGCAGAATTCACGCTCAATATTTTCAATAGGGATGACCAGCAGACTCATCGTTAACTTTGGATCGTCCTATCTTATCTTGGTGGGTTCGGTACAGACAACGCTCTTGTCGTTCATGATCCCATGCGTAAATGGTGTTGTTAATCTTAAGTTTATCATGTATCAGTTTGACCTTTGTTCCATTGTCTCTTTCTGCTTTCTGCTTTCTCTTTCTGCTTTCTGCTTTGTGAAATATCTTTGCGAATTCCGTTAAGATCCCTATGTTTTTTGTTCATAAATAATCTCTCTTTTTTTTTCTTCTCTGCTATATATTGTAAGTATTTTAGTGGGGATTTCCGCCACTCAATGTATAGAAAAAAAATTGTGCAATTTTTATTTTTTAATTCTTTATACTGCAACTGATGCTTTCACTTGCATGTTGTTGTTAGCACTGAGAATAGATAACTCATGCAGTCTTTTACTCTAGAGCTTCTTTGAATTTTGTATACATATTCTTATGCCAATTAGGCAATGAAACGTTTAATTAATCTTTTACAACTTAGGAGAAAATGGTAGTGTTTTAACGCCCTTAAACCGAGTAGGAGAAGCCAACAGCCAATGAAACCAAGGGACGCAGGGGATTTTTTTTAATTTCATTTATTTATTTTTTGCTGTTGTTTGATTTTAGAATATTACTGAATATGTTATCGCTTAAAGGTAATTGATTAGATAAGCAGAATAAAAAAACAATCACATGCTGCCGGTGGGATCTGAACCCACGACCTCCGAATTACGCGTCCGGTGCTCTACCGCTGAGCTACGGCGACGGCTGTCAGACCTGCTTTCGGGGGTATTTATGTTTACAAATAACCGAGTAGGACATGAAAAGCATTTGAGGCAGCAATTGCATGGAAGATCTTATCGTCAGCCGCTATCGGCCGCCACGCACGGGGAGGGTATGCTGGTTTTCTCCTAATAGGACGCTACTATCGGCAGCTGCGCGCAGGAGTTAGCGGAAGCGGAGGGGGGAGCGAGCCAGTTCCGCATGTTGAAGGAGCATCTGCCAAAGGTCCCCGCCACTTGTGCTAAGTTAAAGGTTGAAGTTCCGCACATACCTCGGGTTTTTCAGCTGTCCTAGTGAAGTAGTGTCCTCGCACTAAAAAGCATCAAAGATCGTAAACGCCTACCATAATAAGAACCGCATCACCGCCTCTTAAGACATCTCCTTTCTGAATACGTTGAAGAAGGGTAGAAAAGAGACGCTGTCTACTCTATCAATGAATAAATTATGCAGCTGCTGCTGATGGCACTGACAATATTAATATGGAACTATGTTTCAATTAATAATGAAATTTGCGACTCGTACTCAAGCAGTCATATTTGAAGTTCATAGATTTTATTTGTAATGCTTTAGTTCACCATTAGCATTGATAATTCTCAGCTGCTTCTCACGCGCTAGAGCTGCTCCACTGCCTCTAGCACGCTGACATTTTCCATGTGAACGCCTGAAGTTTATAATTTGGAAGACGACTTTGGACTAATGCTGCTCTGTGCTTTACTACTGCGTGAGCGTCCAGGGCAGATGCCACTTTTTCGCGTCGTTTTTTGACAAGCCTAACTCGTCATTTACAGCGGAATTACAGATTCACATGTTTTTGTGCACTGAAAAGTGTTAAAGGCCATAGAAATGTTATCTCCCTTTTGACGATTCGGTTTAGCTCAATTCACAAACAATCCACTAATACCTCTGATTTTCCAGGAAACCTATTGGGATCGCGAACTCGGCAAGTTGGTGAGGATTCATGCTTAACTTAAACCAGTTCGTAAAACACGCATCCCTTATGACATCTGTGTTTTTCGCGCTTCTTTAATTTGAGTAGCTTTCTAGATAACATCTTTCTGGATAACATCATAACAAAAGAAAGTGTGCTCCTTTTTAATTTGAACGCTGTTTTAAGCCTTATGTTCGTCCGCCGTAAAAACAGAAGTTTAAAAATAACTGGCACAGCTTTTTGTGTAGCAGCCTTACCAACTATTTGAATTCGCTATATCGCAACATGGTTGCGCAAAAATCTTCCTAAATTTCGTTTTATTATTGCTGCGTTTTCGTGTTTGCCTGACCTGATGATGTTTTTGTATAAGCCACAAACGATCGAGTAGGACATTCTATTACAATTTTCCAAACCCTCATCGCTCTTTTTCTCCATCTTGAACCAGACAAATCATTGGAGAAAGTTGGCCCTGAGAGGAGGTAACTTTGCCGTCCTGCTTTTATATCGCGTATAATTTATCTTCAATGTCGGGTAGTCCCTTTCGTGTATGTCTTTAATACCGAGTGGAATGTATATGAATTATTTTCAGATTCCTGGCAGTGCAGGACCGCTATACAGTTCAACGGCGCCGCTCACTAACAAAAGCGGCATACTAGAAATAAGTTTGGGCCTAGACACTGTCATTGCAAAAGAAAACATTTTTTATTACCAATACGTTGTAAGTTTTTTTCGCACTTCTGGCCTCCATACAGACTAGACGATGCTTCGCCAAACGCAATATTGGCCTTGCATAAAAAGTTTGACTATCCGGCCCAAGGACCACCGGCTCCATATCCGCCTGCAGCGGCGCCTGACGCGGAGGCCCAGGGTCCGGCTCCCCCGTAGCGGCCGGCTGTGTATCTGCCCGCACCCGGGGCTACGGCAGGAGCCGCGACGGGATTTGCGTTAAACACGGCGTCAGCGCTGGCACCCGGGGCGGTTCCCGGCTCATTGGTGTCCACCGTGGCGCGGAATCCGCCGGCGTCGGCCACGTAGCTCACGGTGCGGAACAGTCCGTTGGCGTCCCGGTAGCCGTACGAGCCGGTCTTGGCGTTGCTGGCGTCTCCCTGCTCCTTTTGAAACAGCCGCGTCCCGAACTCGTCAGTGTTGTCGTAGCCAAAACTGTACGGCTGGGGTGGCTGCAGAAATGAAAGGAGTGAATTCTTGAAACCAGCGAACGTATCGTGGCGGCAACAGCGTCAATCCAGAATATTCAATGACCTGCGAAATCTGAGTTTTCCTTAGATTTTTAGCCACTGGAACGCCCACAGGTTGTCCACTGAATGAAAGAGTAATCTTGACAGCTCACTTGCAAACGACTGTAGTTCTGTACGGGATTCTTAAGGAGCCCCTTTGAGAGAAATGATATCTAAAGTACATTACCTGAAAACAATGAGAATATTAAGTCTAATATGCACACCTGCGGACAGACCTAATTGTTCAAGAGATAAAGGATAAACTGAAATGCAGCTGGTATTATTACTTTCTGTGTTCCTGCAGTTTTGAGAATGAGCTGACACATATTGCCATATGGACGCATATGTCATAGAAAATTTCTATGGCGTCACCATTCAAGTTGCCGTTTCTTGATTACAGCTTACGCACATAGGAGGCACCAGCAACGGAGAAGCCAGGAGTAGCCGCCGCCGCAAAGATGGGGCCCCGGAATCCTGCGCCCCGGAAGCCTCCGCCGCCGCCAAACACATTGCCTGCTCTCACAAAGGCGACCAGGGAGAGGAAGACGCAGGCAGCCTGTAGAAGGAGGAGCAGTGGCAACAATGGAAATGTCGCGAATAGCTCTCGGACCTCCTGGTATTGCGCGGAGAATGAGTTATAGACGGAAATCACCTCGTGCCGTTAAATCTCAGTGCCTTTGCATGAAATTTCTATCTGTACCATAGGAGTGGTCGTGAAAAAAGCTTCCATAAAGCTACAGTATGTTGCGATTTAGTTTTATACCTGTGGAGCTTCTTAAAGTATTTCTGAAAGAAATTCACACAGCCAAAGAAGGGCCCAGAAAGAGGGGCAGATCGTATAAAAGCGACATTGTTGCTAGGGATGTGGCGAAAAGTCCGACTCGGAAACGAGCTGTATTTTTAAACAGATGGCATTGATCCTCTAGTGAAAAGCAGACCCCTTATCCGAATAACCTTGTCAATAGGAATACATACTCCTTGCCCTCTGAAGATTAAACAGAGAACTTTAAACCAAAATAACTAAAGAGCTTATAATGAGGTTTATGCTGCGAAAGTGCAGTAGCATTTTTAAGCATGGTGCAATTAGCTCCTAGAGCCTAATGTCATCCGGTGGATGGTGTTTTGTTAAATGGCAATTTGAGAAGCCTGAATTACCATTCTAATGGACTAGCCCCATTAAAAAGCTAAGATTTGTAGCAGCAATTACGCGCTAAATAAAGTGTTACTCTAATAATTTTATGGTGCCTTTTTTAACAACTAGGATGCCAGAGTACGGACTCGTTGTTCCGATAACAAGTAATTCTTCGCCCATATGTGACATCCTTGCTTCACATTTAGTGTGTTGCAGATTAGTGCTGGAGTTTTTCGAGCAGCGAACTGTTTAACGCTGCCTCTCAATAAAAGCCATTCGTTTGAAAAAGTGATCATAAAAGGGCTACACAAACTTTAAAACGATGACATATTGGACGCCCTTCTCCAAGCTTCAAAGGCACTGAAGTCGCCAAAATAAAAAAAAAATATTTTGCCAAAAACCCGCTACTAGCACATTTCGAGCAGATTTCCACTTAGATTTATGAAAAGCATTTAGTCATACTTAGCTTACCACAGGTACAATAAGTGGCATTAAAAGTAAACTACTTTATAAACAGCCGCAACATTAATCAGACGCCGATCGAATGCCAGCACAGGACTGGCCAAATGATTTCTTACCTTAAATATCATATCCACGAGAAGTATAGCCGCAAACGTCTCTTCACTCGTGCGGCAGCGGCAGATACAGTGCCGTCCATCCCGCGTCCAGCTTTTATACGTGCCAGCTGACCGTACGCAACTCACCATGATCCTCGTGATGGAGCAGACAAGCTGCTTTCTCTCTCTCTCCCTTTCCCTAACTTTACTTTGTCACGGGCGGCCGTGACGAGGCGCTTCTTGTGTTTTTTTTTTCATTTGCGCAGTGACTGTTGCGTCGTGATGGCCTCGAGTGCACGCATCTCGGTTTTCAACAGCGAGTAGCTAGTGGCATTGGGCTAATGTTCCATGGTTTAGATTAGAGCATATGTTTTTTACAGGTGAACCCTTCCGGGTAGCGGCATCGCTGGCACAGTTTGTCGTAACCAAAAACTACTGGATTGAGCCGCGGCATAAAATAACGCTATGCATGTATCCCGAGTAGAGGAAGCTAGAGGCTGTGCGCCTTGCCATCGTTTGACACCGGTCGCGTGGACATCGATTTGGGTTTTGCAGTGAACCTTCTTGTGGAGATCTCTGCGCTGCTGAGAATGTCAAATAATCATCATCATGATCAACCACAACCTTTGTAGTTGCTATGCATTCATAAGTGCCGAATTTGTATTGACGTCTGCACCACCAGCAAGCTAATATATGGAAACATTGGGTTACGAATGCAGGTCATCGTGCATCTGCATCCGTCTTACACATTGCACTGATTTTTGACATCCACAAAAAAACGATCAATTTTTTTATGGCTTCTCTGATTACGTTTTTTGCCTCCAAGAAATGAAACCGAAAAAGCAGCTCTTAATGCGGCCCTTTTGAGGGACTCTACTTTTATTAAGGCGATTAAAATAAAGGTTCTTCAAGGCACTATTCTGCGGCTCCTCCTGTTGATTATATGTGCAAATGTTTAAGTAAACTTGGATTATATAAAGAAATGCGCTGTCTGCGCTGATCGCACCCGTTCATTTTTTCACATTACGGGTTCCTTCAGATTTCACCGCTCTCATAATTAAAGGTTCTAGATGCTTTTATTAACGGGTCTCAGTAATTCTTTAGTCTTTGAACTGAAAGTAAGGACAAATCAAACTTGGCCTACATCGATAGCGTTCGGGGTTCTAATCTGAAAGAGAGTACTCGCATCTTAAACGATGGACGCTCAGTTCCACTCTCATCGTTTACGAACGAGAGCGCATGTGGCGTGTGTTCGTTCTTGGAATTCTGTACGCAACACAACATTTATCATGGATTACCGACTTCCTCAAATGTTTATCCCTGTCCGTTCTTTGGCACCGAAGAAAATTGAACGTTAGTGCTCATAATGAAGTTCGAGAGGAGTTGACAAATGATCCCCAAGCTACGCTTTTTTCACCAACGCTTCTGACGGTAATGTGGAAGAAAGGAAAGTGCGCTTCGTTCCCAGTGATAATGACGACACTGCACGATCAGAAGCAACACACGGCATCGAATAATGTCACTTGGTAGAAAGTTGGGGTACACGCTCAACCTAGTTGGCAGTTTGTCTCATAGATAAACATCTTTGTTCAGATGAAATAATGAACAGCAGACGATATGCGTTTGAATCCATTGTTATCGTTTTGGAAAGAGAGACAGAGATTTTAATTTTTAAAGGAGAGGTCCGCGTGGCAGAAAATTGCTATATTTTACGACATTTATCACCAGCGGCCTCAGGGCAATAGCGTGCTTTACTAGTATCGGTGAACGCAAAGTGACATATTACTTTCACTTTACGGTGCTTTTAGCATGAATAAATATTCGCTAAATGCAAGGTGAAACTATACGCTGAACACGAATACGCCTATAATGAAGTAAAAACAAAGTAGGCTCTCCTACAACGCACTTCCTTTTCTGCTGCCCAACTTTAGGCGCAGACTTCGGTCACTGAATAGACGAGGTGCTTACTCAAGGCCCCGTAGGTTTACTCCCACTGCAAAGGATAGTGTTATCACGATGTTAGCAAGGAGATGAGGCTTTTAAACGCGCCACCGCAAGTCTTTAGGGGAGCACGCTGAGGAGTTTGAGATCTTGGACAAAATCTTTGTAACTGCTAGAATAATATGGTCAATTTTGACCATGCTGTATGGTGATTTTGGACCATATAGAGTGTTTTAACATTTTCTCAGATCGCACAGAGCACGGTGGTTTCTGTATTTCATTGCCATCCCGATACGGTCCCCATGACTGGGGATCGAACCCACGACCTTGGCGTCAGCTCCCGAACACTAAATGCAATGAGCCAGTATGGCGCCTTTCTTACCGATTGTTATTGAAATGAAAAAGAGGAGGCGCTTCAATCAGTGTTTTGAGTCAATCGTACGTTTACATGCATTCCGTTTCTTTCCCATTGTACGTGAATAAATTTATAATCGATAACAGTTCTCATTTAAAACTAGGTGCACAGTGCATTCTTGAATATTCTCACTCAGTGGTTACGGCAGTCCGGCAGCCAGAAAGAGAGCGAAAACCGCTTCTGAAGGACTCTTTATTGTGCTGACTCGAGCCCACGCACAAAAGATTGACTCGGTGGCGTCCAAAGCAACAAGCGTGCTCGGCGGTCTTCGAAGAAAATGCCCGCTGCTATCGGCCGTGCTCTATTTAAAGCTGACAACGAAGTTTTGAGATACGGCGGCCAAAGTAAGCCAACATTCTGGAGCAGCGCGTTGATGGCTTCACCTGGGTGAGATCAATCGAGGTAAATCTAGTCTCTTCTTGCATGACAAACAAAGCGACATATATGCGTGCCGGCCGCTTTGAAGAACAGAAAATTGTGCCCCCTTAACCCCCTCCTCTATTGTAAAGAAGCATCGACCCGATCCTTTTCCAGCGAAAGAAACATGGGAAAAAAAAACAGTGAAAGTGCATAAAAAGTAACTTGAAATGCAAGAAAAGTGTCCATTAGAGCGCATAATGAGGTTTTAGCCGCAAAACTTGTCCAACTTTAGGGCATGAACGGCGCCGCATAGCCGCTGTCGCTACGTCGGAGGCTACTTCGTAGTCAGGTTGTCCATGCCGACAAACGATTTTGAAGGTGCGAAAGTAGTGGCCCAAAAGCTTTTCACTCAGTCCGCGGCGCCTAATTGGCATACACACGCATGGACGGTCACCCAGTTTGTATACTGCGTGGCGTCGGCGTAAGCTACAGCGTTGGGCGTCGATGGGTTGTTGACGCTAATGCGCTGCAGGGCAATGCGTCGTGTCTTTGCGCGCGCTATAGGTGGGGTGCGAGGACGACGTTTTCTTCGGTAGCGTTGAACAGTTTAGCGCCGAGCGTGGACGGGCCCTCCCTACCATGGGAGGGCGTAAAAGGCAGCATCTTGGTGGTCTCTTGCGCTTCGACATTCCAGGCGAAGACAGGGTAACATACGATGACGTCCCAATTCTTCTTTTCGTCATCGACATACATGGCAGCCATGTGTGCTATGGTTTTGTTCAGGCGCTACAGTAACGCCATTGGTCTGCAGATCTTACACAGTTGCCCTCAGTTGGCTTCTTTATCTGTAGCGCAGGATGCCTTGCATCATTGCCCCCTTCAACGCTGTTCCTCTTCCTCTGTCTGAGTCATATGAACACTTTGAGGGCGCCGTGTCGCTGAGGCATGCACTCCACGAAAAATATGACGACTTCAGCTGCTTTCCGTTTGGCAGAGCTTCTGCATCAGCGTAGCGGGTAAGGCTATGTTGATCTACTTGTTTCGAGATTCTGACCTCGGGAAAAGTACAAGCCGGTCCATGCCGATCTGATGGAAGGGTATTCACATGGGTGCAACGTGTTCACGAATCCTGCTTGTCGGGTGCGGACGTCCTTCGTCGCTGACAATCTCGGCATGTTTTAACATAACGCGCGCCATCAGCACAGAGTCGTGGCCAGTAATACTTGTCTTGAATGCTACTGAGAGTGCGAGAAGACCCGAAATGGCCAGGTGTCGGCTCGTCGTGTGATGCCTGTAGATTTTTACTGCGATGACTTCGGACACAATAAGAAGGTGGGCTGTATTGTTCCGTGTGAAGCTTTCTTTTTTTCAAGAGGACGATTCTGTAGGCAGAACGAAGGCAATCCTCGCATGAAAAATGCGGCAGGTTAAGGAGCCTTGGTTTCTAAGTACTCGATGATGTGTTGGAAGTAGGAATCTGAGCGCTGCTGCGGTACAAAATGTGCTAGCTGATAGGTCCGAGAATGGGCGTCGCCATCGTCGTTCTACGACGATTCATCTACATGGGATCGTGGCAGGCAGTCGACAGCTGAGTGCTTGCGTCCGGACTTTAAATGACGGGTACACCACACTCTTGCAGACAAAAGCTCCATCGAGCTAGGCGGTCGAACTGGTCCTGCTCTCGCCGGTATGAATTTCTGTTTAGGCGTTTTCGTCAAAGTGTCCAAAAACGGTCGGCGACTGTAAGCAGCGCTCAAGCTCCTGAAATGATTCACGTTACCGAGCTTCCTCCTTGAAGGAAACACCCAACTTCGTTAGCTGCATTAATGCTCCGTCAGCGTTTGAGATGGCCAACGCGCCATCGCTTTTCTTAAGACAGCCGTCGCGCTGGATCAGTGGTCATGGTGCTCGGCTGCTTACCCGAAAGACGAGGGTTCGATCTCTGCCGCGGCGATCGGAGTTATACGGAGGCGGAATTCTAGAGGCCCGTGTACTGTGCGATGTCGAAATTTCTGGAGTCTTTCACTATGGCGTCCCTCGCTTAGGGACGATAAGCCGCACTAAACAAAACCAATGCCTTCCTTATGCGTGCTACCTTTGATTATTTTGCTTTGCTTGCTTACAGCTGTGTGCGTGCGTGCGTGTGTGTGTGTGTGTGTGTGTGTGTGTGTGTGTGTGCGTGCACGCGCGCGTGTGTGTGTGCGGGCGTGTGTGTATGTGTGCGTGTGTGTATGTGTGTGCGGGTGTGTGTGCGCGCGCATGTGTGTGTGTGTGCGTGTGTGTGGGCGCGCGCGTGTGTGTGTGCGCGTGTGTGTGTGCGCGCGTGTGTGCGTGCGTGCGTGCCTCATTGCCTGACTGAACCTTGTGACTCATTGTCTATAAAGTGCTTATCCCCTAAGAGCCAAATTTTCTATATGGCTATTCCCACTTTTGCACCCTATAACGTCTCCAGAGTAGGGGAGCAATATTAACGTTCAGTTTGGTTTAGTTTTTGTCGAATTTGTTGCTTGCATATATATTACGCGCGTGTTGCTCGTGCGTGTTTTCTGCTGCCCCGATGTAGCGTCTCCTCCAAAATTATCGGGCAGTCCTCACTACCACCAGTAGGTTGGGACAGCGCGCTGAAACTAGAAGGCGCGCCGTGAGCTACATAAAGAAAGGCCGTCGAAATTGCTTTTTTAGATGCACAGACAGCTTTTATTGCAGATATCCTTGCTCAGATCCCCAGTATATGCTTCACGGAAGGGCTCCTCGAGACTATTGAGTATCGTAGTACTGCCATTCCTGCCACCGCTTTCACATGATACAACCTGCCGCCTGCTCTAAGCCATGTAAGTTTCCCTCTGCCTTTCACCCCGGCTGTCCCTGACGCTTCCCGCTCAGCGCGCTCGAACGACTGCATACTGGAGGCCATCGAACTTTCCGCAGTATTCCTATCTCGTGACATATCCCGTGCCTTGACGTCGTGTCTGCTTTCATGAAGTTCCCTAAAACAGTTTCGCCTAGTTCTTCCTGGCTTTTTCGTGATTTCGCTGCGCTTCCTCTGGGCGTGGGAAGAGGAATCCAAGGGGGCTTTAAGATCTTTATGGGAGAGGCAGCGCCTTTTGCGTTGGGACACCTTTTTTTTTTACTTCTACGATTCCTATCTTTGTTCTCTCCGTCTAAAATTTTTTTCCCATACACACTGCTAAGCTAGTTGAAGAAAAATCACATCTGAGCATTAAAACACCTGGTTTATAGCCTCCTACAGAGTATCTGTTCTATTTCAACGGGCGCTAGCCAAAGCACTCCGATCAGAATGCCCAGAACAGCCCCGTGGGCTCACTCCCCCAATGAAGGTAGCGCACCAAGAAAACATGAGAATTTATTGCAAAGTGCTCGTCTTCCATCTGTTGTGGGGTTTAAATTGGGGAGATAAATACGCTCTCCCCGCCTAACCGCGGCTGACACAGTTCAAAGCAGCGCGGACCCCACCCCGTGGTCGCGTACGCTACCGAGCGCACGCCGACCACGGCGGGCCTTGCTCTGCGGGAACAAAGAAACGACACACTGGCTGACACAAACAAGGCATTTATTGCTATAACAACAATAACGCCAGCTAGCAACAGGATGTCCGACTCACCAGCATGGCTACGAGCGAACGTTCGGCCACGCTAAGGCAAGGGAAAAGCTCCGAGGACGGACGGGACGGGGTGGCGGGAGCGTGTTCCGACCACGAGGCGCCCGCGGCGAAAAGCGGGGCCTTGCGCGTGAACGTCCACGCGCTTCCCGGTTGATATAGTGCCTAGAATATGCTGGCCAGTATATTCTAGGCACTATACCGATGACGAGCCAGAGAGCCCGTCTTCCACCGAGCGCGAGCGGCAAAACACGCCATCCGTGGCGCTGGTGTCGCTGCGACGCGAGCGCCCTCCCCTGTTAGTTAAAGTAACACAACTAAAGGGAGTGCGTTGCGGGGAAGCTAACGCAGGGAACGAAGGCGTCCCCACACTGTATGAAAACTTTCGACCACTAACCTTGATATTTTTTTATGAATGTACACAGGTCTTAATAGTTTTACTTTAATGCAAAAAAATATTTCTTGATTCTGCCATTTGCATAACTTATGCATTTAATGAAAACGTATAGAATGTTCACAAACAGTTGTGCACATACTTAAGCTGCTTATTGTTTTCAGAACAAAACATCAAGCACACCTTTCATCACTTTGTTCACAAAGTTTTCATTTTTTAATAGTGGAACATAAAAAGACCTAGAACCGACCCGCGCAACGTTCGGTTCTAGGGCCTCTCTTATTCTTGATTTACATAAATGACTTACCTTCTCCCGTTTGTTACAAAATTTGTCTCTTTGCAGACGACTGTGTTCAATCCTGTAAACTAAGTGATGCTTCAGTGCTCTAATTATTCAGAATGTCCTCAATATTATTGTGGAATGGGGTAATACATGGTGTATGCAACTAAATATTAACGAATACAAATCAATGAGGGTATCTCGTGCTAACCACATAAATCCCACATATATGCTTAATAACGCCTCTTGGGAATCGGTGGTATCAAACCAAATCAAATCGTCTTTATTTTCTCTCTCAAGGATAAAAGCGGGTGACGGGTAAAAGCCGCATAGCTGCGGCTTGACAAAGCCCGGCCCCCTCGATGTACAATTCGCTATGTACGGTATCTGAGAGTTCTCATTTCCAATAATCTATCATGGTTGGTTGGTTCGCTGGTTTATGGGGTTTAACGTCCCAAAGCGACTGAGGCTATGAGAGACGCCGTATTGAAGGGCTCCGGAAATTTGGACCACCTGGGGTTCTTTAACGTGCACTGACATCGCACAGTACACGGGCCTCTAGAACTTCTCCTTCAAAGAAATTCAGCCGCCGCGGCCGGGATCGAACACGCGTCTTTTCGGGTCAGCAGCCGAGACCCATAACTACTGAGCCACCGCGGCGGCTAATCTATCATAGAAGTCGCATGCCAATTACATCATTTCTAAAGCCAGTAGCACCCTTGGATATATACACTGAAATTTCTTCCTTGCATAATCATCCTTAAAATAATTATTGTACACAACCTGCATTCGTCCATAACTTCAATACGCGTAATCTGTTTGGGTTCCCGGTCACGTAACACTCATACGTTCTCTTGAGGCAATATGAAATGGATCAGCCCGGTTAATCTTAAACAACTGCCAAAGGACCGCTTGTGTTACTAATATGAAAGCCTACTTACAACTACCACTTTTATCGACCCGAAGAAAGTTATCTCGCCTGTCTCTCTTTCATAAAATATACTACCATAACCTAACCTTGCGCTATCTTTTGTTGAACCACCGTCATACATTTCAGTTCGCCGTGACTACAGGAAAAAGATACATATTCCGTACTAAATTACGCTTGCATATTAATACTCATTTCTACCCCGGACAATCAATGACTGGAATAACCTATCATCATCACTAAGAAGCATATCTGGAATTGAGAACTTTAAATCCACATTACAAATTTACTTTTTATAGCTGGTGTTCATATTTTCGTCATGGCTTTCATATATGGTGTTCATATTCTCATTATGACTGTTTTATATTAGGAACTGTATTTCTTGTTATATATTTTTTTCTATGTCATATTTTTTCGGTATTTATTCACACCATTCCCGGTTTCGAAATTTAGCGTTTGTACCTTTGTTCTGTTTCATTCTGTTTGTGTGCTTACCTTTTTAACGGTTTTACAGAGATTTGAGTATACGTTTACTAAAAACTTTTTGTCTGCTATGTGTATGCCTCTGCATCCACCCCTCCGCTCTAAAATGGGCGTTTGCACCCTGAGGATACAATAAATAAATAAATAAATAAATAGAGCACTAGTGATGCCAGTTGTGTCACAGGCACGTTTTCATAAATGTGAGTCCTTTTAACTTTCTGGTATATCATATGAGGGAAATTGGAGAGGATTCATACTTACCCGAAACCAGTGCGTAAAACACGCATCACTCATGATGTCTCTGTTTTTCGCGCTTCGTTAACTTGAGCAGCTTTTATATAACATCTTGAACAAACGAAAGTGTGCTGTTTCTCAATTTGAACGTTCTTCTTAGCAATATACTCGTCTGCCAAAAAAACAGAAGTTTAAAAATTACTGGCATGTCTGTGTGTAGCAGTCTATCGAATATTTGAATTCTGTACATTGCAGCGTGGTTACGCAAAAGCTTACTAAATTTTATTTTTATAATTTCTGCATTTCCGTGCTTCCCTGATCTGATCCCTGTTTTTCTGTATAAGCCACAAACGATCGACTTGGACATTCTATTACACTTTTCCAAACCCTCATCGCTGTTTTTCTATATCTTGAACTAGGCAAATCAATGCAGAAAGTTGACCCTGAGAGATGTTAATTTTGCCGTCTTGCATTGATGTCGCATATAATTTCTCTTCAATTACGGGAGGTCGCTTTCGTTTATGTGTTTAATCCCTAGTGTCAATGTCTAGGCATTATTTTCAGATTCCTAGCAGTCCAGGACAGTTCGACACCGCTCATTAACAGCGGCATGCTAGAAAGAAGCTTGGAAGCTAGTCACTGTCATCACAAAACAAAACATTTTTTTATTAAATATACGTTGCAAGATTTTTTCGCATTACTGGCCTCATACAGACTAGAGGACAATTCGCCAGATGGAATATTCCATTTCCATTAGAAGTTTCACTATCCGGCCCAAGGACCACCGGCTCCGTATCCGCCTGCCGCGACGCCTGACGCAGCCCTTATAAAAATTTCTATAGACAGTCCATAGACTGTCTATAGACTGTCTATAGACAAATCCTTTAGACTGGTCTATAGACAGTCTATAGATTTATGGCCATACACTTTTAGTAGACTTTTGTCTATAGACAGTCTATAGACAAATGTCTACTGAAAGTCTATAGGTCTATAGGAAGTCTATAGACACAGGTCTATAGACAGTCTATAGACTATCTATAGACTTATGGTCATACATTTCCTATAGAGCTGTCTATAGACACTTGTCTATAGACGGACTATAGACGACCTATAGACTTATGGCCATAGACTTCCTGTAGATTACTGTCTATAGACAGTCTACAGACAAACGTCAACTGGTCCAGTAGACATATGTCTATAGACTCTCTATAGACATTCCATAGGTGTGTGGCCTGGCAGTGCTATATACCTTTGTCTATAGACAGTCTATAGACCTCTGTCTACTAAACTATTAGTAGACCATTATCTATAGACTGCCTATAGACTGTCTACAATAAATGAAAAAGGTCACCAGACAGAGTTCACACATGAAACAATCAATATACTTACAAATTTAGTTTATTTCCAAGCTATCCAGGCTGGGAATATGCAATACATGCACCATAAGAATGCACCACAGCAATAAGAATGTAACATAAAAGTTGAAAGTAACAGTCCGGCTAGTTTCCTCAGAAGCATTCTTGTGGCCTGTTGTCTGCAGTAAACCATCCGGGCGTGTTCACCTGTACAGCACGAAGGAAAAAAATGATATAAGAGGAACTGAAAAAAAAATTCCCATTCCATCTCTACACATGTGCTTTACAATGCAAGGCATATCCTGGCTATGCCATTCTAGAAAGGCAATCTTGATCTTTGGGTTTGGTTTTATGGGGCTCAAAGACCCAAGGCGACACAGGCTACGAGACGCTGAAGTGAAAGGCTGGGGAATAATTTCGGTCACCTGTGCAAAGTACACAGGCCTTTAGCATTTTGCCTCTATTAAAATGCGATCGCCTAGGCCGGAATCGAACCTGCATCTTTCAGGTCGCCATACGAACATGATAGCCACTGAGCTATCACGACGGCTCAATCATTTCAGTAAATACACGACAGATTGCAAGTGTCGTCATAAAACATTGTAACAAAGACGCGTAATCCCTGGAGCACTAACTCTAAATCCAGTACTGATACTGATTTCTGTATGGCAATACTGTTACAGCGAATACTGATCTCTTTATGGGAATCCTTTTACACTATTTGTAACAGAAGACTTCGAACAATTGTGCCACATATCTGCATTGACTCGCAAGGAGCTGTTAAGAATGCCACCTCCATAAAATACAGATTCAGTGCACCTTACACAGGGATCCAAAAAGGAGATATTGCAGCATTTATTCTTATAACCGCTATAATTTATTCTTATAACCGCTATAAAAGAAGCGCTTCAGAATACCCTGCGTGAATTAAGCCTGGTACACCCGGCCAAATTTTTAACTGGCTCAGGTGTTGCATCGCTAAATGCACCTTGTAAAAAAGGTGCCTTTCGGCTACACTGCTGGCATATTAATGCTGTAATTTAACGAGTGAAATGTCATTTTGTGGTTCCTTTTTGTTCATATAATTTTTGAGTGCAGTACTTGCGTGTTTAGATCAACGTTATCAGAAACATTCGTCTGCCACTACGAACAGCCGAAACAAGCGGCATACACAGCAATGGATCTGGTCCATATGGTCTCATCCTCTGGGTAAAGTAGCATTCCTTTCAAGGCGGACAAGTCGTTTACCCAGATTAGTGCAAATGCGCCACCAGAACCAAGGTTGCGTATTCCGCTTGTTTCGGCTCTTCGTAGCGGCAGACGATGAATATTTCTGAGAACTTTGATCTAAACATGCAAGTACTCCGCTCAAACATTATATTAACAAAAAGAAACTATGAAATGCCATCTCACGCGTCAAATTACAACATGAATATGCCAGCAGTGTAGCCAAAAGGCACCTTTTTACAAGGTGCATTTAGCGATGCAACACCTAAGCCAGTTAAAGATTTGGCCGAGTGTACGTAAGCCGATACCCAAACGGGCACAAGCTATACAAAACCAGCAGGCAGAAGCAACCAGTTCACCACAGATTTGCACCTATAACTTGAAGCACAAAGACGGAACAGCATACTCGTACATCTGCGCGCGCTCTTAGAAACAAGCGGGTTGCAGCGCTACCATGCCGCGCTCATTATTCAGAAAACTAATACAGCACACAGAGGCTGCAGCTGCGCCGTTTCAAAAGCAGTCGCGAGGTTGAGAAAGCAAATTACTGTCACTATAAAATACCGTCTGAAATTCACTTAGTTTTTCCTTCAAGTGCAGCTCCAACAGCGCAGTAAACAGGTGTTTCTTGCATGGAGGCAGCCTAACCCAACGCTGCTAGAAAAATCAGCGAAAGCATTGAACGTGCTCAAAGAAGGAAGTATTTCAATGAAACAATTAACGCCTTCAACAGGCGCAGCTATAATAACACGAGAGCTTAATTTAATTTTAGGCGCAAATCAGCGGCGAGTCACATCGGCGCCTTCGTAACGTAGCAGTCTGAAATCAGAAACACATACTTTGCCTCTCGCGCAAATGGTATTCTAGAAATCTGTGCACGCGCGAGCGGGATTCATGAACGAACCGCTCTGAACGAAATGTAAGCCACCTCTTGTCGAGCCGACCTTTAACCAGCTTTCAAAATGAAGTGCCCGCAAGCCAGCGGCGGCGGCCAACGGCTCTGATGACAGACACGGACGAATCCATACGTGTGCAACGAAGGGGAGATGGGATGGAGCTCGTGGGTTCTTCGCGGTGTTTGAGCACGCCGGCCATTCGCGCCGGCAACGAATTTTATTCACCCATCACACTACAAGCATTGCTCCAGCGCCGCTTAATACAACTTTGACAAACGTCTCGCGCTCTAGTCTATAGCGTTACAAGACACCTTTGCTGAAACGTCGGCGTCCACGACGCGCACCGAGCGAGCGTCCATACGTAGCAAGCAATGCACACCTCAAAAAGAACAGCACTCCATGGTCCGGATAGGCGATAACACAAAGATAAGAAAATAAACGTAATCCACCACTGAACGAGACTGTATGTAAGTACGTTTTCGGAGGTGCAAAGTAAATTGAGCTCACACGGCGCTAACTAACATACAGTTCCATTTCGGCCGTCATTCACTGGCTTAACGACATTTCTGGCCGCGCATCTACTTTGAAACACGAAAAATCTAGTAGACAGCTCGCGAGGAGCGATGAATCAAGGGCATCGCACAGACTGCCTTTCCGCGCGTTAGTAAAGACAGCGGGACAGAGATAAGCGGCATTAGTAGAGAACCCGATGGTTTCCGCCTTAGAAACGAAGATAGGACGTTTGTAACTGCGCACATAATCTGTTCTGCACACAGAGCTCTGCTTAGAGTGGTTTAGGAGACCAAATGAATAAAATATAAACGTGTAGACTTACCGTAAGCGGACGATGAAGCTGGATTTTGAAGAAAACGTAATCCGCGAAACACACACCAACGCCATTGATGCAGCCACGCACAGGGTTGTTTGCAGCCCGAATTATTTTCCGCCGTCTCGCGGTAAAATGGGTAAAACGTGAAACAGAAAACCATTTCACAGTTGTATCTTTATCGCTCGCACTCTTGCCGTGTGCAGCTTGATCTGATATCCAAGTCCAAAGAAGCCAATTGGTTTATAAGCTTAAGTTCTTCGCTTACCCTCTAGAAATCTTATTGTTTTCGTGAAAACAGAACCGAAATCTGACTTCTTGTCGGTATACGCGCCGCATCGCCCACCGAATAGTATGTGGTACAATTCTCAAATAATAATTATAAGGTTGCATAGCATAACGTCCTTTTTGCGTGTGTTCGTGTTTAGAAAACTTATATGCGCCACATCAGCGTGTCATCGGCTCCGAAGCAACAGGTGCAAGGGTAGGAACGAAAAAATACTGGCTTTGTGATTGTTGCGTCGCAGCATTCACGTGAATACAAACTGCAAATGTAGAAATGACAGATGTTAATCCCACAGAGGACCAGGCTCTTCAAGATTAATCTAAAATGTTTCTAAGGGATGGGCGCTTCCTTGAATTCTCACACCCGTATTTCCCCCTTTATTGTCAGGACGTTTTAAAGGGAAATGTAGAACCGTTGATGAAATGTTTCTGATTTCAGCGCGTTGGACAGTAACGATCGAAAGATGGAATGGAATTGTGTAGAGCGATTCCTTTAAGGGAAAGCGTATTCGTTTGATGTAGTACAGTTTGCGGGCGCCCTTACTTCAAGAACCTTACTTGTTAGCATTAAATATCTAATTGTACTGACAATATACGTCACGGTATAACGAAAAGGAGCTTGTCAAGGCTCCTGAAAACAATATACAGGAGGGTGTTGTAATGGCCTTACGCAATACTTGTTAATTTCCGTAATAGCGAAGGAGGTGGGGGACTCCCGACATAGTTGCGGTCACTAGATGCAGGTCCGCTAAACATGCAGTGCAAAAAGAAATTGACATTGTTCTATACATAGTCGAAAGTCTGTGTATCGAACATTGTTAGATAAAATTACGATTGTTATAGACTGGTCTATAGGCAGTAGACTATCTATAGTATACAGTCTATAGACGAAAGGAAATTGAGGTAGACTGCAGTCTATAGAGAGTCTATAGACCGTCTATAGACAAAAGGAAATTGAAGCAGCTATAGACCGTAGGCTATAGAGAGTCTATAGAACGTCTATAGACGAAAAGAAATTGAGGCAGCTATAGACCTTGGTCTATAGAGAGTCTATAGACCGTCTATAGACGAAAGGAAATTGAAGCAATTATAGACTTTAGTCTATAGACAGTCTATAGACAAAAGGAAATTGAGGCAGCTATAGACTTTAGTCTATAAAGTGTCTATAGACAGTCTATAGACAAAAAGAAATTGAGACAGCTATAGACTTTAGTCTATAGAGAGTCTATAGACAGTCTATAGACGAATGGAAATTGAGGCAGCTATAGACCTTCGTCTATAGACCGTCTATAGACAAAAGAAAATTGAAGCAGCTACAGACTTTAGTCCATAGATTTTCTATAGACTGTCTATAGACAAAAGGAAAAGTCTATAGGATGGCTATAGAGTCTATCAAAAGTCTATAGAAAGTCTATAGACCATTTTTATAAGGGAGAGGCCCAGGGTCCGGCTCCCCCGTAGCGGCCGGCTGTGTATCTGCCCGCACCCGGGGCTACGGCTGGTGCCGCGACGGGATTCGCGTTGAACACGGCGTCAGCGCTGGCACCCGGGGCGGTTCCCGGCTCGTTGGTGTCCACCGTGGCGCGGAATCCGCCGGCGTCGGCCACGTAGCTCACGGTGCGGAACAGTCCGTTGGCGTCCCGGTAGCCGTACGAGCCGGCCTTGGCGTTGCTGGCGTCTCCCTGCTCCTTGTGGAACAGCCGCGTCCCGAACTCGTCATTAGTGTCGTAGCCGAAGCTGTACGGCTGGCGTGGCTGCAGAAATGAAAGGAGCAAATTCTTAAAACCAGAGATCGGATCATGGCGACAACAGCGTCAACCGAGCAAATTCAATGGGTAGCGAAATCTGAGTTTCCCTTCGTTTTCTAGCCACTGGAACGCCCGCATATTCTTGCCCATTCACTTGCAAACGGCTTTAGTTGCGTGCGGGATTCTTAAGGAGCCCCTTTGAGAGAAAAGATATCTAAAGTACAATACCTGAGAAAAAATGAGAATATAAGCCTAATTTACTCACCTGTGGACACACCGAATTGTTCAGTAGATAATGGATAAACTGGGATGCAGCTGGTCTTATGACTTTGCTTTCCTGAAGTTTTCAGAAGAAGGAGCTGACGCATATTGCAGCAGTGTGAACGAAAATTTCGCTACCAAGTTCATTTGACACATCTTGCCGGCAATAAGACTGTAAATATACCAACGTCCTCGTTTTGTAAACTCACTAATGCGTTTTGTTCTGAACAGCTGGTATGTGTACCTATAAGCCTTGAGCTGTTGTTCAGAAAGAGTGCGCAGGTGGCCACATTTAAGACATTTTAGATGTGTTAGGACGTTTTTGGTCACAATTAAGGTTGTTGGAGTACGCGTGAGCATACTATCCTCTCTGCGACTTTCTTAACGACCGTTTACTGACAGCAATCCGTCATTCAAATAAGTAAAGACATGGTAATTAAGTACTAGGCAGTGGCCACAGGATTGCGGTATACAAGCTCCTCACGCTGACCCTACCTTGTGACACAACACGCACCATATTTGTGGGAAGTTTATTAAATAGTGTAGATTACGAGATTTTGCTAGTCCCCTTGCAGGTGGTCTCATCCAGGCATAGGCGAGAAGTACCACCCAGGTGTACCATTCAATTCTCAAGTATCCACGTCCACACCTTTTGTAACATGTTGACAGGGAGGCCAACACGCGAAATTAGTACCTTCCAGGTCTTGGTTCTTTCTTCTATAAGGTAGCACCCGGCGTTGAGAATATATCTACATATATTCGTACTAGGTAAAGTAAGGAACCAAAGCTTTCTAAGGAGAGTACTGTAATATTAGAGCGCGCCTTCTCTGAGACATTTATCCGAAATTCTAGTAGTTTAATACGTATGAATACACAGCGGGTAGTACACACCACTGCATTACTTTGCTGTTCCAATAAAAATGCAGGAGCAACACAAAGGTAGACTCTGAATTAAATCTTGAAGGCTGTGATCATGAAAATTGGCTGCAGAAAGGCATTTATCATTCCGTACTCCTGCTTAATATTTGGCGATATATGTCCTCTGTCGTTACCACTCCTGCCGCGGTGAGCAGGAGCTCTGCCTCTGAGCACGACAATAGATACTCCGTATTTGCCTTCGCCTATTTCTATTTCGCTGACCTTAGACTGACAGGTCATATCGACAACTTTTATAAGCAAAGGCCGAAAATCTGGTGTAAGTGGGGAAGTTGCGTCTTAACTGTTTTTGAATTCTTTTAAAGAACGCTAAAACTAACATTTGGTTTCACCTGTAGTGCCATTATCCTGCCTTTGTTTATTATAAAACTAATGGAAAATTGTGTGGCGTCACGATTCAAGCTGCCGTTTCAAGATTAAGGCTTACGCACATAGGAGGCACCAGCAGCGGAGAAGCCCGGAGTAGCCGCTGCCGCAAAGATGGGGCCCCGGAACCCTGCGTTCCGGAACCCTGCGCCCCCGAAGCCGCCGCCGAACACATTCCCCGCACTCACAAAGGCGACCAGGGAGAAGATGCAAGCAGCCTGTAGAATAAGGAGCAGAGGCAACAAAGGAAATGTGAATAGCTCTGAATAGCTGTGGTATTTCGCGGACAATGATTTATAGACGTAATGTGCTTCGTCCCATTATATCTCAATGCCTTTGCGTGAACGTACTATCTGTAGCGTAGGAGGGGTCGTGAAAAAAGCTTCCACTGAGCTGCCATCAGTTGCACTTCATTTTTAGATCTGTGGAACTTCTAAAATTATTTTAGCAAACATTTTACACGACAATACACGAAGACTAGCCCAGAAAGAGGGGAAGGTCATATAAACGCCGCAGTGTAGCTAGGGATGTGGCGAGAAGTGTCAGACCCGGAAACGTGCTGTATTTTTAAACAGAGTGCGTTGATCGCCTAATTAAAAGCAGGCCCATAATCCGAATAACCTTTTCAAGAGTTCTGCATGATGCTTACCCTCTAAAGATTAAACAATGAAGTTTAAACTAAAATAACTACACAGCTACTAGTTAGGTTCATGCTACGAAAGTGGAGCAGCATTTTTAACCACGGTGCAAATAGCTGCTGGAGCCTAATGCCGTCCGATGAATGGCATTTTGTTAAATGGCAATTTGAGAAGCCTGAATTATCATTCTAGTGCACAAACCGCCGTAAAAACCAATGATTTGTAGCAGCAATTACGCGCTAAATGAAGTATTCTTCTAATAGTTCTATGGTATCTGCTTTGACGACTAAGATCCCAGAGCACGGACTCGTTGTTTCGATAATAAATAATTCTTCACGCGAATGTGAGATCCTTGCTTCCCATGTAATACGTTGAAGATTGGTCCTACATTTCCGGCCACCCTGTTGCTGGCTCTCAAAGGCCTTGAACTCACAAAAAAAAAAGTCATGGTGTGCCGAAAACCCCCTTCTAGCACATACAATGCACTCTTAATTGGACTGATTCAAAGAATTTCTAATGATACTTAGCTTATCGCAGGTATATTAGTAACATTAAGCTACTTTTCTTACCGCCGCAACATTAATCAGACGCCGGTCGAATGCCAGCGCAGGACTGTCCAATTGATTTCTTACCTTAGATATCATATCCACGCGAAGTATATCCGCAAGCTTCGCTTCACTCGTGCGGCAGCTGCAGCGGCAGATGTGCAGCCCATCGCGCGTCCAACTTTTATACGTGCAGCTGACGGTACGCAGCTCACCATGATCCTCGTGAAGGAGCAGAGAAGCTGCTTTCTCTCTCTCTGTCTCTCTCCCTAACGTGACTTTGTTACGGGTGACCGTGACGAGGCGCTATTTTGTTTTGTTTTTTTTCATTTACGCAGTGACTACAACGGCGTAATGACCTCGACTGCACGCATCACGGTTTGCAACAGCGAGTAGCTAGTGTCATTGATGTATACCGTTCCATCTTTTAGATAGGCGAACTCTTGCGGGTAGCGGCATCGCTGGCATAGTTTGTCGAAACCAAAAACTCCACTACTGGCTCGCGGCAAAATAACGTTCTGCATGTATTCCGAGTGGAGGCAGTCTAGAGACTGCGCCTCTTGCTTTCGTTCGACACCGGTCGCGTGGACATCTATTTGTGCTTTGCAGTGAACGTTCTCGTGGAGCTTAGTCCGCATTGTAGCGATTTCTGCGCTGCTCAGAAGGCTGAATCATCATCATCATCATCAACAACTTTTGTAATTGCTATGCACTCATGAGTGCCGATATTTGATTGACATCTGCATGCTACCAGCAAGCAACTATAAGGAAACACTGCGTTACCAATGCAGGTGATCTTGCATCTGCATCCAAGTTCCTACCACACATAGCACTGATTTTTAAGGTTCACAAAAATTACCTTTTTTAATGGCTCCTCTCGCTATATTTGTCTCTAAAAATTAAACCAAAAAGTTACTCGAAATGCGGCCCTTTTCATTGGAGCAGGCGATTTTTGTAATACTTCGAGTCAGTGACTGTGGTTTTATTGAAGCGATTAAACAAACGTTTTTTCAAGGCACTGTTCCGGTGCCTCTCCTACTCATTATATTCGGGAATGTACAAGTAAACATAGATTATACACAGAAATACCCTGTCTGCGCTGATCGCAGCCGTTCATTTTGCCATTATGCGTTAGAACAGACTTCATCGTTGTCATAAATGAAGGTGTTAGATGCTTAAATGATGATTGTCACTAATTCCTTAGCGATTAAACTGACAGTGAGGACAAATGGAACTTGGCCTACATCGAAAGTGTACGGGGATCTAACCTGGAAGGGGGTACTCGCTCATAAACGATGCGAGGGGAAGGGAGCGCCTGTGGCGTGTGTCTCGTTTATTTTTTCTTCGAGTTCTTTACGAACCACAACTTTTACCATGGATTACCGACTTGCTCAAGTCTTTAACACTCTTCCTTCCTTAGCACCGAATTAAATTGATCGTTAGGGCTGATAATGAGGTCCGAGAGGAGTTGAAAAACGATCCCCAAGGTAGGCTTTTTGCTATACCGCTTCTGATTATAAAGTGGAAGAAAGGAAAATGAGCTTGGTTCCGAGTTATAGTGACAGCGCTGCGCGATCAGAAGCAATATCAGGGATCGAATAATGTCACTTGGAAGAGAGGGGGGGGGACGGGGGGGGACGGGGGGGTACACGCACAGCATGTTTGGAAGTTTGTTTCTTAGATAAATATCTTTGTTCAGATCAATTGATAAAATCAAGACGTGTTACGTTTAAATCTATTGTTATGGTTTCAGATAGAAAGAGAGAGACTTTGTTAAATATAAGAGAGGCCTGCCTAGTAGAAAACTGCTACATTTTACAGCATTTATCACGAGCGGCCTCAGGGCAGTTGCGTGCTTTACTAGTATCGGCGTTCGCAAAGCGCCATATTACTCTCATTTTACCGCGCTTTTAGCATGAATAACTATTCTCTAAGTGCAAGATGAAACTATACGGTGAACCCGAATGCGCCTATAATAGAATCAAAAGAAACTAGGCTCTCCTACAACGCACTTACTTTTATGCTGCCCAAGTTTAGGAGCAGATTTCGGTCACTAAATAAGCGAGGTGCTTACTTATGGTCATGGAGGTGTACCCCTCCTGCAATAAATTGTGTTATCACACAGTTAGGAAATGGATGAGGCTTTTAAACGCGCCACCGCAGGTCTTGAGCGCAGCACATAGAGGAGGTTGAAATCTTGGTTAAAATTATCGCAACTGCCAAGATAACATGTTTTGAAGAGGAAATTGGTTTCCGTCTACAACCCTGAGTTTTCTGTATTTGGATCGATTGAAATCTACCCTAGTTCACGGGCAATATAACACTGCCCCGTAAATGGAGTTTTTTCGCTTCGCTGTCACGAAGCAGCACACCAACCACAAGCCACAGCAGGCCGCAAGGCTCCGATTCATCTGATGTGTCAGAGTCTTCACAACATGCCCCTCTCACAGTGTATGTAAATGGTGTGTACCATGTCGCTGGCACTGTTTTAGGCGCTTTCTTCATCTCAGAGCTACAGGGTCCACCTGTGAGAGAACACTGCTTGCTGCAGACGGTGGCTCTCTCCGTGAGCAACAGTAACTTTTATCGATCACAAAATGAACAAGGGAGGGGAAAACCTCAGGTTGCTTGAGCCAACGTTTCGACAAGAGGACTTGTCTTCGTCTGGGCAAAGCGTTCATCATTGGCAGGGATTAAATAGGGCCTTCGCTCCCAAGAGGAAGGTCCCGGGTGGGGGAAGGAAAGTGGTGTGAGAGGGGGGATGCGTGTCAGGAAGGGGAAGGAGGTGAATCTTGATTCGCTAAGCTGCTATAGTGGAAAAACTGATATCCGGAGTGTGTGTAATGAACAACGGCTTTGAAGGGGCTGCGACGGGGGGGGGGGGGGAGGCGCTGGGTGAACCTGTAAAACTCAGATAAGAGGATTAGTCAGCGTGGCACAGGGAAATGAGAACAAGGCAAACAAAATAGGCTGGCACTGGAAGGAGAAAGAAAGGGGGGGGCATTTCTAAGGAAGGACGAGGCAGAGGGGGGGAAATGGCTCGAGTTCAGAGAAACCCAAAAGGTGGGGGCGGAGGGGATTACAGGAACGTCATGGTTTCCGAGAACTGATAGTAGGGGATTAGGGGAAAAGAAGAAAAAAAGAAAAAGGGGTGAACAAAGAGAGAGGGTGAGAAGGCCGGAAATGTGGTGGAAGATATACACGTGGCAAGGGTGCAAAGAGCGATAATATACTTATGCGAGGTTCTAGTAAATGGTCTGACCACGTGCAAGACATTTGTTAATTTAAAATTATGCTAACCCTGGAATGTACCTGACAGATTCCAGGTTTCCTCTGGACATGTTAATCCCTGTTGGTTGCAGTGTTTTAAATTTGTGGATTAGAAATGCTTCTCTGTATTTTCTGTCACTAGTCGATTTGAAGCCTGACTGAAGAATAAACAATTTGAGTCATCGAATTTTTGATGGCGTTGATTAAAATGGGTCGACACTGCCTTCTGTTAATTCCGTGTTGTGTCAGCCCGGTTCCCGTTTAATCTGGCACTCATTGTTTGCCCGGGTTCTCCGATGTATTTTTTCTGGCAGAAGGAGCACTGGAGCATGTACATAATATTGGACGATGTGCAGTCAAAACTGGTCTTTATATCGAAACTGAAATCGCTTGCCGTACTTTTAACCGTAGTGTCCCTTTGTAAATGTTTGCATGTCTTGCATCTAGGTCGAGAGCATGAAGTTACTGTCGGTGGTGGTTTCTTACCGAGCCTAGCATGCACCAGAATGTCCTTCAGGTTTGTGTTGCGTCGGTTACCCTTGGTGCGTGGGGAAATATTTTCATGAGACGGTCGTTACCAGTTAAAATGGGGTAGTATTTCCGCAGAATATTGTGTATGTTTGGAAGCGCGTTTGAGTATTTCGTTATAAGTGCAGGAGGTCGTTGACCGTTAGTTTTTGTTCGTTTTTTAAGAACTACATCTCATTTCAAAGTGGTTGCTCGTTAGAATGTATTATTAAGGGTTGTCTGTGGATGGTTTCTGGTGATTAGTGTGTTTTTTAGCGAGTGGAGGTGCTTCAGGTAGTCGTCATCGTCGCTACATATTCTTCTTAGTCTCATTGCTGTCCTACGAATATACCTTGTTTGCAGTGTCGTGGATGATGGCTAGTGAAATCTAAGTATTGCTGTCGGTCTGTAGGCTTCCTGTAAAGTGTGGTTTTGAGCTTGCTGTTTTCTAAATGGACAGTGGTGTCAAGGAAATTGACTTGCGTTTTCGATGCGTTGAAGGAGTATTTAATGCTGGAGTGGCATGAATTGAAATGTGTGACGAATGCCTTGAGGGTCTCAGCCCCATGCTCCCATATCATGAAAATGTCGTCTATGTAACGCAGGTATATAAGTGGTCTTTTTAGAAAGGAATTTAGAAGTTTAGATTCTAGTAGCCCCATAAAAATGTGCGCGTAGGTGGGTGCGAAGGGAGTGCCCATGCTTGTTCCAAATACTTGAAGGTAGTAAGAAGAATCGAATTCAAAGTAGTTAAGTGTTAGTACCACCCACCCACCCACCTCCCTTCCTTTGTCGAGGATACACTGCACTTTCTCCGCATAACAGAGTCTCTGAATGACGCTTCCATTATCCCAGCAGATAGCATACTTGTCACACTTGACGTCGCCGCTTTGTACACAACCATTCCCATAAATGAAGATATCGACGCGCTCTCCAAAATTCTAACTCAAAGTCCTCACCCGCACGAAACTGAAGTGTACCTCACGCTACTTGAATTGGTACTAAAACTCAACTACTTTGAAATCGATTTTTCTTACTACCTTCAAGTATTTGGAACAAGCATGGGCACTCCGTTCGCACCCACCCACGCGAACATTTTTATGGGGCTACTAGAATCTAAACTTCTAAATTTATTTCTAAAAAAAACACTTATATACCTGCGTTACATAAACGTCATTTTCATGATATGGGAGCATGGGGCTGAGACCCTGAAGGCATTAGTCACACATTTCAATTCATGCCACTCCAGCATTTAATTCACCTTCATCTCCTCGAAAACGGAAGTCAATTTCCTTGACACCACTGTCCTTTTAGAAAATAGCAAGCTCAAAACCACACTTTCCAGGAAGCCTACTGACCGACAGCATACTTAGATTTCGCTAGCCATCATCCACGACACTGCAAACAAGGTATATTCGTAGTACAGGCAACGAGACTAAGAAGAATATGTAGCGACGATGACGACTACCTGAAACGCCTCCTCCACTCGCTAAAAAACACACTAATCACCAGAAACCATCCACAGACAACCCTTTATAATGCGTTCCAACGAGCAACCACTTTGAAACGAGATGTAGTTCTTAAAAAACGAACAAAAGCTAACAGTCAACGACCTCCTGCACTTGTAACGAAATACTCAAACGCGCTTCCAAACATAAACAATATTCTGCGGAAATACCACCCCATTTTAACTGGTAACGACCGACTCAAGAAAATATTTTTCGACGCACCAAGGGTAACATACAGACGCAACACAAACTTGAAGGACATTCTGAGAGAGAGAGGGGCTCTTTAATGAAGAGCAGAGAATTTAGCCGGCGTTTAAAAATCGCTGGCATGCTACTCTGCGTAGGGAGGGGAATTTGGGAGATAAAGCCAGAAGGAGAGCAGTGTGGAGTATGTAAAAAAAAAACGAAGATAAAATGCGGCCATGAAAAGGGTACTAAGGATGCAATGGCGGGTATTGATGTAACCTGTGGAATGATAGAGTGCATAGTCCGTCAAATGGGCTGACGAAGTTCACTGCTTGAAGAATGCATGAAGGTAACGTGCAAGTCAATTTAAAGCTTATCGAGATGTCCAATGTCTTTTAAATATGTGAATAGAAAGTTCATTGCAAGTCTCTGTTGCCTAAGGCAGGCTAAGGGATCTAAAACTTTGTCCATTGTTAGGGGCACTGAGCAGAGCTTCTGCATGCAATGTTCATAGTACGCACGTTCGTTAGCATACGCAGGGCACTCAAGCAAGATATGTTCCACAGTTTCTATCGAGGCACAGTTGTCACAGTGCGGACTGTTCATTTGTCTAAAACGGTATCGTAAGCCGTTTGTGTATGCAGCATTCAGACGAAGTCGATGATAAAGTGTTTCCAGATGTCGAGGAATTCTGGGTGAGAGTCTTGATCTAAGATGTGGGTCGATGGAGTGAAGAAATTGGTACTGATGTGTCGGCAAACTCCAAAGCCGATACGTTTCTTCGGAAGCAAAACTTTTAGCCATTTGGGACGCATCAGATTTCGTGAAAAAAGTTCGAATGTATCTCCGATGTTGATGGCCCTTACGGGGCGCTTCATTTGCTTTTTCATTAGCCTGAATGCCACAGTGAGCAGGCACCCACTGAAATGTTATGCAGTGGCCTGCGGCAATAGCTAAATGATGTAGATATCCGATGTCCAGGGAAACTGGCTGATGATTCGTTTTCTTCAGCAGGTTGGCCAGGATCTGCAGAGATGCGTTTGAATCGGTGAAGATAACCCAAGGGCCGGCGGTTCGGCGCAGGATGTAAAAAACAGCTTCTTTAATGCCGTGAAGCTCAGCTGTCGTAGAGTATGTCCTCCGCTGCAGCAGGTAACAAAGGGCATGGCCTGTTGGGGACACATAAAGGCCACATGAAGAGGTTTCTTTAGTAGTTGAACCATCGGTGACGATATGGGTGTGCTGCATATATTCTTCCGTTAAGTAGGCGAGAGTAGTTTGCAGAAGCGCTGCCTGTGGCATGCGGCTCTTTGCATTCACACCTTGAACAAACTTCTTCACCTTTAGAAGAGAGAGTGTCTATGGAGGAAAGGCCAGAGGTAGTGGTTTCTGTGGCTGATTAATAGTAGGGATGGGCAGGAGCTGCACTGCCTGGCCAAAGCTAGAGTTGCTGTGAGTTAGGTGGACACGGTGCAGGAAGTGCTCCTTCCCTTGAAGAACATGGCGGAGATGGGTACGCATAGTTTCCTGGGCGGCAATCACCTCTAGTGGCAGACATCCTGCCTCCGCTACTGTTCCTGATGCAGAGGAACCCTTTGGGAGGTCAAGGCATATTCGCAGGCACTTCCGTGCGGCAACGAGAGACTTATTGCTTGATGGAGATAATCTTTGAAACACTGGTAGACAGCAGCTCAAGGTTCCTTCAACGTAGGCTTTTTCAAGCAGAAGCATTGATCGTCAGTTGCTACCCCACCTTGTTCCCGCCATGAACCTAAACACTTGCGATGCTGCAGTGATCCTCTCGCGGAGTTTTTTGATCTCAGGTGTCCATGATAGATTATAGTTGATTACAACACCCAGGAGTCGCTGAGATCGTACGTATGGTAGCGATCGTCCGCCTAGGAGCAGCGGATATCGGGTCATCGTTTTTCTTGTAAACGCCATTGCAACACTCGTTTCTGGCGAGAGACGAAGACCTCTGGAAGCCAGGCACATCGAAATGTGCAATAGTGCTCTCTGTAGACGTTTCTGGGTAATATAGCGCGAGCGTGATGCGGTCCAGGTGGAGATATCATCAGCATAAATTGTTATCGGACCCCTCGAGAAAGATTTCTTCTTATGTGTATAAGGACAATATTGAACCGGAAAGGGCTGAGCACCGCTCCCTGTGGTACGCCCCTCTCCACTGCGTGAAAGCGTGTTGGACCGTTTGGAGTGGTCATAAAAATTTGCCGTTCTTTCAAATAATGCCCAATCCATTTGTATAGCTTTCCTCCAAGGCCAAGACTGGTAAAGGCGGCGATAATTGCATGGTGAAAGACAGAGTCAAAGGCGGCCTTGATGTCTAGGAAAACGGCTGTTGGGATGTACCCAGCATGAAGGTACTCCTCAATTAATGAGACGAGGGCGATGATATTGTCAGTCGCACACCTATTTTGACGGAACCCGTACATTTCTTGGGGAACTCATTTCGGCTTTCTAGGAACCAAGTTATACGTTTGCAGATCATGCGCTCCATGAGCTTGCCTACGCAGCTCAGTAGGGCAATGGGCCGGAATGATGCGAAGCTTGTGGGCTGCTTACGGGGTTTCAAACCAGGCACAATTTTCGCCAGCTTCCATTTCGTGGGGACCTCACCAGTCATCCAGGAAGAATTGTAATACTCCAGGAGTCGAAGACGGGAGGTGTGGGGTAGCTTTGCAATGGCGTCATAGGTCACCTCATCATGACCCGGAGACGTGTGTCTATTTGTCTCCGCGATAGTTGTGGATAGTTCTTCCATTGTGAAAGGCAGGTCTAACGCTGGCACTGCCGCCTTTAGGATGCCTGTTTAACCATCTGCGGAGAGTGTCGAATGCCCTGACCCTGCCGACAGTAGCCTGCAGTATTCTTCTGAGACTTCTTTAAAAGATTTTTGTTCGTGAAGGGAGAGTGCAGCGACGGAGTGGAGTTGTTGAAGTGGCGCGCGCATACCTCTAACTATCCGCCAAATACTGGTTACTGGTTGGCGCACATCCAGCGTAGAACAAAAGTCACGCCACTTTTGCCGACTGAGTTTATCTATATAGCGTCGAATGTGACGTTGTGCCCGTCGGCATGCACGTAGGTTATCGAGGCTTTTTGTGCGCAGAGCTTTCCTTTCAGCTCGCCTGCGTATAGCGCAGAGCCTTTGAAATGAGTCATCAATTGAAGGTAGGTTATCATTTTTAGTTGTAATTTTTGTACTCGCTCTCAGGCAATACGTCATTGTCGATGCTAATTCCTCATTGCGAGTTGCCGCAGTAATTCCTCCGCTTAAAGCGACCTTGTATGCGTCCCAGTCTGTAGATTTTATAAGGAATTTCTTTGGGTTGCACTCAGCATAGAAAGCCGATAGGAGGATTGGGTAATGGTCGCTTCCGCGTGGCTCCAAATCAGTGCACCAGCCAAAGTTGTGGGCGAATGAGCTTGTGACAAATGTCACGTCGATGCTGCTTGTAGTCGTCGGACCTCGGAGGTAGGTGATGCTGCCGTCATTTAATGGCTGAACTGAATGATTGGAGAGAAGTTTTGCAAGCTTCGCACCTCGGGCACATGTATGTGAGCTGCCCCAAATTTCATTATGAGCATTGAAGTCTCCGCAAATGATATGCGGTGAGGGCGTCCTTGCTATCAAGTTATCAAGTCTCAAAGCATCAAATGGCGTGCCTGGCACAAGATATACTCCAATCAGAGTGTACTGTTGTCCGGCAATAACTGTGACAGCGCACACGTATTCATTGTCGCTGTGAGGCGGGACATCAACCGATGAGGCCGGGATATCCTTGCGAAAGCCTATCAGCAATCTGCTGACGTTATCTGGTCGTTGTGAATGATGGAAATAGTATCCGTTGAGTCGGAAAGTTTCCTCGACACGTGATTCACAGATGACAATGAAGGGGAAGCGGTACGCTCGCACGAGCTGTCGGAAATCTGAGAGTGTAGAGCGTAGCCCGCGAGCGTTCCACTGGAAAATGGTGCATGTACGAAAGATGTTGTGGATTGTCAGCTGCGGCGAAGTTCTCGCTGTTGAAGCCATGATTTCTGAAGTGTGATATTACGCCCCTGCGGAGCGTAGGAGACTGACACCAACGACTCCATTGCAAGGACAGCTTCTACTTCTGGGAGCCCTCCTGACGAGGGGTTTGCACGGATAAGAGCCTTGATGGCTGCAAACAGCATCGGAATGAGTAGGCTTGTGATATCTAGTTCAGAGCTTCCGGTATGCTGCCTGTCGCTGATCTTCCTGTCATGTTGTGGCGCCTTAGGCTCAGAGCGAGCGAAGCTGTTTGTCTGGTCTTGTGCAGTGCGTTGCAGCAGCTTTGATGAAGGAGAAGAACAAACAGACTTCCCACGCTTCTTTTTTACTGCATCTGCGTAGGTCTTGTCAGCTGCTTTGCACCGCTGGGTTGACTGATTCTCGGAAAGAGCTGCCGTAGTCCTGAAAACCACGTCGGGGTTAGGTGGTGATTCATGGTGGACATTCTGGTGCATGCTAGGATTGGTAAGAAACCACCACCGACAGTAACTTCATGTTCTCGACCTAGATGAAAGACATGCAAACATTTACAAAGGGACACTACGGTTAAAAGTACGGCAAGCGATTTCAGTTTCGATATAAAGACCAGTTTTGACTGCACATCGACCAATATTATATACATGCTCCCGTGCTCATTCTGCCAGAAACAATATATCGGACAAACCGGGAAAACAATGAGTGCCAGATTAAACGGGAACCGGGCTGACAAAACACGGAATGAACAGAAGGCAGTGTCGACCCATTTTAATCAACGCCATAACATATTCAACGAACTCAAATTGTTCATTCTTCAGTCAGGCTTCAAATCGACTAGGGACAGAAAATACAGAGAAGCATTCCTATTCCACAAATTTAAAACACTGCAACCAACAGGGATTAACATCTCCAGAGGAAACCTGGAATCTCTCAGGTACATTCCAGGGTTAGCATAATTTTAAATTAACAAATGTCTTGCACGTGGTCAGACCATTACCTAGAACCTTGCATAAGTATATTATCGCTCTTTGCACCCTTCCCACGTCATGTCTTCCACCACATTTCCGGCCTTCTCACTCTCTCCCTTTGTTCACCCCTTTTTCTCTTTTTTTTCTTCTTTTCCCCTAATCCCCTACTATCAGTTCTCGGAAACCATGACGTTCCTGTAAACCCCTCCTCCCCACCTTTTGGGTTTCTCTGAACTCGAGCCATTCCCCCCCCCCCCTCTGCCTTGTCCCTCCTTACAAATGCCCCCCCCCCCTTTCTTTCTCCTTCCAGTGCCAGCCTATTTTGTTTGCCTTGTTCTCATTTCCCTGTGCCACGCTGACTAATCCTCTTATCTGAGTTTTACAGGTCCACCCAGCGCCTCCCCCCCGTCGCAGCCCCTTCAAAGCCTTTGTTCGTTACACACCCCCCGGATATAGGTTTTTCCACTATAGCAGCTTAACGAATCAAGATTCACCTCCCTCCCCTTCCTGACAGGCATCCCCCCTCTCACACAACTTTCTTTTCCCCACCCGGGGCCTTCCTCCTCGGAGCGAAGGCCCTTGTTAATCCCTGCCAATGATGAACGCTTTGCCCAGAAAAGACAAGTCCTCTTGTCGAAACGTTGGCTCAATCAACCGGAGGTTTTCCCCTCCCTTGTTCATTTTGTGATCGCCAAGGACTATCTACCACACCATCTCTCTACCATGGACTCCAGTCAACGGAAGATGACGGAACAAGGTAAGCCTCTCCCCCTGCTTTCATTGGCACATGTAACGTTGATAGGTGATAGTCAATACAAGCTCATCCAACAATCACTTTCCTTCCGGAGAACATGCACCATACATTAGGTTTCAGAGTGGCGCCAAAACCAATGACATAAGGAAACTGATAGCCGCAGCACCAAAGAACATCACGCACTTCGTCATTCACTGCGGGACTAATCACCTGAAACACAGCAGTGCGGAACAGACCATTGAGGCTATGAATACACTGGTACACGAGGTCCATGCCAAAAGACCAAACACGAAACTGCACCTGACAACCGTGCCTCCTAGGGTTGTCAACTTGCACCACCGACATATGCCACAATCCCGTCAACTCGCAGCTCACGCACAGGACTCGTTTAAGCTCAACAATTTTTTGCTGGACATGGAACATTACCAAAAAGACGTTGAAATTATCCACGACGCTCAGATTCATCATAACCCTGAGGCACTCGTGGCCAGAGATGGACTTCACCTTATTTTTTTTTGGCGTCCAAGTAATGGCAGACAACATCAAGTACCGGCTGAGAAACACATTTAAGCGGACGCTACAGCCCACTAATGCTCCCTCTCCCACTCTGGCCAACACTCAACAACAGACCACCCACAAAAGCGACAACACCCAGGAACGAACACAGCCTGCCCCCGCTAGGACCCAGGACACCTCCACACAGTTCACTACAGAGACTCGCGACGCTGGCACACAGACAGAAACCGTGGATTCCACACCAGCGGAACAGCACGTAGGAATCACACCGGAAGTAGCCACTAAACAACAAAGCCACCACTTCACACAGACACCTACGCGATTAGTGACGCACACCAGCACTCAGATTTGCACCAACGCGGACCTCGACACCGATACCACCCCCAAACAGAAGTCCCCTAAACACACAACACCCGTCAAGAGGTCCACTCGACACAAGCGCAGATGACTTACATCTAGCAGCACCAATCGCCCCGAACCCAAAAGACAAATTTTCCTGGTCGCCAGAAAACTAGTCACTAAACAAACTAACTACCGATTCCACCTACACACTTACAAATCCTACTCGCAGTACAGGACAATACCCAAAGGCCTTCGAGTTAATGTTAGGGGCTCCCTCGGTGCGCTCAGGCCTGAACTCCTCGCTCGATGGGAAAAGGTTTCAAATGAAGCATCCCTTTCATTCATAGCTATTTTAAAAGAGCATTGTCAAGAGCAGTTAAATTCTCTCGATGATCAACTTAGTAAGATAGAACTGACTTTGGACGAAAGCCAGGCACTAGCAGATTTTATAGCCACAAAGGAACGCAAGCTGCACGATAAACAACAGCGTAAACAAATTAGAGATAAATTTCCGCTAGATACGAATACATCTGGACAGTTTAACAACCGCCCGCCAATTTCGATACAGACAAAAGATGCGCCTTTTCCGCCGCAGGACACTGACAGCAACATTGTCGATATATCGAAATCCCTAAGTAATAGCGACAAACGGATTCTGAAACATCGCCTTACATTTTGAACAACTAACAATAACTTTAACGAGTATGAACTTCACAGAGATCTCACAGAATTTGCACGAAGATTGCGAATTAAGGAATTCTTTTCCGAAAAAACGAGCACCCCGATTCCTAACCTAGCGCTTTCCTGTAACACATGGTCAACACGTGCTCACCCTACTGCAGTAACCAGCCTTAATCCCATCCCTCTCAAAGCCGAAAGCACGACGCCGGAAGCGCCGCAGAGTCCCGAATTAGACTTGTACATTAAATCTGTCTCGAAAGAAATTATAGACCAAAGAAAGCAAGCTCGAAAACGCAGAAACGTTACCCCAACGGAACAGGCTACTCTGAACCACTTAGCTTCTAGAACCGATATAGTCATTAAGCCTGCAGACAAAGGAGGTAGCATAGTTATCCTGGCGGCCGAAAAATACAAAAAAGAAGCTTTTAGGCAACTCAACAACCCTTGTCATTATAGGAAATTAGATTCAGATCCCACTTCAGAGTTCTGCAAATTCATTCTGAACAAGCTGGCAAACTTATTATCAAGGGAACTAATCACGCAGTCCGACTACCACTTCTTAAATCCGCTAAACAAACAGGCAGGACGCTTTTACCTACTTCCCAAAATCCATAAGGTTTCCGCAGAAGACTTGTTTACCGCAGATATCTCCGGCAGACCTCTCGTTTCAAATAATATCACGCCCACAGAGAACTTATCAATTTTTCTGAACAACTATCTTGCAGATATTCCCACCCACCTCTCTTCCTTTGTCGAGGATACACCGCACTATCTCCGCATAATAGAGTCTCTGAAAGACGCTTCCATTATCCCAGCAGATAGCATACTTGTCGCACTTGGCGTCGCCACTTTGTACACAAATATTCCCATAAATGAAGGTATCGACGCGCTTTCCAAAATTCTAACTCAAAGTCCTCACCCGCACGAAACTGAAGTGTACCAAACGCTACTTGAATTGGTACTAACACTCAACTACTTTGAATTCGATTCTTCTTACTACCTTCAAGTATTTGTAACAAGCATGGGCACTCCCTTCGCACCCACCTACGCGAACATTTTTTGGGGCTACTAGAATCTAAGCTTCTAAATTCATTTCTAAAAAAACCACTTATACATGGTCTGTTCTGAAAGTAGTAGGACTGGTTTTTTCCTGGGCAAGCGGGCGGACAAAAGGCAATCTGCACGTCCAGGATCGTTGAAGTGGTATATTGGGAATGCTGGGGAAAATTGGCAGTCGGCTCTCGGCCGTTGAAGAGAGCAGGTCGCTTGTACTGTGAACCCCTGTCAAAACGTCTCGTCACGCAAAATCATAGAGCATTTACTGGATCAGAGATACGCGATCAAATTTTGTGTAAGCCTTGATAAAACTGGCAAAGAGACTCACGACATGATTAAGGAGGCCTACGGTGACGCTGCCATGGGTAGATCAGGTGATTTTTGAGTGACACAAGCTGTTCCGAGAAGGTCAGGAAAGAGTGAAAGATGACCGCTCCGGACGCCCTTCGACCAGCAAGACCAACGATAACGTGCAGCAAGTGAAACATTTACTGCACAGTGATTGTAGGATGAGTATCAGAATGATTGCTGATGACTTGAGCATTCCTAAAACCCAAGTTTTTCAGATCGTGACCGAAAACTTAGCCATGAGGGGAGTGTGCGCGACGTTGGTGCCGGGAGTGTTGTCAGAGGAGCAAAAGCCAACCGGAAAGCGATCTGCCAGGATCTTCTTCATCATGTGGATGAGGACCCAGATTTCTTGCCCAGCGCAAGGTGGCAACGCTGCCTCAGCCCCCCTAAAGCCCCGACTTGGCCCCGCCAGATTTTCCCGAGAATAAAATTGATGCTCAAGCGGAAACACCACGGATCGGTAGAGGCGGTTCAACAGGCCTTGACGAGGGAGCTAAACAGCATTCCGGTCCAGGCGTTCCTGCAGGCGTACGAAAACTGGAAGACTCATATACACCAGCGTGTATGTGCAGAAGGGAGCTACTTTGAAAAATTCTAATCGTTTGTACTATTCTCTTGAGTAAATTTTGTTTAAGAAAATGAGTCCTACTACTTTCAGAACAGACCCTGTATACCTGCGTTACATAGACGACATTTTCATGATATGGGAGCATGGGGCTGAGACCCTCAAGGTACTCGTCACACATTTCAATTCATGACACTCCAACATAAAATTCACCTTCAACTCCTCGAAAACGCAAGTCAATTTCCTTGACACCACTGTCCATTTAGAAAATAGGAAGCTCAAAACCACACTTTCCAGGAAGCCTACTGACCGACAGCATAATTAGATTTCACTAGCCATCATCCACGACACTGCAAATAAGGTATATTCGTAGGACAGGCAACGAGACTAAGAAGAATATGTAGTGACGATGACGACTACCTGAAACGCCTCCACTCGCTAAAAAACACACTAATCACCAGAAACCATCCACAGACAACCCTTAATAATACGTTCCAATGAGCAACCACTTTGAAACGAGATGTAGTTCTTAAAAAACGAACAAAAGCTAACAGTCAACGACCTCCTGCACTTATAACGGAATACTCAAACGCGCTTCCAAACATAAACAATATTCTGCGGAAATACCACCCCATTTTAACTGGTAACGACCGTCTCAAGAAAATATTTTCCGACTCACCAAGGGTAACATACAGACGCAACACAAACTTGAAGGACATTCTGGTGCATGCTAGGCTCGGTAAGAAACCACCACCGACAGTAACTTCATGTTCTCGACCTAGATGCAAGACATGCAGACATTTACAAATGGACACTACGGTTAAAAGTACGGCAAGCGGTTTCAGTTTCGATATAAAGACCAGTTTTGGCTGCACATCTGCCAATATTATCTACATGCTCCAGTGCTCCTTCTGCCAGAAACAATATATCGGAGAAACCGGGCAAACAATGAGTGCCAGATTAAACGGGAACCGGGCTGACACAACACGGAATTAACAGAAGGCAGTGTCGACCCATTTTAATCAACGCCATCACAAATTCGATGAACTCAAATTGTTTATTCTTCACTCAGGGTTCAAATCGACTAGGGACTGAAAATACAGAGAAGCATTCCTAATCCACAAATTTAAAACACAAGTGCAACCAACAGTTATTAACATGTACAGAGGAAACCTAGAATTTCTCAGGCACATTCCAGGGGTAGCATAATTTTAAATTAACAAATGTCTTGCACGTGGCAAGACCATTTCCGAGAACCTCGCATAGGTATATTATCGCTCTTTGAATCCTTCCCACGTCATATCTTCCACCACATTCCCGGCCTTCTCACCCTCTCCCTTTGTTCACCTCTTTTCCTTTTTTTCTTCTTTTCCCCTAATCCCCTACTATCAGTACTCGGAAACCATGACGTTCCTGTAACCCCCTCCACCCCACATTTTGGTTTTCTCTGAACTCAAGCCATTCCCCCCCCCCCCCCCCCTCTGCCTTGTCTTTCCTTACAAATGCCCCCCCCCCCTTTTCTTTCTCCTTCCAGTGCCAGCCTATTTTGTTTGCCTTGTTCTCATTTCCCTGTGCCACGCTGACTAATCCTCTTATCTGAGTTTTACAGGCCCACCCAGCGCCTCCCCCCGTCGCAGCCCCTTCAATGCGTTTGTTAATTACACACCCCCGGATATAGGTTTTTCCACTATAGCAGCTTAACGAATCAAGATTAACCTCCCTCCCCTTCCTGACACGCATCCCCTCTCACACCACTTTCCTTCCCCCACCCGGGGCCTTCCTCCTCGGAGCGAAGGCCCTATTTAATCCCTGCCAATGATGAACGCTTTCTCCAGACGAATACAAATCCTCTTGTCGAAACGTTGGCTCAAGCAACCTTAGGTTTTCCCCTCCCTTGTTCATTTTGTGATCGCCAAGGACTATCTACCACACCCTCTCTCTACCATCGACTAACTTTTATCGTTACTCAAGGAGAATGGCATCTTGGCGGTCTCTTGCGCTTCGACGTTCTAGGCGAAGACAGGATAAGCAAGATGACGTCCCAATTCTAGTTTTCGGCATCGACATACAGGGCAGCCATGCCTGATGTGGTTTTGTTCAAGCGCTCAGTAACGCCATTGGTCTGCAGATCGTACACAGTTACCCTCCATTGGCTTGTTTACCTGTAACGCAGGATGGCCTGCGTCATTTCCGCCTTGAACGCTGTTCCTCTTCCTCTGTCTGAGATGAGCACTTTGAGGGCGCCGTGTCGCTGAGGTATGGACTCCACAAAATATATGGCGACTTCTGCTGCTGTATTGTTTTGCAGAGCTTTTGCGTTAGCGTAGTTGGTAAAGCTATGATGAACTACTTGTTTCCAGATTTTGACCTCGGGAAAGGTCCAAGCAGATCCATGCCGATCTGCCGGAAGGGCCTTGACTTGTGGGCAATGGGTTTCACGAATCCTTCTGGTCTGGTAGAGACGTCCTTCGTCGCTGACAATCTGGGCATATTTTAACATAACGCGCGACATGAACACGTAGTCGAGGCCATTAATACTTGTCTTGAATGCGGCGGAGAGTGCGAGAAGACCCGAGATGGCGAGGTGTCGGCTGGTCGTGTGATGCTTGTAGATTTTTACTGCGAAGACTTCGGATACAACAAGAATATGAGTGGTTTTGTTCCGTGTGAAGCTTTTTTTTTAACGGGGACATAAATCTGTACGCAGACCGAAGACAATCACCACATGAAAAAGGCTGGAGCCTTAGTTTCTAAGTACTCGATGAGGTGTTGGAGGTCAGAGTCTGAGCGCTGCTGCGGTACAAAAGTGCTAGCTGGTAGGTCCGAGAATGGGTGTCGTCATCGGCGTTCTACGGAGATTCATCCACAAGGGATCGTGGCAGGCAATCGGCATAAGAGCGCTTGCGTGGTTTGGTTTATTGGGGTTTAACGTCCCGAAGCAACTAAGGCTATGAGGGACGCCGTAGTGAAGGGCTCCGGAAATTTCGACCACCTGGGGTTCTTTAACGTGCACTGACATAGCTCAGCACACGGGCCTCTAGAATTTCGCTTTCATCTTGATTCGACCGCCGCGGCAGGGATCGAACCCGCGTCTTTCGGGTCAGCAGCCGAGCGCCGTAACTACTGAGCCACCGCGGCGGGTTAAGAGTGCTTGCGTCCAGACTTTTAATGACGATTACACCAGGCTCTTGGAGACATAAGCTCCATCCAGCTAGGCGGCAGAACTGGTCCTGCACTCGTCGGTATGAATTTCTCTTTTGACGTTTTCGTGGAAGTGTCCAAAAGTGGTCGGCGACGTAAGCAGCGCTCAAGTTTCCGCAACGCTTCACATTACGGAGCTCCCCCTAGAAGGGAACACCCAACTTCGTTAGCTGCATTAATTATCCGTGAGAGTTTGAGACGGCTCAACGCGCCATCGCCTTTCTTAAAACAGCAGCCGCGGTGGATCAGTGGTTATGGTGCTGGGCTGGTGACCCGGAAGACGCGGGTTCGAGCCCTGACGCGGCGGTCGAATTTAGATGGAGGCGGAATTCTAGGGTCCCGTGTACTATGCGATGCCAATGCACATTAAAGGACCCGCGGTTATCAAAATTTCTGGAGTCCTTCACTACGGCGTCCCTCGCTTTGGGACATTAAGCCCCCCAAACCAAACGAAGCTCTTCTTAAGCGTGCGACGTTTGATTACTTTGCTTTGCACGCTCAGAGTTGTGTGTGTGTGTGCGTGCGTGCGTGCGTGTGTGTGTGTGTGTGTGTGTGTGTGTGTGTGTGTGTGTGTGTGCGTGCGTGCGTGCGTGCGTGCTTGCGTGCTTGCGTGCTTGCGTGCGTGCGTGCGTGCGTGCGTGCCTGCCTGCCTCACTACCTGACTGAACCTTGTGTCTCATTGTCTTTAAAGTTCAATAAGCAGTTTCGTCTGGGCGAGTTGGTTCGTAACAGCATTTAAAGGAATAAAACTGCGCAAAGGGATTCAAGTGTAAAACGAAAGAGACGTGAGGACAGGACAGAGCGCAAACTTCCAAGTAGTTTTTATTTCTGAGACACTAGCTGCTTATATACCAAATATGAAATCAGTTATCACTGTCATGACAGGTTTTTTGCTGGTTGAGTGCGCAAGTGTTTTACGTGTCATGCCTGTGATAATTGATATCACAATAGGAGTATAACCAGCTGGTGTCTCAGAAATAAAAACTTGTTGGAAGTTTGCGCTCTGTCCTGTCCTCACGTCTCTTTCGTGTTCTTCTTCAATCCCTTTCTAAAATTTCATTTCTTTAACTATTGTCTTTCCAGTGCTTATTGCGTCAGAGCCAAATTCTGGATATGGCTATTCCTACTTTCGCACCCTATAACGTCTCCCGAATAGGCGAGGAATATTAACATTCAGTTTGGTTTAGCTTTTGTGGAATTTGTTGATTGCATATTGACATCGTCCATTCGTCGTCATCGTTCTCCTGGCAACACGACAGCGCGGAATTCGCGTGAGCTCACCTTACAAAGAAAGAAGCTGAAGTGTCGGGCGAGCGAATGCTCCGCTTTTGGGCTTCTACCGACGTCCGCTGCAATCGCCTACTTTGACATACCCAACGGCGCCTGAGGTACTGAACCACGCGTGACATCTGGTGGAGGTGTTGGGTATCTCATTCCATGCCTCGGACTCCCCCAGCAAGGAGAGATTCAAGTCCTCGAGGGTCATCTGCCATCGAGGTGACGCCTGTACACCACGGCAGCCGCCAGCTTCAAGGCCTTCAACCCCAGTTTGAGCTTCTGGTGTCTCGCTCGACCCAAGCGGTTCGTCCAGCGCCATCGTCGACGACCGTCCAGCCCGAAATAGGCATGCAGATGACGATTAGTTCATCTTCCGTTGTGCTGCAGCAGCCTCGGGAGCCACCTATCTTCCAAGGTTCTCCAGGCGAAGACCCGGAAGACTGGCTGTAGAAATTTGAACGCGTGGCCCGGTACAACAGATGGGCGGATGACTCCAAGCTTCAACACGTGTTCTTTTCGCTGGAGGGCGCAGCTCGTACGTGGTTCGAGAACGGGAGTCGTCCATAACGACGTGGAATGTATTTAAAGACCAGTTCCTGAAGGGTTTGACCACAATGCTTCGAAGAGAACGGGTTGATCTGCTCCTTCAGTCCCGAACTCAGCTCCCAAATGAAAGTGTTCTGGTCTACTTCGAAGAGATGGCGAAGTTATTTCGTCGATCTGACCCGGATATGACTGAGCAGAAGAAACCCCTTTACCTTATGCGAGATATAAAGGAGCAAATCTTTGCCGGACTGGTTCGCAATCCACCGAACACGATCGCAGAGTTTTTGTCGGAGACCACTACCATGGAAAAGACACTCGATATGCGGTTGCGGCAGTACGAGCGTCAGCCTTTGGCCATGACTTCGGCAGTCAGTGACATAAATACCACTCACGTGCTTCGCGAAACCGTGCGAGCTGACGTTCGCGAGGTGCTCCACAAGCTGTTCTCAGCTGCGCGGCCTACGCCAACGGTTTCTACCCTATCCGAGGTTATTCGGAAGGAGGTGCAACAGGCGCTTACAGCCCCAGCTCCCTTTCAGTTGTCCACAGCCCCACCGCTAATGACGTACGCCGCTGTTGCTCGTCGTGTACAGCCGCCGCCGAGTCGCCTTCAGGAAACCACGGCCTCTTTGCGGCCGTCACCACCTGCTCGTCCTGCTCCAGCTTATCCCCGTAAAAGTGACATCTGGCGCACTCCCAACTACCGTCTACTCTGCTATCACTGCGGTGAGCCGGGCCACCTGTACCGCAATTGCAGGTATCGTCAGATGGGCCTGCACGGATTCCCTGCCGATGCACCACGTCGGCAGCCTTGGCAGCGACCCAGGGAAATCAACGATTATCTGGCCGAATCTGCCGGCGGGACACTCAGGTCGCCATCCCCACGTCGTTTCTCTTCTCCTCGTCGGTCTTACGCTGACTTTCCGCTGGGAAGGTCGCCAAGACACCGCCAGGAAGACTAAAAGCAGCAACCTTTGAGGGGGAGGTTGCTCATCGGCGCAATGTACAAGACCCTCCTACGCCGCAACTAGGTGGTCACCTGATGCCACGACCAACTGCCGTCCAAAACCATGATACGCCGACTCGTCGCCAATGCCACCTGACAAATCGAAGCGAACCCGCGCCGCACCGCAGCCGTGACCGAACCCCCCCCCCCCCCCCCCCCCCAGAACCTATCACATGACGTCTACGACAGCAAACCTCAGTATTTCCCTCGACGGAACAGACGTCACCACACTCGTCGACACAGGGGCCGATTACTCTATCCTCAGTGGACATTTCGCAGCAACTCTGAAAAAGGTCACCCCTCCGTGGCTGGGCCCACAGATTCGTATAGCCAGGGGTCACTTAGTTACACCGACTGGGACTTGTACATCAAGAGTGACAGTTCAATGCGCAACCTACCTGGCAACGTTCGTCATACTCGAACATTGTTCACATGACGTCATTCTCGGAATGGATTTCTTGACCGATAATGGCTCGGTCATCGACCTCCAGTCAAAGGCCGTGTGTTTCTCCAAAGAGAACGCAATACAAAGAGCTTCAGACCACCCGACCGCACTTTGCATCCTGGATGACCACGTCACCATTCCACCTCGTTCGAGTCTCACGGTTTCTGTCGGCGCCAACATTGTGCGGAATTTCAAAAGCGTCGCGGAAGGCAACCAGATCTTGATTTTTGCCAGGAGCCTTGCTGTCGCCAGAGGAGTCGTTCATTCATTCATTTCATTCATTTATTGATACTGTCAGCCTTTCTCAGGCTATTACAGGAGTGGAAAACCTAATAAATTCACATTCAAAACAAGGTACATTTCACAACTGCGATATCGACACAAAAACAAAGGAAAAATCAAACAGTAGACAAGAATAACGTATGCAAGTGCTGAGGCAAAACTATTACATTGTTGTACTACGGTCCAGGTAAGGTTTTAGGCATTCTAGAAAGGCGTCGAGGGAGTTAATATTTACAATGGACTCTGGCAGCATGTTCCATTCTTTAATAACACGAGGAAAAAAACTGTACTTAAAGCAATCGTTATAAGAACGCGGCACAGGAATATACATGGAATGGCGATGTCTTGATGTTTCATTAGGGTGTATTGTAAAATATGGTGATGTGTTGATATTCAAGTGGCCATGGATTAAAAGGTAAAGAAATTTCAGCCTATCTACCTTAGTGCGGTATTCTAAACTTTTAAGGTTTGCTAATTTACATAATTCGGTCGGTGAATCAGTTCGGCGATATTGAAAATAAAGTAAGTTTCTGAACTTTCTCAATTTTTAATTTGTTAGACGCAGTGTAAGGATCCCAAACAATTTTGCCATATTCAATTACAGGTTTTACAAGGGTGTTATAAGTGAGTGTTTTTACATCGGGAGCTGCGTTACGGATTTTGCGTCTTAGTGCCCAAATTGTTTTGCGTGCCTTAGAGCATATATTATTTATGTGAGTATTCCAGTAAAGGTCAGAAGTGAAGGTTAAGCCGAGATACTTATGCTAATGTACTCTATTAACTGGTTTACCTGCAATGGAGTAAGGGTATATCATTATATTTTTCTTTCTAGTAACAGACATAATTACGGATTTGTCAGAGTTAAGCACCATCTGCCACTTAGCGCACCAATGTTCTATTGCATGGAGATTAGCGTTCAGTTCTTCTTGATCAGTTGGGGTCCTAATCGTTTTGTATACGACACAGTCATCAGCGAAAAGTCTGATTGGGACTGTGATAGCTTTTGGGAGGTCATTTATGAAGACTAAAAATAAAAGGGGGCCCAAGACACTTCCCTGTGGAACACCTGAAACCACAGGGGAAGAAGACGATTGAAAACCTTCGAGGTGTACAAACTGTTCACGGGAGGTGAGGTAGGAAGAAAACCAGTGTGTTATTTTGGAGTTCCTGAAAATAGCATTAATCTTTAGAAGCAACTTTGGATGGGATACCTTATCGAATGCTTTTGAAAAGTCCAAGAATAATATGTCAGTTTGACTTCGGCTGTTTATTCCCTCGGAAAGATCGTGAACGGTTTCTATGAGCTGGGTAATTGTAGAAAGGCCTTTTCGGAACCCATGTTGAGAAGGATGAAGTATGTTATTATTTTCAAGATATTCCATAAGGTGTTTAAATACAATATGCTCAAGCAACTTAGAACATGTACAAAGAAGAGAAATTGGTCGGAAATTATTGACAACCGATGTAGAGCCACTCTTATGGACCGGAATAACTTTGGCATATTTCCAAGCGGACGGGAAAGAACACGAGGTAATGGATATTTGAAAAATTTTTGTTAGGTATTTGGCAACCCACTCTGCATATCTAAGCAGGAATTCATTGGGGATTCCATCAGGGCCAGGGCTTTTCTTTACAGTCAACTGAAGCAGCAAGTGTAAGCACTCCTTGCTCTGAGACTTCTAAGTCTTGGACTGGAGGGCAGCCAGGCGCGTCTGCTACTTCTGGTGACAAGCCGTCGTCAGAAGTGAAGACGGATGAAAAGAACGAGTTCAGGGGCGCTATGCTGGAAGGCCCGAGTTTGCTGAAACTCGGAATCTTCCCGAGCTCTGGCGACGCCCTCAGATGAGTGAACTAATGGTAGCAAGACAAAATCCCACCCTCGTCACGCCTCCAACTTCATTGGGTTATCTGGATATATTCCGTGCTTTATCATCGCACCGGTGCCACCTCATGGGCTTCTTGGGCGGTCTACGAAGAACGGGTCACGTGAGCCAACCGCCGGTGCGCTTTTCATTTGTGTGTCGCTCCACCAAGTGCATTGTGTGTGCAATTAGACAAACGAGGTTTGTTGAATTTTATAATGCACTTAGTACACCTTTATAAGCATTTTATAGTGTGCAAGATTTGGATTTAAAGCGCTTTAGAGTGATTCATGCATTATTAAATTTTGCTTTGTACCGCGAGGGAACGCTAGCAACGCTACGGTCCCGTCATCAGCTGACTGCCGATGACGACGAGGTACGTGTGTAACGCTGTGAAAGCTACGGAAATAGTCCGCAAAAAAAAAAAATAAAGAGAGGTGTATCACTCCGCGCTGTTCTGTGGCCGTGTGGTCTAACGCGTCGCTCCGGAGAGTCGACAGGCAATGATGGGAGTGCGTGGGTTCAAATCCCGCATGGTGAAAGTATTTTTTTTTCGCAGAATTTTTTTTTTCATCGCAAGTTGAATTTTGCGTGACTTGAATGAGAAAATTCGTTTGGTTCAGAATCGCTTGAATATTATGCCATGTTCTGAAATGAACTGCATGCATCTGTTCATTTGATGCATACCGCGTTAATCTGAGCTGTCCAAAATTCGTTGTCAATGAGCTCGCACCGGCTTTTTGTCAACAGTGGCGGTTTTCTTCCCGTTTCTGCTGCATTCTGACTATACTTTTTAGATGCAAGCGAGAGGTTTGTTCGAAAGATGACATTCATTCGTCGGGTTTTAATTAATTAGCACAGTGATGAGTGCTCTGCAGTGCCCCGATTAACAAGTGGCCGTCTGCAACTTTCGATTTCGCCGTTGCCGAGGAGCCCACTTTTTTTGCGGGCCTCTCTTAAAGTGCCTGGCTTGTTATGAATTGTTCTGTGCAACCGGTTAGCGGCTGCTCCAGGCTTCGCCAAAAGAGTCTGGGACCGACTTTGACTTTGTGCTGTAGAGTAGCCCAAAGGACTTGGCGAGAACAATTATTTTTTACTGATCGCAAAGTTCAGAAACAAGATGTCTGTTAATTTAGAACGCTGGTTTATCATGCAGGAGCGCAGAAAACATGTTCTAGACTTCTGAATCGCCTATTTTCTCTGTATATGTGTCACATTCTTGTGCATAACTGTCATTCTTTTGTTTTTGTTAAGATATCTTTCGTTCTTGAGCAAAGCACGTTTTCCTTTGTCATTGAAGAGAGCTCTATAACTTGGCTATAATATGCGGCAAAAGAGCAGTATATTTGAACTGACTGGTCATATTATTTTTACACACACCACCTCGATATGGCCTGTTTTCCCATGTTAAGTGTTAAATTTTGAACATAGTGTTGATTCACACAGTGAAAGAAAATAGTACTGCCTCAAGAGTCAGCTTGGCTCGATTTCCCTGCTCTCCTAGAAGAGCAGAAGCTGCTCAGGCAGGATTTTCATGCAGCCAGGTAAAAAGAGTTCCAAGCTTTGGGGGCGTAAAGTAAGAATGCAGAAAAAGTTGTACAACGCTAGGAAAAAATATTTCGAAAGAGCAAACAATAAATAAGACAGGACAATAAAGAATGCTGACCCAACAGTGTTTGCGAGAAATGGTTTATTCTGGAAACAGCCAGTGACATGGATCACAGTGCATACAAATTAAAGGACGCGTGCAGTGGATGTACACCAACACACAATAAGTCAAGTGCTCCAAAATTGAAAAAAAAATGTGGAGCCATCGAACAACACTATTTGATAAAACGAAAACCTGACCAATGTACTAACAAAGACATGACTCTAAACAAATTCACGCTCAACTGAGCAGGAGCCAGCTTGAAATCATTCACACCTCCGAAAAATTAAGGACAAAGCATACAATACTGGCTACCTCAACAATGGCATTGCATTACATGTCAAAACGACCAGAGATTGACAGTAATGCAAGACAACACCAAACCAGGAATCCCTTTTAAGGACATGAAGATTAGACACCCATACTTACCATTCCCAACCCTCACACACAAAATGAGGACCATGCCTAGGGGTTTGTGAATGTTCCAACTTTTTGGACAGCATAATTGAATAAATTTCTGTTCAGTTAGTCGAACGAATCAAACAGTATGTGTTCAAAATTATTTTAAATGAATCCAATTTTCTCGCAAATTTTCAGATACTTTTTGAATAATTGACACAACGCTTGATTAAGCTCCACTGTATTTTTCTGCATTGAATCATCCAAAAACTGCACACATTGACGACGTGTACCAGTATACGTATTCTAATTGGAAAAAGTACTATTTGCACTCCCTTACAACTTCTACTTCTATACAGACACTATTAACAAGACCACCTCACCACCTACACTACAAGTTACTGCCCGATACAATTTGATGCAATGAATTGCAATGATGCAATGATTTGATGGAAATGTTAAAATTTTTGATGGAAGTGTTACAATTTCCTCAGTAGACTGATCAGCACACACACACACCCACATGCACACATATTTCACATTTCCGCCCACACACGCAGAAAGGTGATCAAAGTAAGCCGATGAGTCCTCTCTCTTTCCTTGGTAGCATGTGTATTACACATCAATTCGAAGTTCCTCGATGCCAATAAAATCTTCATCACTGGAATCAGTGCTCGACTCATCAAAGGAGGAGTTGCACGAGTCAGAAATGCTGAAGACAACCGGTTCAATTTCAGCGTCAACAATCATATCGGGTTGCCATGCTTCAGCCTCAACTTGCTCCACATGAACACAACAGTTTTGCCAGTTTTCCTGGCTTACAGACGCCAGTGCTTCCGGCAGGAGCTTTTCCACTTCAGCCAAAGTGAAACATTTATTGCGACTATGAATATTGCATAAGAATGCAATCTGCCAAGTGACTCAAATGCTACCGTTTATCAACCCATTTAAATGCATGCATGAAATAGCTGGAAAAATCTATGCACTTATTACATGCGCAAAGAAGAGGTAAAACAAAAAATTATCTACACTGTGTGTAAAACTGCTCAGTTACTGATAAACGGAAGCGGTTTTTGAGGTTTAATGCCCCCAAAGTAACTCAAGCGATGAGGCATGCCATGGTGAAGGGCTGCCAATAACTTCGACCATATGGAGTTCCTTAACATACACTCACACTGCACAGCACAGGGACCACTATCACTAATAAATGGGAGAACATTCCATTAACCATGACATGCATGAAAGCAAAAACAGAGCATTCTTACAACCATTGTGTTCAATGCATAATGTGCCTTCCTCGTGAAATAGTTGGCCTTTATCATGTCAGGGCTGGACTTCGAAGGGACCTTTACGCCAATGTAGGTCCCATCGACGCATCCCACCACGTCTGTGATGCCGCCGCGCAGAAGGAAACGCTCCTTAACATACGCACGCTCGGCCGCAGTCGTGGGGAAAGCGAGCGACCGCTTCTGCAGAGCCGCGTCGATAAGCGCGTCGGAGACGTCCCTCACACAGCGGCTCACAGTGCTTTGGTGGCGTCCAATAAAGCGGTCTGCGCCGACGCTCCCCTGGAAGCTCCCGGTCGCGAAGAGCCGGAGGGCGCAGAGGACTTGCTCTTCGACCGAAAGCGAATGAGGCCCGGTACGCACTCTCCGCAGGCGTGGGTCGTCGCCTAACTCTTTATACAACCATCGTACCGATGTTTTGGAGAGGCGAGAATGTCGCTGGAATTCGTCGTCGGCCATGGCAGTAAACGGGTCCAGCCGGCCGTACTGACATTTGCCGTCCGAGGAAGCGATGACCCAGGCTGCTGCTGCTGCCGCCATGACAGTCCCGAGATGAATTCGGGGCACTTCACCGTTCACGAGTTTAGCTCCGAGTTCACCTGTCAATCAAAACCATTGGTCACGCCCCCGGCGTGTCGTACATAAATTAAAGGCGTACGCGCTATGGGTGGGCCACTCCCAACATCCCTGCCGGCTACAGGTATGCTGCGCGGCTGGGCTGATTGCTGACAGACATCGACGATGTTGACCATCGAAATATGCCAGGCAAAACGGACGTCATCGCTGATTAATCTAAGCACCTCTGCGAAGGACACGCAACGTGGCGACAGCCACCGATTTCTGCGCTCGCATACCAAGACTGCACAACACTATAGCCTGTTGCAACCACGTAAGACACAGCACAACGATGACGGCGCGTCAGACCTGCTTGCAAGGCGTCAAACACGGAGCACGACGACGAAACGGTGCTTGGAGCACGTCCTACTCCAACAACATCGCATCACAAGTGTTTGGCTTGGCCGTGCTTTCGTCGGTGATAAAGCTCAGCATCAATGTGTCAAACACATCCGGGATCGACAAACGGTCGCTGCTCCAGACCGAGTGCGATAAAGAGTTTGTAATTTCCAGCACTCAAGCACTGCGTACTTCACAACCGTAACACCTTTCTCTGTTGTAAGTCCGATTCCATTACTACAAACAGGATCCCTCATCTGCCCGAACGATATTATTGCGATGTCACTGCGGTATACAACGGCGACCGACGTTAGTGACAAAACCAGTCCGCAAAACCTTGAAGTGCGCGACGTAAACAATACTACGCAGAGACGCGCGCCACCACCTTCACAGCTTTTAGTCAGCGTCTGATGACATAGGATGAGTTGTGTCGCTGGGCAGCACGCTCTTCGCATCCGCAGTGCACTAAAGAGGCGCCACACACAACAGGCATACGTAATGAATCATTGAATACAGCCAAACAGCAATTTTTTTCTTACACCGCATTACAGACGCTGGCACGGCCAATTTCTACCGCTGAGATTCGCCAAGAGCGTACTAAAAGCAATCGTTGGCCATAGCGGGGTGCGGCAGCGGCCGTAGCAGCGGAGAACTCCACCTGAGGTCACTGCATAGAGCAGCAGTGACGCGGTAGTGCAGTGCAGTTCAGTTTTTTGCCTTTGTGTATTATGCAAGCCAGAAGATGCATGACTGTTATATTTTGATATACGACACAATAAAATATATTATCGCAATGGCCGAAAAATAAGACAGATCCAGCGTGTAGTAGTTGCGCAGTCTTTCCAGTCGAAGGCAGCGCTACCGGCGGCGTGTCAGCGCAAGAGCTCTCGTTTTCGGTACGGTGGGCTGCCGCTCTAGTTCGTATGCAAGCCACGTTGCAAGCAATGGCCTCACTATCGCCACTAGCGGCAGAATACGTCAAATCTTTGTTAATTTCCTAAAGCTATGCTTTTAAACAACGCTTTATTGGATTCAGATTTTAAAATACATTTGGAAATGAACAAAATATTGATAACATTCTCTGTTGCCTTTTAACGTATTCGAGAGAAGAGAAAGGGTTGATATAAGAGTGCACCTAGTGCGCACTGTTCGTCTTCGGAAATGGAGAGACAGATAGAGCCTGAAAGAGAAGACACGCCTTTGGCGCGCCCGAAAAGGCGTGTCAAACAGCTAGCGGCAAGTGTGCAGATAGATAGCAGAGAAGTCATGATTTCACGATTGCTGATATGGCGCTGATAACTTCAGGTAGCGCTGCGGCCTGGTATTGCGCAGTGTATTGTGTTTGAAGTGTGAAACAGGCTCGCAGGGTGCGCTTGTATCGCCTTTACGTGGCTTTATCTCTACATTTTATTGTCCGCTGCCTGCGCACGTTCCGCGCTATCTTCGTTCACTGACTGCCGTCATCGCAAACTCGGATGAAACTCGGGCGAGCGCCAAACTCGGGCCTTCCGGCATAGCGCCCCAGGTTTTCAGCTCTTTCTGCATTAATTTTGTCTCCATTCTTTTTAGGCTTTGCAGGAATAACATAGCGCCAAAATTTAGTAGGTGCCTCTATTAAAAAGTTTTTTAGTGTTGCATTATAGAACTTGTCCTTAGCCACCTTGACAAGATGCTTGAGTTGCTTACTCATTTGGCTAATTGCACTGCTATCGCCAGGAACAGATTTAATCCTGTTTGCCCTCCGTTTTCTTTTTAATTTTCGTTTCATGTGTATGATTTCTCTTGTGATCCAGGGATTCTTCTTCCCTGTACATTTTGAAAGCTTTGGAATAAAGTTCGTAATACAATGTTCCACCGTGTTTGAAAAATAGGCCCATAATTTGTCGACGGTAGCACCATTGTCGGCAAGATGCATAAAATCATCAAGTGAACCCTCGAGGCATTCCAACACACCAACGTCGTCAGCGGCTGCAAAGTTTAGAAACGTCTTACGTTTGCTATGCGAACGATCTGGCACCATATCTAAAACCATTGTTACAATTTTATGATCAGATATACCTTCGCAGGGTTCGCAATCACGAAGATGTGGTAGCAGCTCTGAGGATATAAAGACTAGGTCCAGAAGTGATGATGTTGTTTCGCATACTCTGGTGTAACCTTCTACAACTTGAGTTAGGTTATGACAAAATGCAAGCTCAATTAGTTCTTCACAGCTAGGCATATCCGTTGCACTAAAGGAGAGAGTATTCCAGTCAATTCCGGGCAAGTTAAAATCACCTAAAAGTAAGATTGAGTCGTCCTGTTTTATATTCCTGTCCATGAAGTTTCTTAAGCTAATAAGCACGTCTACAGGGGAGTTTGGGGCTCTGTACACACCACCTACTATCACCGAGCGGTTATTTAACCTAACTTTTATCCATACTGATTCAATGTCACTTGGACCCTCCAGAACAGAAAATACTATACCGCTTTTGACTATTATTGCCACTCCGCCCCCTCTTTCTATCCGATCTCTTCTCACTATTAAATAATTTGGCGGCGTGACTTCCTCGTCCGATACATCCTGATGAAGCCAAGTTTCGGTTATTACTAGTATATGTGGTTCATGTTCCAGGATAATGCTTTCAATGGCGGTTGCTTTATTTACAATGCTTCTGGCATTTATGTTTATCGCCTTAAAGCCTGCGTTGGGAGAGTTATTGAGTCATACTTGACCGTTTTCTGCAGGGGTCTGACACTTCACTCTCTGACCGGTTACTTCATCCCAGATGTAAAGGTCGTCGCCAATTTTAATCTTATCGTAAAGTAACTTAACTTTCAGGCCGTTGCTTCTTTCCACAACTGACGAATTCCACAGCTCTCTGCGGATATCAACAACTCGTTTAGAATAGTCCTCTGATATGCTTGTTTGGCTACCTTTGAGCTTGTGGCAGTTCTGCAAAATCTTCATCTTATCTCTAGAATCATTTAGCTTCAAAATAACAGGTCGGTCCTTGCCCGGCGTTTTCTTTCCTAGTCTATGAATTCTTTCGATGGAGTTAAGTTTGTGTCCAAGTTTTTCTCCGAATATGTTGTCATTTACCTTCTTCAGCAAGATCTCTTCAGATTCGCGCCCTTCCTCTATTACACCTCGAATTATAAGGTTGTTGCGACGAGATCGGTTTTCTAAATCGTCAAGCTGCCTGGAGATACTATTGATTGTCAAGCCGTGGCCTTCCATAGCAGTTTCTAAATCTTCAATCCTTTTGTGTGTTCCGTCAAGGCTCGGCAGTTTGTTTTGAATAGCCTGAAGCCTCGTTTGTATTTCCAGAATGCGTGTCTCTGACGATGTTTGCTTTTGCTGGATTTCTGATATTTTGGACAGTATTTCTTTCCGAGTGCTGATTAGTTCAGTAAACATTTTTTCAGTAACAGGGCCGGGATTGGATTCAATATCTCCAGCCAACTTAAGTAAAAGAAATGAAATCGAAAAACAGTCACACACATAATTGAAAAACCAGTGTGGACACGGCAGCACTAGTATACAAGGGTTATCACTACGAAAGCCATACCTTTCATCACCAACCTGCACAGGTAGCGGTACGTTCGGTGACATTGTCACGGCAGTGCCGCCGTGTCCACCTCGTCGATCGAGCAACAGGAGCGCTGAAAACCAATTTTGGTGGTGCACACCAACGTCTGAACGTGGGAATCGTTGTGGCTCACGTTGATGCCATCGCCCATGTCAGCCGCACACCCAGTATTTCCACAATGTCGTTGTCGGAACAGCAGAGCCCAGTCACTGGTTTCACGTTCGACGTCAATCCAGCACTCTCCTCGACGCAGTAACAAGTTAAAGATATTCTTCTGCGCTATGGCGACACCTTCTCGGTATCATCGCGTGTTGGACGAACTCACCTAGCGAAGCATCGTATTATTACGGACGATAACGTGCACCCTCTCCGACAGTCCCCCTACCGAGCGTCTCCCGCTGAACGCGACGATATTGGCCGCCAAGTCAAGGAAGTGCTTCGCGACGACGTAATGCGTCCTTCCCGGAGTCCCTGGGCGGCGCCAGTCGTCCTTGTGAAGAAAAAAAACGAAAATTTGCGGTTCTGTGTAGATTACCGTCGCCTAAAAAAATCACCAAAAAGGGTGTCTACCCTCTTCCCCGGATCGTCAACGCTCTGGATCGCCTCTGTAGCGCGAAATGCTTTTCTTCGATGGAGCTCAAGTCAGGCTAGTGGAAAATTGAGGTCGATGAGCGGGACCGTGCAAAAACAGCCTTTAATACTCCAGATGGCTTTTATGAATTTACGGCCATGCCCTTTGGACTGTGCTCTGAACCGGAAACTTTCCAATGCCTCATGGACACAGTCCTTGCCGATTTAAAATGGCAGACGTGTCTCGTCTATCTTGGCGATGTTGTCGTCTTCGCCCCGACTTTCCAGGAGCATGTTCACCGCCTCGGATTTGTCCTACAAGCCATAAGATCGTCTGGACTCACGCTAAAAAATGAGAAATGCCACTTTGCGTATACAGAGCTAAAGGTCTTAGGAAACGTTGTGAATCAAGCCGGAGTTCAGCCTGATCCTGATAAAACAACAGCTATTGCCAAATTTTCGCCCCTGCAAGGCCTGAAAGCTGTCCGCCGTTTTCTGGGATTGTGCGCGTATAACTGTCGCTTCGTGAAAGATTTTGCTCGCACAGCCGAGCCGCTGACGCACCTAACCCGGACGGACACACCTTTCAGATGGGAAGCAGCGCAAGAAAATGCATTCCGCAGCCTTCAAAGCCTCCTGCAGGCGCCTCCCGTTCTGGCTCACTTCGACATAAACGCCGACACGGAGCTCCATACTGATGCCAGCAACATCGGCTTATGGGCTGTCCTGGTCCAGACCCAAACAGGTCAAGAGCGGGCCATCGCTTATGCAAGTCGGTGTTTGCAGCCAGCCCAATCAAACTATTCTGCTACCGAGAAAGAATGCCTTGCCATTGTATGGGCCACTTCGAAATTCCGACCGTACCTTTACGGCAAAAATTTTAAGGTGGTAACCGATCATCAAGCCTTATGCTGGCTCGCAAGCATCAAAGGCCCGTCGGCTTGCCTCGTCCGATGGAGTCTGCGGCTCCAGGAATACGACATGACTGCCGTGTACAAATTCGGGCGCAAGCACTCTGACGCTGATTGTCTGTCCCGCGCCCCGGTAGATCCTTCTACCGACGCCTTTACTGATGACGACATCTTACTGAGTGCTCTTAGCGCCTCCTGCCTCGCTGACCAACAATGCACTGACCTCGAACTTCGCGATGTAATGGAATTTCTCAACGGTAGCAACACGACCGCCCCGCGCGCTTTCAGGCGCGTGTTGTCATCTGTGCGCATCCGCTATGTTCTTCTGGTGAAGAGAAATTTCGCCTCGAACAATACGCAATATCTAATCTTCGTACCGGCTGGCCTGCGCAGTGAAATCCTCCAAGCCTCCCATGACGAACCTACCTCTGGACACTTGGGCATAGCCCATACGCTAGTCCGAATACAAGAGAAGTACTACTGGCCTCGTCTCCGTGCTGATGTCACTCACTACGTCACAACGTGCCAAGCTTGTCAGCGTCACAGAATACCGTCAACCAAACCAGCTGAGTTCTTGATGCCCACTAAACGACCCACAAGGCCCTTCAGCAAAGAGGAATGGACATGCTAGGCCTGTTCCCACGTTCGAATTCTGGCAACAAACAGATAATTGTCGCGACGGAATACCTGAGCCGATATGCAGAAACGTCAGCTCTACCTAGCCGCACCGCTTTAGAAGTCACCAAGTTCTTCGTGCATGAGATCGTACTCCGCCATGGGGCACCTGAAGTGCTGATCCCTGACAGAGGCTCTGCGTTCATGGCTGAGCTGCTGCAGGAGATCATGGTTTATAGTCATACCGACCACCGCCGAACAACGTCATACCACCCTCAGACGAACGGGTTGACCGAAAGACTGAACCGAACCCTTTCTGACATGATCTCCATGTACGTGGATATTGAGCATAAAACGTGGGACGAAGTGCTCCCTTATGTCACCTTCGCCTACAATACGGCCATGCAAGAAACAACGCAGATGTCCCCATTCTGCCTCGCTTACGGCCGTGCAGTGACGACGATGTTCGACGCAATGTTACCACATCTGGACGAATCTAGCCTTCACACTGATACCTACACCTTCCTCCATTCGTCCATTCCTCCATTCGGACACCGTCCATTCGTAGTCATCGTTCTCCTGGCAACACGACAGAGCGGAATGCGCGCGAGCTCGCCTTAGATAGAAAGAAGCTGAAGTGTCGGGTGAGCGAATGCTCCGCTTTTGGGCTGCTAGCGACGTCCGCTGCAGTCGCCTACTTTGACGTACCCAACCGTGCCGGACGTACTGAAGCACGCGTGACAATATATATTATGTGCGTGTTGCTAGTGCGCGTTTTCTGCAGCCGCGATGTAGCGCCGCATCCAAAATTATCGCGCAGGCCTGACTACCACAAGTAGGTGGGGGCAGCACGCTGAAAGCCGAAATCACGCCGTGAGCTACATAAAGAAAGGCAGTCGGAATTGCCTTTCAGACGCTCGGGCAGCTTTTATTGGCGATATCCGGGCTCAACTCCCCAGTTATATGCATCACGAAAGCATTGCTCGAGACTATTGAGTATTGTAGTGCTGCCATTCCTGCCACCGCTTTCACATGATACAACCTGCCGCCTGCTCTAAGCCATGTAAGTTTCCCTCGGCCATTCACCCCGGCTGTCCCTGACACTTCTCGCTCAGCGCGCTGTATCGACCGGATTCTGGAGGCCACCGAACTCTCCGCAGTATTCCTATCTCGTGACGTATCCCGTGTCTTGACGTCGTGTCTGCTTTCATGAAGCTCTCAAAAACAGTTTCGCCTAGTTCGTCATGACTTTTTCGTGATTTCGTGGCGCTTCTTCTGGCTGTGGGAAGTTGAAGCCGAGGGGGCTTTGGGATCTTTACAAGAGAGGCAGCGCCTTTTGCTTGGGGACATTTTTTTTTTACTTTCTCTATACCTATCTTTGTTCCTTCCGCCTTTATTTTATTTCACATACACAGTCTAAATTAGTTTGAGAAAAATGACATCTGAGCACCAAAATGCCTATTTTCAAGCCTCCTACAGCGCATTTGTTCGTTTTTTCAACAGGCGCTAGCCAAACCACACCGACCAGAACGCCCAGAACAGCCCCATGGTACTCATCCTACGAAGGTAAGCCCACCATGAAAGCATGAGAATTGATTGCAAATGCTCATCTTAAATGTGTATAAAAACTTTGGACCGCCAACCTTGATATTTTCATAATGGATGACGGCAGGCCTTAATAGTTTTACTTTTATGCAAAAACAAAACTCTTGCTTCTGATATTTGCATGACTCATGCATTTAATGAAAATGTATATAACGTTCAGACACAGGTGTGTAAGTACTTACGCTAATTATTGTTTTTAAACAAACATATGGTTATAGGCATACCTTTCGCCACTTTGTTTACAAAGTTTTTAATTTGTTAATAGCGCAACATATTGTAACGTACTTGTTGACGAAGGGGGCTTTAATACCAGGCACGAAGACAGACAAGGCTAGGCAAGCTGGGGCAGCAAAGGCGACTGATTCCTCACGGCGCAAACCTAACTTCGTCGTCGTCAGCTATGCGCCACCTGGCAATGCTAGGTGGCATTATTCCCCCTTATGAAAAAGAAGAGCGCTGTCGACGTAACAAAAAATAAACAAAAAACGAGCAAAGTTCCGCAACTTAAGCGTTCTAAGACATCAACACGTCTGCGTCCCCGAGTATAATACGGCTTAAGCCGCACAACGTGCACAATGTCAGAGCTGGGCTGTCGACGTCGGGGTTGCGCAACACCGTCCGGAACCACTTCATAGTTAACGTCCCTCACACGCCGTACCACTCTGTAAGGGCCAAAATAGCGGCAGAGCAGTTTCTCAAACAAGCCTAGGCGATGGACAGCAGTCCATACCCAGACTTGGTCACCGGGTTTGTAGTCCACGTGTCGGTGGCGAAGGTTGTAACGGCGCGAATCGGTGCTCTGCTGTTGCCCGATGTGCACGCGGGCCAGCTGACGGGCTTCTTCAGCACGTTGGGCAAATTGTTGAGCGTCTGGGTCGAGTTGGTCATCCTCTGGGCACGGGAGCATGGCATCAAGCATGCTCTGGACATCACGTCCGTACACAAGGCGGGACGGAGTAAAGCACGTAGTTTCCTGCAGGGCGGTGTTGTAGGCGAAGGTCACATACGGCAGGACCTCATCCGAAGTTTTGTGTTGGATATCTACGTACATGGACAACATGTCCGCAAGAGTCCTGTTCAATCGTTCGGTCAAGCCATTGCTCTGCGAACAGCAGGCCTGGTATTGCGGTGCGTTATGCAGCTCAACCGAAAGATGTGGTCAATTAGCTGCGCTGTAAACGCCTTCCCTCTGTCTGTAATCACGCGCGAAGGGGCGCCATGTCGCAAGACGATGTTGTGCATGAAAAACTCCTCGACTTCAGAAGCTGTGCCACTACGGATCGCCTTGGTCTCGGCGTAGCCAGTCAGATAGCCGGTAGCAACTATGATTCACTTATTGCCGCCCTGCGACAAAGGGAAAGGGCCGAGGAAGCCCATGCCTACCTGGTCGAATGGAGCGCGAAGGGCTGTAACGGGCTTGAGAAAACCCGCCGGCTTAAGTGGTGGCGTTTTGCGGCGCTGGCATTCTCGGCAACTTTTAACGTAGAGTTTGACAGCAGCAGAAAGTACAGGCCAGTAGTACATGTTCCGCACTCTGGCGAGCGTACGTGAAAAGCCCAAGTGTACAGACGTGGGCTCATCGTGGTAGGCGAAAAGACCGTCAGCTCGGTAATCGGCTGGAATGACGAGGAGGCAAGGTCTATTGTTTCCTCTCGAGTTCTTCTTGTACAAGAGACCTTGCCGAAAACAGAAGCAGCCAAGGCGTCGAGAGAAGTGCACTAGTGATGCCAGTTATGCCACAGGCACGTTTTCATGAATGTGACTCCTTTTAACTTTCTGGTATATCATATGAGAGAAAGTGGTGAGGATTCACACTCAACTTAAACCATTGCGTAAAACACTCATCCCTCATAGTATCTGTGTTTTTCGCGCTTCTTTAACTTAAGTAGCTTTCTAGATAACATCTTCAACAAAAGAAAGTGTGCTGCTTTTCAATTTGAACGTTCTTTTTAGCCCTATGTTCATCCACCGTAAAAACAGAAGTTTAAAAATAGCTTGGATGACTTCGTGTGTAGCAGTCTAACAAATATTTGAATTCGCTATATTGCAGCGTGGTTGCGCAAAGAGCTTCCTAAATTTCGTTTTTATCATTGCTGCGTTTTCGTGTTTTCTTTATCTGATCCTGTTTTTCTGCATAAGACACAAACGATCGACTTGGACATTCTATTGCGATTTTCAAAACCGTCATCGCTGTCTGTCTATATCTTGAACTACGCAAATCATTGAATAGAAAGTTGACCCTGAGAGGAGGCAACTTTGCCGTCTTGCTTTGATATCGCGTATAATTTCTCTTCAATGTCGGGAATTCGCTTCCGTTTATGTCGTTAATACCTAGAGCAATGTCTAAGCATTATTTTCAGATTCCTGGCAGTCCAAGACCACTGTACATTTCAATGGCACCGCTCACTAACAACAGCGGCATGCTGGAAATAAGCTTGGAACCTAGCCACTGTCTTCGCAAAACAAAACGTATTTTTATTACCAGTACGTTGCAAGTATTTTTCGCACTACTGGCCGCCATAGAGACTAGAGGATGCTTCGCCAGACGGAATATTGGCCTTGCATGAAAAGTCTGACTATCCTGCCCAAGGACCACCGGCGCCGTATCCGCCTGCAGCGGCGCCTGACGCAGAGGCCCAGGGTCCGACTCCCCCGTAGCGGCCGGCTGTGTATCTGCCCGCACCCGGGGCTACGGCAGGAGCCGCGACGGGATTGGCGTTGAACACAGCGTCAGCGCTGGCACCCGGGGCGGTTCCCGGCTCGTTGGTGTCCACCTTGGAACGGAATCCGCCGGCGTCGGCCACGTAGCTCACGGTGCGGAACAGTCCGTTGGCGTCCCGGTAGCCGTACGAGCCGGTCTTGGCGTTGCTGGCGTCGCCCTGCTCCTTTTGAAATAGCCGCGTCCCGAACTCGTCAGTGGTGTCGTAGCCGAAGCTGTACGGCTGGGGTGGCTGCAGAAATGAAAAGAGCAAATTCTTAAAACCACAGATCGGATCATGGCGACAACAGCTTCAATCGAGAAAATTCAATGGGCTGCGAAATCTGAGTTTTCCTTAGTTTTCTAGCCACTGGAACACCTGCAGGTTGTCCACTAACTGAAAGAATATTCTTGCCCGCGCACTTGCAAAAGGCTGTAATTCCGTACGGTATTCGTAAGAAGCCCCTTGGAGGGCAAAGATATCTAGAGTACATTACCTGAGAAGAATGAGAATATTTAGCCTAATTTACACACATTTGGACAGACCAAATTGTTCAAGAAATTAAGGATAAACTGGGATGAACCTTGTTTTATGATTTCCTCTTTTCCTGCAGCTTTGAGAAGGAGCTGACGCATATTGCAGCAGCGTGAACGAAAATTTCGCCACCAAGTTCAGTTCGCTGCATCTTGCCGGCAATAAAATTGTAGATTGACCAACATCCTAGCTATCTATACTCTAAAATGCGTTTTGCTGTGAACAGCTGATATGTGTACCAATAAATCTTGAGTTGTCGTTCCGAAGGAGTGCGCAGGTGGCCACATTAAACATATTTAGCATGCATGAACGTACTCACTTCTCTCCGACGTGCTCAACAGCCCCCGGATCACCGAGTCGGTCGACTTTTTTTGCCGTTTACTGACAGTAATAGCTGATTCAAATAAGCAGGGGCGTGGTAATAAGGTTCTGGGCAATGGCCACTGGGCTGCGGTGTACTAGCGCCTCACGCTCTTCCTACCCTGTGACACAACTTAACACGCACAATGTTTGTGGGAAGTTTAGAAAATAGCGTAGATTGTGAGGTTTTGCTGGTCCCCTTGTAGGTGGTCTCATCTAGGCATAGGCGAGAAGTACCACCCATGTGTACCTTTCAATGCTCCAGTGTACGCGTCCACAATATTTGTAAAATGTTGAGAGAGACGCCGACACGCAAAATTAGTACCTTCCAAGTTTTGTTTCTTCCTTGTAGAAGGTAGCCTCAATCGTTGAGAATATATTTACATATACTCATAATAGGTGAAGCAAGAAACCAAAACTTTCTGAGGTTGAGGACTGTATTGGTACAGCGCGCCTTCTCTGAGACATTTCTCCGAAATCCTAGGAGTTTGATACGTATGAGTACATATCGGGCACTACATGCCACTGCTTTACTTTGCAGATTAAATAAAAATGCAGGTGTTGAGTAAACATTGCAACTGATTGGAATATTGAAGGCAGGGATCACAGAAATTGGCTGCGGAAAGGCATTTATGATTACGTACTCCTGATTAATATTTGGCGATATATGTGCTCTTCGTTACCACTCCGACGATAGATACTCCGTATTGGCCTTCGCCTATTTCTATTTCGCGGACCTTAGCCTGGTAGGTCATACAGACAACTTTTATAAGCAAAAGCCGGAAATCTGGTGTAATTGGGGAAGTGGCGCCTGAAACTGTTTTTCAATTCTTTTAAAGAACGCTAAAACTAACATTTGGTTTCACCTGTAGTGTCAATATCCTGCATTTGTTTATTATAAAACTAAAGGAAAATTGTGTGGCGTCACTATTCAAGCTGCCGTTTCAAGATTAAGGCTTACGCACATAGGAGGCACCAGCAGCGGAGAAGCCAGGAGTAGCCGCCGCCGCAAAGATGGAGCCCCGGAACCCTGCGCCCCGGAAGCCGCCGCCGCCGCCGAACACATTCCCCGCACTCACAAAGGCGACGAGGGAGAGGAAGACGAAGGCAGCCTGTAGAAAGAAAGGTAATCCATTAGCTTGGCACCAATTTGCCTTCATTGGGCTCTCCTCACTGAACCCTGGCCATTCCCCCGTCGTGGGTATGTGCCATGCCACCAAGGCGACAACAACAAGGAGCAGTGGCAATACCGGAAATGTCGCGAATAGCCCTCGGACCTCCTGGTATTGCGCGCACAATGAGTTATAGACGGAAGTTGCCTCGTCCCGTTAAATCTGAGTGCCTTTACATGTAATTTCTTCTGTAACGTAGGAGTGGGCGAGAAAAAAGCTTCCAAAACGCTACTGTATGTTGCACATTTTTACACCTTTGGAGCTTCTAAAATTAATTCAAAAAAAAAATTTCAGACAACAACAAATGAAGGGCCCAGAAAGAGGGCAGGTCCTGTAAACGCCACAGTGTTGCTGGGGATTTGGCAAGAAGAGTGAGACCCGGAAACGAGATGTATGTTTAAACAGATTGCATTGACCCACTAATGAAAAGCAGGCCCCTTACCCGAGAAACATTTTCAAGAGGTCTGCATGCTCCTTACCTTCTGTAGATTAAGCAATGAATTATAAACAAAAATAACTGAGGAGATAATAGTCAGGTTGATGCTACGAAAGTGCCGCAGCAGATTTAACCATGGTGCAAACACCTCATGGAGCCTAATGTCATCCGGGAATGCCGTTTTGTTCAGCGACCATTTCAGAAGCATGCATTATCATTCTAGTGGACAAACCCCAGTAAAAAGCTCAGATTTGTAGAAGCAACTGCCCTCTAAATGAAGTGTTACTCTAATAATTCTATGGTGCCTGCTTTAACGACACGGATGCCAGAGCACTAACTCGTTGTTTCGATAATAAATAATTCTTCACGCAAATATGACATGTTTGCTTTCCATGTAGTACGTTGAAGATTAGTGCTTGTGAGTGTCGAGGAACGAACTACTTAACGCTGTCTCTCATTAAGCCATTCCTTTGAAAAAATCAATCATAAAAGGGCTACAGAAACTTTATAATGATGACATATCCGGCCACCCTCGCGCTGGCTTCAAAGGCACTGAACTTGCCAAAATAAAAAAAATGTTGTGCCGAAAACTCGCCACTAGCACACCTGCAACACATTTCTACACAGACTTATTGTAAGCATTTCTGATCATACACTTAGCTTATCGCAGGTATATTAAGTGACATTAAATGTAATGTAATTTTTATCGCGACATTAAACAGACGCCGGTCGAATGCTAGCGCGGGGCTGTCGACATGATTTCTTACCTTAGATATCATATCCACTAGAAGTATAGCCGCAAACGTCTCTTCACACATGCGGCAGCGGCAGATACAGTGCCGACCATCCCGCGTCCAGCTTTTATACGTGCCAGCTGACCGTACGCAACTCACCATGATCCTCGTGAAGGAGTAGAGAAGCTGCTTTCTCTCTCTCTCTCCCTAACTTTACTTTGTCACGGGCGGCCGTGACGAGGCGATTCTTGTTTTTTTTTTCATTTATGCAGTGACTTTTGCGTCGTGATGGCCTCGACTGCACGCATGTGGGTTTGCAACAGCAAGAAGCTAGTGGCATTGGGCGAATGCTCCATGGTTTAGATTAGAGCATAAGTTTTTTATAGGTGAACTCTTCCGGTTAGCGTCATCGCTCTCACAGTTCGTCGTAACCAAAGAGTCCTGGATTGCGCCGCGGCAAAAATAACGCTATGCATGTATCCTGAATAGAGGCAGTCTAGAGGCTGTGCCCCTTGCCGTCGTTTGACACCGGTCGCGTGGACATTGATTTGGGTTTTGCAATGAACCTTGTCGTGGAGATTAGTCCGCATTGCAGCGATTTCTCCGCTGCTGAGAAGGCCAAATCATCATCATCATCATTATCAACAACAACCTTTGTAATTTCTATACGTTCATAAGTGCCGATTTTTTATTGACATCTCCACAACCAGCAAGCTAAGATTGAGAAACATTTTGTTACGAATGCAAGTCAACGTGCATCTGCATCCGACTGCCTGCCGCATATCACACTAATATTTTAAGGTGCATAAATAAAGATTCATTTTTTATGGCTTCTCTCGTTACCTTTTTTGCCTCCATAAATGAAACCAGAAAAACAGCCCTAAATTCGACCCTTTTGATGCGGCCCTTTTGAGCGATTCTACTTTTATTAAAGCGATTAAAAAAAGGTTCCTCAGGGCATTATTCTGGTGCCCCCCCCCCCCCCTTTCAGTATATGCGTAAATGCGCAAGTAAACTTTCATTATATAAAGAAATGCTCTGTCTGCGTTGATCACACGGTTCATTTTTTCACATTACGCGTTCATACAGGTTTGATCGCTCTCATAAATGAACGTTCTAGATGCTTTTAATAACAGGCCTCAGTAATTCTTTACTAATTAAACTGAGAGCAAGAACAAATCGAACTTTGCCTACATTGATAGTGTTCGGGGTTCTAAATTGAAAGAGAGTACGCTCAATGTAAACGATGGGCGCTCACTTCCACTCTCATCGTAAATGATGACAGTGGAAGTGAGCGCCTGTGGCGTGAGTCTCGTTTCTTTGTTCTTCGTGTTCTTTAAGCAGCAAAATTTTATGAAGGATTACCGACTTGCTTATGTGTCCACCCCTGTTCGTTCTTTAGCACCAGAGAAAATTGAACGTTAGTGTTGTTAGTGAGGTTCGAGAGCAGTTGACAAACTACCCAAAGCTACAATTTTTGCACTAACGCTTGTGATGTCAATTTTGCAAAAAGGAAAGTGCGCTGCGTTCCCAGTGATAATGATGACGCTGCACGATATGAAGCAACACCAGGGATCGAATAATGTTACCTGGTAGAAAGCAGGGGTACGCGCACAACCTTACTGGAAATTTCTATCATAGATCAAAATCTTTGTTGAGATGATGTAATAAACACCAGATGAGCTACGTTCAAATCCATTGTTATCATTATCGAGACAGAGAGAGAGGGAGACGTTAATGAATATGGGTGGTATAAAACTGCTTTATTTTATGACATTTATGACGAGCGGCCTCAGGGCAATATCGCGCTTTACTAGTATCTGTGACCGCAAAGCGCCATATTACTCTCACTTCACAGTACTTTAGCATGAATAAATACTTGCTAAGTGCAAGGTTCAAGGTGAAACTATACGCTGAACAGGAATACGCCCATAATGGAGCAAAAATTGCGTAGGCTCTCCTAAAACGCACTTCCTTTTATGCTTCCTCAAGTTTAGGAGCAGATTTCGGTCACTAAATAGACGAGGTGCTTACTGTTGGCTACAGAGCTGTACTGCCACTGCAATGAATAGTGTTATCACGGAGTTAGCATAGGGTGAGGCTTTTGGAGGGCATTGGATCGTAATGGAGGGCAAGAGATCAATTTTGACCACATAGAGTGTTTTAACGTTTCCTAGGATTACACAGGACATGGTGGTTTCTGTATTTCATTGCCGTCTAGATACGGTCGCCATGGCTGGGGATTGAACACGCGACCATGGCATCAGCTACCGAACCCTAAATCCGATCAGCCGGCATGGCGGGTTTCTTACCGATGGTTATTAAAGTGAAAAAGAAAGATTAGGCGCTTCAATCAGTGTTTTAGGTCAATTGTACGTTTACATGCATTCCGTTCCTTCGCCCTTGAACGTGAATATAGTTATCGTTGATAACAGTTCTCATGTAAAACTAGGTGCGCAGTGCATTGTTGAATATTGTCATGCAGTGGTTAAGGCAGTCCTGCATCCATGAAGAGGGCAAAAAGCGCTTCTGAAAAACTGTATTGTGCTGACTCACGCCCACGCACAATGGATTGACTCGGCGGCGGCTAAACCAACAAGCGTGCTCGGCGGTTGTCGAAGAGAAGGCCCTCTGCTATCGGCCATGCTCGATTTAAACAGTAGCAGAACGGCAGATTGGGCGAGTTGGTGTTCCATGGTGACAAGAAAATTCAAACAGCGCTAGACAACAGGACCAGAAAGAGGAGGAGACGTGTTTTCCTACTCCTCAGCGCCGTGTTTGTCTCCTTTTTGGTCCTGGTGTCTAGTGCTGTTTGAATTTTGTTTTCTATTTAAAGCTGACAACGAAGTTTTGAGATACGGCGGCCCAAGTAAGCCAACATTCTGGAGCAGCATAAATTTGGCTCCGGTGCGATGAATCGAGATAATCTAGTCTCTTCTTGCGTCACAAACAAAGCGATAAATCCGCGTGCCGGCCGCTTTGGAGAATCGAAAAAAATTTGCGTCCTTACCACTCTCCTTCATTTTAACGAAGTATCGACCCGATCCTTTTGCAGCGGAAGAAAAGTGAAAAAAAAAAATGGCTGAGGCTTAACTTGGTTAAGCCTGGAGAATGCGAAGCATCATCGTGTCGCGTAATTTGGAGGCGCACAACCACAGCGACGGCGCGAGGTGGGCCCCCGTTTCTCCACTGTCGTGACGTCATCGTGTCACGTGGTGTGACGTCATGTATCACGTCATTTGGAGGCGCACAACCACAGCGACGGCGCGAGGTGGGCCCCCGTTTCTCTACTGTCGTGACGTCATCGTGTCACGTGGTGTGACGTCATGTATCACGTGATTTGGAGGCGCATAACCACGGTGAAGGGCTGAAGTGGTAGCTAAAGTAGTATGCTTCGCATAAAAACACAGTGAAAGCGCATAAACAGCCACTTCAAATGCAAGCAGTGTCCATTAGAGCCTACAATAAGGTTTTAGGCGCAAAACACGTCCAACTTAAGGGCGTGAACGGCGCCACATAGACGCTGTCGCTACGTCGGAGGCTATTTCGTAGTCAGGTTCTCCAATTTCAAGAAATGCTTCGGCGCGGCAGACAAGGACAAAACGTAGAGAAAAACACCACAGAGCGCCAACTAACAACTGATTTTATTGAAACGTGCGTCACGGGTTCGATCCCGGCCGCGGCGGTTGAGTTTCTTTGGAGGAGAAATTCTAGAGGCCCGTGTACTGTGCGATGTCAGTGCACGTTAAAGAACCCCAGGTGGTTGAAATTCCTGGAGCCCTCCACTACGGCGTCTCTCATAGCCTTAGTCGCTTTGGGACGTTAAACCCCATAAACCAAACCAAACCAAACCCGCGTCAACGAATATATGCTTTGCGCTCGTCAACGACAAAAAAGAAAAAAGATAACATGCAGTGAAGAGAGTATTAGGCACAAAATGATTACACTCATGGCACATGTGGCAGAAGCGAACATCGTCATACCCCAAATCTAATCATTCTGATAGGAATTCTAATTCTCTCTTTAGAAGCGTCACAGATGGATTGCTCACGCATCTGTTTATCCCCGAACGAAGGATGACTGCTGCTTCAAAAATTTCTCTTTGAAGCTTGTCTTTTCTGCGGCCTAAAATAACTACCGCTGAAGAGCGGGAAACAGCTGCATTCTTCGCAGTGCGCCGGCAGGTGCTCCCCAGTGCTGTTCTTAAGAGAGTTTGAGTGTTCTCTTAGTCTGTCATTTATGCACCTGCCGGTTTGTTCAAGAACAGCACTGGGGAGCACCTGCCGGCGCACTGCAAAGAATGCGGCTGTTTCCCGCTCTTCAGCGGTATATTTATTTTAGGCAGCAGAAAAGACAAGCTTCAAAGAGAAATTTTTGAAGCAGCAGTCATCCTTCGTTCGGAGATAAACACATGCGTGAGCAATCCATCTGTGACGCTTCTCAAGAGAGAATAAGAATTCCTATCAGAATGATTAGATTTGGGGCATGACGATGTTCGCTTGTGTCACACGTGCCACGGGTGCTAATCATTTTGTGCCTAATGCTCTCTTCACTGCATGTTATCTTTTTTCCTTTTGTCGTTGATAAGCGCAAAGCATATATTCGTTGACGCGGGTTTCAATAAAATCAGTTGTTAGTTGGCGCTCTGTGGTGTTTTTTCTCTACGTTTTGTCCTTGTCTGCCGCGCTGAAGCATTTCTTGAAATATGTATGACCAACTGGCCTACAAAACAACCCCTCTAAGGTTCTCCAAGTCAACGAACGATCTGGTACGTGCGAAAATAGTCGCACAAAAGCTTTTCGATAAGTCTGCGGCGTCGAATTTGCGTCCACACCCATGCACGGTCACCTGACTTGTATACTGCATGGCGTCGGCGTACGTTGCAGCGTCAGGTGTCGAAGGTTTGTTATCTTTAATGCGCTGCGAGGCAATGAGTTCTGTCTTTGCGCTTGCTATAGGTGGACTGCGACGTCCACATTTTCTTCCGTAGCGTTGAACAGTTTGGCGTCGAGCGGGGTAGGGCCCTCCCTGCCATCCCGGCGGTCTCTTGCGCTTCGGCGTCCTAGACGATGACAGGATAAGACAAGATGACGTCCCAATGCTTGTATTCGGCATCCACATACAGGCCAGCCATGTCTACTATGGTTTTGTTCAGGTGCTCAGTAATGCCGTTGGTCTGCAGATCGTACACAGTTGCCCTCCGTTGGCTTGGTTACCTGTAGCACAGGATGGCTTGCGTCATTTTCGCCTTGAACGCTGTTCTTCTTTCTATGTCCGAAATCAGCATTTTGAGGGCGCCGTGTCGTTGAGGCATGCACTCTAACAAAAATATGGCGACTACTGCGCCTGTTTCGTTTGGCAGAGCTTTTGCATCACCTTAGCGGGTAACGCTATGGTGATCTACTTGTTTCAAGATTGTGACCTCGGGAAAGGTCCAAGCTGGTCCATGCCGATCTGCTGGAAGGGCCTTGGCACGGGTGCAATGGGGTTCACGAATCCTTCTTGTCGGGTGGGGACGTCCTTCGTCGCTGACAATCTCGGCATGATTTAACTCAACGAGCGACATCAGCCCACAGTCCTGGCCAGTAATACTTGTCTTGAATGCGACGGGGAGTGCGAGAAGGCACGAGATGGCCAGGTGTCGGCTCGTCGTGTGATGCCTGTAGATTTTTACTGCGATGACTTCGGACACAACAGGAAGGCGAGCGGTTTTGTTTTGTGTGAAGCTTTTTTTTTTCATGGGCACATAATTCTGTACGCAGAGCGAAGACAATCCCTGCATGAAAAACGCTGGAGGTTAACAAGTCTTGGTTTCTAAGTAGTCGATGAGGTGTTAAAGGTCGGAGTCTGAGCGCTGCTGCGGTAAAAAAGCGCTACCTGATAGGTCCGAGGATGGGCGTCATCATCGTCGTTCTACGGCGATTCATCTACATGGCATTGTGACAGGCAATCGACATCAGAGTGCTTGCGTCCGGACTTTTAATGACTTTTACTTCAGACTCCTGGAGACATGAGCTCCATCCAGCTAGGCGGCACACTAGGCCCTGCTCTCGCCGGTATGAATTTCTGTTAAGGCGCTTTCGCCGAAGTGTCCAAAAACGGTCGGCGACTGTAGGCAGCGCTCAAGTTCTTGGAATGCTTCACGTTGCGGAGCTTCCCTCTTGAACGGAACACCAACTATGTTAGCTGCATTAAGGATCCGTGAGAGTTTGAGACGGCCCGACGTGGCACCGCCTTTCTTAAGACAGCCGCCGCGGGGATCGATCAGTGGTTATGGTGCTCGGCTGCTGACCCGAAAGACGCTGGGTTGATTCCGGCCGCGGTGGTCGAATATCGATGGTGGTGAAAATCTAGATGCCCGTGTACAGTGCAATGGCAATGACGTTAAAGAATCCCTGGTTCAGTAGAACCCCGCTGAAAGTCGAAAGGGCGCCGCGTGGACTACATAAAGAAAGGCTGTCGGAATTGCTTTTTAGATGCACAGGCAGCTTCTATTGGCGACATCCGTGCTCAACCCCCCTTTTATCCTTCACGGAAGCGTTGCTCGAGACTATTAAGTATCGTAGTGCTGCCATTCCTGCCAGCGCTTTCGCATGATACAACCTGCCGCCTGCTCTAAGCATTATAAATTTCCCTCAACCCTTCACCCCTTCTGTACCTGACACTTCTCGCTCAGCGCGCTGTATCGGCCGGATTCTGAAGGACATCGAACTCTCCGCAGTATTCATATCTCGTGACGTATCCCGTGCCTGGTTGTCGTGTCTCCTTTCATGACGTTCTCAAAAACAGTTTGGCCTAGTTCGTCAGAGGTTTTTCGTGATTTTGCGGTGCTTCCTTTTGCCGTGGGAAGAGGAATCCGAGGGGGCTTTGGGATCCTTACGGTAAAGGCAGCACCTTTTCGTTGGAACATCTTTCTTTTTACTTCTTCTATACCTATCTTTGTTCCCTCCGCCTTTATTTGTTTTTCACATACACACTGCTAAGCTAGGTGAAGAAAAATGACATCTGAGCATTAAAACGCCTGGTTTCAAGCCTCCTAGAGCGTATCTGCTGTTTTTCAACAGGCGCTAGCCAAAGCACAACGATCAGAATGCCCATAACAGCCCCACCGGATTCACACTATGAAGGTAAGCGCTCCAAGAAAACATGAGAATTTATTGCAAAATATTCGTCTTCCATCTGTGTAAAAACTTTGGTCCGCTAACTTCGATATTTTCGTGATGGATGTCGACGGGTCTTAAAAGTTTTACTTTAATGCAGAAAAAAAAATTCTGGATTCTGCCATTTGCATAACTCGTGCATTTAATAAAAATATATATAACGTTCAGACACAGGTGTGTAAATACTTCATCTATTTATTGTTATCCGAACAAAACTTATAGTTATAGGCATGTGTTTCCCCACTTTGTTTACAAAGTTCTTAATTTGTTAATAATGCAACATAAAAAGACCTAGAACCGATCCCCGCAGAGGTCGGTTCTAGGTCCTCTCTTATTATTGATTTACGCCCCGCCGCGGTGGCTCAGTGGTTGCGGCACCCGGCTTCTGACCCGAAAGACGCGGGTTCGATCCCGGCCGCGGCGGCTGAATTTCGATGAAGCCGAAATTCTAGAGGCTCGTGTTCTGTGCGATGTCAGTGCACATTAATGAACTCCAGGTGGTCGAAATTTCCGGAGCGCTTCACTACGGCGTCCCTCATAGTCTGAGTTGCTTTGTAACGTTAATCCCCAATAAAATAAACCAAAACCTGTTCTTGATTTCCATAAATGACTTACCTTCACACGTTTCTTCCAAAATTTCTCTCTTTGGAGACGACTGTGTTCTATACCGTAAACTAAGTGTTGTTTCAGTGCTCTAATTATTCAGAATGACCTGAATGTGGAGTGGTGTAATACATGGTGTATGCAACTAAATATTAACAAATACAAATCAATGAGGGTATCTCGTACTAACCACGTAAGTCCCACATATATGCTTAACAACTTGTCTTTAGAATCGGTGACATCATACCGGTATCTGGGAGGTCTCCATTCATATAATCTATCTTGGAAATCGCATGCCAATTACATCATTTCTAAAGGCAGTAGCACCCTTGGATATATAAGCCGAAATTTCTCCCTTGCAACATCATCACTAAAATTATTATTGTACACAACTTACATTCGTCCACAACTTGAATAAGCGTCAGCTCACTGGATTCTCGGTCACGTAACACTCATACGTTCTCATGAGGCAATAGAAAATGGATCAGCCTGGTTTATCTTAAACAACTGCCAAAGGACCGCTAGTGTTACTAATATGAAAGCCTACCTACAACTACCACTTTTATGGACCCAAAGAAAGTTATCTCGCCTGTCTCTCTTTCATAAGATATACTACCACAACCCAACGTTGCGCTATCTTTGAGTTCAACCACCGTCATACATTTCAGTTCGCCTTGACCACAGCAAAAAGGTACATATTCCACACTCAAACACGCTTGCATATTCATACTCATTTATTCCCCGGACAAGCAATGACTGAAATAACCTATAAGCATCACTAAGAAGCATATCTGGAATTGAGAACTTAAAATCCACATTACATAGTTTCGTTTCATAGCTGGTGTTCATATTTTCATTATGGCTTTCATAGATGGTGTTCATATTCTCATTATGGCTGTTTGTTTATTAGGAACTGTAATCCTTGTTTTATATTTGTTTTCTATGTCATATTTTATGCGAAGCGTACTACTTTAGCTACCACTTCAGCCCTTTACCGTGGTTATGCGCCTCCAAATCACGTGATACATGACGTCACACCACGTGACACGATGACGTCACGACAGTAGAGAAACGGGGGCCCACCTCGCGCCGTCGCTGTGGTTGTGCGCCTCCAAATCACGTGACAAGATGATGCCACACCACGTGACACGCTGAAGTCACGGCAGTGGAGAAACGGGGGCGCACCTCACGCCGTCGCTGTGGTTGTGCGCCTCCAAATCACGTGACACATGACGTCACGACAGTGAAGAAACGGGGGCCCACCTCGCGCCGTCGCTGTGGTTGTGCGCCTCCAAATCACGTGATACATGACGTCACACCACGTGACTTGATGACGTCACGACAGTGGAGAAACGGGGGCCCACCTCGCGCCGTCGCTGTGGTTGTGCGCCTCCAAATTACGCGACACGATGCTTCGCATTCTCCAGCCTTAACTAAGTTAAGCCTCAGCCATTTTTTCTGTATTTATTCACACCTTTACTGATTTCGAACTATAGCGTTTGTACCTTTCTTCTTTTTCATTCCTTTTGTGTGCTTAGTTTTGTTTTTGGAATGGTTTTAGAGAGAATTGTGTATACTTTCACTAATAACTTTTTGTGTGCCATGAGTATGCCTCTGCATCCGCCCCTCCTCTCTGTAATGGACGTCTTTGTCCTGAGGGTATAATAAATAAATAATAAATAAATAAATATATAGAGCACTAGGGATGCCAGTTGTTTGGTTTGGTTTGGTTTATGGGGTTTAACGTCCCAAAGCGACTAAGGCTATGAGAGACGCCGTAGTGGAGGGCTCCGGAAATTTCGACCACCTGGGGTTCTTTAACGTGCACTGACATCGCACAGTACACGGGCCTCTAGAATTTCTCCTCCAAAGAAATTATAGCCGCCGCGGCCGGGATCGAACCCGCGTCTTTTGGGTCAGCAGCCGAGCACCATAACCGCTGAGCCACCGCGGCGGCTGGATGCCAGTTGTGTCCCAGGCATGTTTTCAAGAATGTGACTCCTTTTAACTTTCTCGTATATCATAATTGGAAAATTCGTGAGAATTCATCGTTAACTTAAACCAGTTCGTAAAACACGAATCCTTCATGGTATCTGTGTTTTTCACGCTTCTTTAGGTTGACCAGCTTGTAGATAACATGTCAACAAAAGAAAGTGTGTTGTTTCTCAATTCGAACGTCCTTTTTAGCATTATGTTCGTCCGCCATAAAAAAAAAACAGAAGTTTAAAAATAACTGCCGTGACTTTGTGTGCAGCAGTTTACTAAATATTTGAATTCGCAATATTGCAACGTGGTTATGCAAAAAGCTTTCTAAATTGTGTTTTTTGTCATTGCTGCGATTTCGTGTTTTGCTCACCTGATCCTGTTTTTCTTGTGGCACACAAACGAACGACTTGGACATTCTATTACAATTTTCCAAACCCTCACAGCTCTTTTTCTATCTCTTGAACTAGGCAAACCATAGGAGAAAGTTGACGCTGAGAGGAGGTAGCTTTTCCGTCTTCCTTTGATATCACGTAGAATTTCTCTTCAGTGCCGGGAAGTCGCTTTCGTTTCTGTCGTTAATACCTAGCGCAGTGTCCAAGCATTACTTGCAGATTCCTGGCAGTCCAGGACCACGGAACATTTCAACGGCACCGCTCACTAAAAACAGCGCCATGGTAGAAATAAGCTTGGAACCTAGCCACTTTCATCGCAACAGAAAAAGTTTTTTTATTACCAATACTTTGCAAGTTTTTTTCGCACTACTGGCCTCCATACAGACGAGATGATGCTTCGCCAGAAGAAATATTGACCTTGTATAACAAGTTTGACTATCCGGCCCAAGGACCGTCGGCTCCGTATCCGCCTGCAGCGGCGCCTGACGCGGAGGTCCAGGGTCCGGCTCCCCCGTAGCGGCCGGCTGTGTATCTGCCCGCACCCGGGGCTACGGCTGGAGCCGCGACAGGATTTGCGTTAAACACGGCGTCAGCGCTGGCACCCGGGGCGGTTCCCGGCTCGTTGGTGTCCACCGTGGCGCGGAATCCGCCGGCGTCGGCCACGTAGCTCACGGTGCGGAACAGTCCGTTGGCGTCCCGGTAGCCGTACGAGCCGGTCTTGGCGTTGCTGGCGTCGCCCTGCTCCTTGTGGAACAGCCGCGTCCCGAACTCGTCAGTGGTGTCGTAGCCGAAACTGTACGGCTGGGGAGGCTGCAGAAATGAAAGGAGCGAATTCTTAGATCCATAGATCGGATCATTGCGAGAACAGCGTCAATGGCGAAAATTGAATGGGCTGCGAAATCTGAGTTTCCCTTCGTTATCTAGCCATTGGAACGCCCGCAGGTTGTCCACTAACCGAATGAATATTCTTGCCCGGACACTTGCAAACGGCTGTAGTTCCGTACGGGACTCGTAAGGAGCCCCGTTGAGAGAAAAGATATCTAAAGTACACTACCTGAGAAAAGAAATGAGAATACTGACCCTAAGAATATTGCGCGAAAAACTGGAATAAAGAAATAAAGAAATGAAATTTACTCACCTTCGCACTGACCTAATTGTTCAAGAGATACAGGAAAAACTGGGATGCAGTTGGTCTTATGAATTTCTGTTTTTCTGAATATTTCAGAACAGCAGCTGACGCATACTGCAGCAGTGTGAACGAAAATTTCGCTGCCAAGTTCATTTGGCCCATCTTGGCGGCAATAAAACTGTAAATAGACCAACGTCCTCGCTTTCTATATTTTCAACTGCGTTTTGCTCTGAACAGCTGATATATGTACCTATATGTCTTGGGCTTTTTTAATGAGAGGAAAAGGTGGAGAAGAAGCCTTGAGCTGTTGTTCTGAAAGAGTGCGCACATGCCCACATTAGAGATATTTTAGATGCATTAGGACACTTTTGGTCACAAGGTTGTTGGAGCACGCGTGAACATACTCACTTCTCTGCGACGTTCTCAACGTACTAAATATTGCCAAGTCTGTCGAGTTCTTTTTCGTTTACTGACAGTAATCCCTCATTTAAATAAGCAGGGACATGGCTATTAAGTTCTGGGCAGTGGCCACAGGATTGCGGTATACTAGCGCGTCACGCTCATCCTACCCTACGAAACAACACGCATCATATTTGTGGGAAGTTTAGTAAATAGCGTAGATTGTTAGGTTTTGCTAGTTCCCTTGCATGTGGTCTCATCTAGGCGGGCGCGAGAAGTAGCAACGAGGTGTACCATTCAATGCTCAAGTATCCGTGTCCAGAACATTTGTAACATGCTGACAGGGAGCCAAATACGCACATTAAGTACCTTCCATGTCTTGGTTCTTCCTTGTATATGGTAGCGCCAGGAGTTGAGAATATATTTACATATTTTCGTACTAGGGAAACTAAGAAACCGAAGCTTCCTGAGGAGAGTACTCTAATGGTACAGCGCGCCTTCTCTCAGACATATCTCCGAAATTCTAGGAGTTTAATACGTATGAGTACACAGCACACAGTACATACCACTGCATTACTTTGCTGTTCCAATAAAAATGCAGGAGCGACAGAAGGATAGCAACTGATTTAAATCTTGAAGGCTGAGATCATGGAAATTGGCTGCAGAAAGCCATTTATCATTCCGCATTCTCGCTTAACTTTTGGCGATATATGTGCTCTGTCGTTACCACTCCGACCGCTGTGAGCAGAACCTCTGCGTTTGAGCACGACGATAGATACTCTGTATTTGCCTTCGCCTATTTCTATTTCATGGACCATAGCCTGGCAGGACGCATAGAGAAATTTTATAAGCAAAAGAGGGAAATCTGCTGATATTAGAGGAAGTGGCGCCTGCAACTCAAGATTATTCAATTTTATCGAATGCTAAAACTAAACATTTGGTTTCACTTGTATTGGCATTGTCCTGCATTTGTTTATTATAAATCTCAGGAAAATTTCTATCGCTTCACGATTCCAGTTGCCGTCTCTTGGTTACGGTTTACGCACATAGGCGGCACCAGCAGCGGAGAAGCCAGGAGTAGCCGCCGCCGCAAAGATGGGGCCCCGGAACCCTGCGCCCCCGAAGCCGCCGCCGCCGCCGAACACATTCCCCGCACTCACAAAGGCGACGAGGGAGAGGAAGACGAAGGCAGCCTGTAGAAAGAAGGAGCAGTGGCAACACCGGAAATGTCGCGAATAGCTCTCGGATCTCGTGGTATTGCGCGCACAATGAGTTATAGACGTATATCGCCTCGTCCCGTTAAATCTCAGTGCTTTTGCGTGAACTTTCTATCTGTAGCGTAGTAGCGGTCGTGAAGAAAGCCTCCAGAAAGCTGCTATAAGTTGCACTTTATTTTTAGATCTGTCGAGCTTCTGAAATGATTTTAACAACTTTACTCAACAAAACAAGAAGACTATCCCAGAAAGAGAGGCAGGTCATATAAACGCCAGTGTTGGTAGCAATGTGTCGAGAAGTATCATACCCGGAAACCAGCTGTCTTTTTAAACAGACTGCATTGATCCTCTAATGTAAAGAGGCCCCTTATCCGAATAACCTTTTCAAGAGTTCTGCGTGCTTCTTACCCTCTAAACAGTAAACAAAAACAACTAAAGAGGTAATAATGAGGTTTATGCTACGAAAGTGCAGCAGAATTTTTAACCGTGGTGCAAATAGCTCATGGAACCTAATGCCATGCGGTGAATGGTGTTTTTTTAAATGGCAATTTGAGGACCTTTAATTATCATTCTAGCAGTCAAACCGCAGTAACAAGCAACGATTTGTAGGAATTACGCGCTAAACAAAGTATTTTTCTAATAATTCTATGGTGCCTGCATTAACCACTAGGATGCCAGAGCATGGACTCGTTTCGATAATAAACAATTCTTCGCGCAAACGTGAGATACTTGCGTCCAATATCGTGCGTGGCAGATTGAAGGAATTGTTTAACGCTGTCTCTCAGTAAGCCATTCCTTTGAAAAAAGCAATCATAAAATAACTACCCAAACTTTAAAAAGATGACACATCCGGCCACCCTAGTGCTGGCTTCAAAGGCACTGAACTCACAAAAAAAAAGAAATGGTGCGCCGAAAACCCCCTTCTAGCACATTTGAAACACAGTCTTACTTAGACTCATTCAAAGCATTTCTATCATACTTAGCTTATAGCAGGTATATTAGTAACATTAAAGTTAAACTACTTTTTATATAGCCTGAACATTAATCAGACGCCGGTCGAATGCCAGCGCAGGAGTGTCCAATTGATTTCTTACCTTAGATATCATATCCACAAGAAGTATATCCGCAAGCGACTCTTACTCGTGCGGCAGCGGCAGCGCAGACGTTCCGACCAACGCGCGTCCAGCTTTTATACGTGCAGCTGACGGTACGCAACTCACCATGATCCTCGTGAAGGAGCAGACAAGCTGCTTTCTCTCTCACTCTCCCTAACGTGACTTTGTCACGGGCGGCCGTGACGAGGAGCTATTTTGTTTTTTTTTTTTTTCATTTACGCAGTGACTACAACGGCGTGATGGCCTCGACTGCACGCATCTCGGTTTGCAACAGCGAGAAAGTAGCGGCATTGGTGTAACGTTCCATAGTTTAGACTAGAGCATAAGTTTTGTATAGGCAGACTCTTGCGGGTAGCGGCATCTCTGGCTTAGTTTGTCGCAACCGAAAACTCCTGCACTGGGTCGCAGCAAAATAACGTTCTGCATGTATTCCGAATGGAGGCAGTCTAGAGACTGTGCCCCTTTCCTTTCGTTCGACACTGGTCGCGTGGACATCTATTTGGGCTTTGCAGTGAACCTACTCTCGGAGCTTAGTCCGCATTGCAGCGAGTTCTGCGCTGCTGAGAAGGTCGAATCATTATCATCATCATCAACAACCTATTTAAACGCTATACAGTCGTAAGTGCCGATTTTTGATTGATGTCTGCATGCTATCCCCAAGGAAGTATAAGGAAACACTGGGTCACCAATGCAGGTGATCTTGCATTTGCATCCTAGTTCCTACCACACAGAGCACTGATTTTTAAAAATAAGGTTCTCGAAAAAAAAAATAGAATTCTTTAATGGCTTCTCTCGCTATCTTTTTCTTTCTAAAAATAAACCGGAAAAGTTACTTTAAATACGGCCCCTTTGATTGCAGCAGACGATTTTTGTAATCCTTCGAGTCAGTGAGTGTCCTTTAGTTGAAGCGATTAAACAAAGGTTTCCTCAAAGCCCTATTCTGGTCCCTCTCCTGCTCAGTATATTTGGGAATGTACATGTAAACATAGATTATACAAAGAAATGCGCTGTCTGCGCTGATCGCTCCCGCTCATTTTGCCATTATGCGTTAGAACAGATTTGATCACTGTCATAAATGAAGGTGTTAGGTGCTTCAATGACAGGTGTCAGTAATTCTTTCGCGATTAAACTGATCCTAAGGACAAACCGAACTTGGGGTACATCGATAGTGCTCGGGGATCTAATCTGAAAGAGAGTACTCGCATCATAAACAATGTGAGTGAAAGTGAGCGTCTGTGGAATGTGTTTGGTTTCTTTGTTCTTCGAGTTCTTTACGGAACACATCATTTATCATGGATTACCGACTTCCTCAAGTGTTTAGCGCTGTTCGTTCTTTAGCAACGAAGAAAATTGAAAGTTAATGCTGATAATGAGGTTTGAGAGGAGTTGACAAATCATCCCCAAGCTACGCTTTTGCAGTAACGCTTCTGATGGTAATGTGGAAGAAAGGAAAGTGCGCTTCGTTCCCAGTGACAATGACGACGCTTCACGATCAGAAGCAACATCAGGGATCGAATAATATCACTTGTTAGAAAGCTGGGGTACACGCCCAACCTGATTGGAAGTTTGTCTCATACATGAAAATCTTTGTTCAGATGAATTGATAAACAGCAGACAAATTATGTTTGAATCCATTGTCATCGTTTTAGAGAGATAGAGACTTTAATGAATACAAGAGAGGTCTGCCTGGTAGAAAACTGCGACATTTTACTGCATTTTTCACGAGCGATCTCAGGGAATTAGCGTGCTTTACTGGTATCGGTGATCGCACGCGCCATATTACTCACATTTTACGGTGGTTTTAGCAAGAATAAATATTCGCTAAGTGCAAGGTGAAACTATGCGCTGAACACGAATGCACCTATAATGGAGTAAAAAGAAATTAGGCTTTCTTACAACACATTTCCTTTTATTCTGCCCATGTTTAGGAGGAGATTTCGGTCACTAAATAGACGAGGTGCTTACTCAGGGCCACGGAGGTGTACCCCTCCTGCACTGAATTGTGTTATCACGCAGTTAGCAAAGGGATGAGGCTTTTAAACGCGCCACCACAGGTCTTGAGCGCAGCACATAGAGGAGGTTGAAATCTTGTATAAAATCTTCGTAACGGCTAGGATAGCATGTTTTGAAGAGGAAATTTGTTTCCGTTTACAACCCTGAGTATTCTGTGTTTGGATGGATTGAAATCTACCCTAGTGCACGGGCAATATAGCCCTGCTCCGTAAAGGGAGTGTTTCCGCTTTGTTGTCACGAAGCAGCACACCAACCACAAGCCACAGCATGCCGCAAGGCTCCGATTCACCTGATGCGTCAGGGTCTTCAAAACATGCCCCTCTCATAGTGTACGGAAATGTTGTGTACCATGTCGCTGGCACTGTTTTGAGGCGCTTTCTTCATCTGAGAGCTACAGAGTGTACATGTGAGAGAACGCTGCTTGCTGCAGACTGCGGCTCTCTCCATGAGCAACACTAACATTTCTCATTACTTAAGGAGAATGGTCATTCTGAGCGCCTTTTCCAGACAGGTGCCGCAATGTCTATATTATAAAAAGAAATTAGACGCGGTATTCAGACAAGAAATCATGTAGTACGCCCACATATCAAATGTATGTAAGAATCTCGCTGAAAGAATGTCAAACCGGCAGGGTTGTTCAGTAGGCTGCAGTCTCAAATTTCTTAAATTAATCTGCCACACGAGGGTACATGGGAACATCTCATTCATCAATAGAAGCACATATACAAAGTCGAAACACAGTACTTCTGCCAGAAAGAAGCGTAAATTAACTGTTTATAGTCATGATGCGTCGTGTTAGTAAATGATTAAAGTATTTGGTTTTTCATTGTTGCTTACTGCTTATGTGCGCTCTTTTGAAGTTTTGTCGCACTGTTTGTTTATAATTCAGCTCTGGTTGCACTCATCCTGCGCTGATTGCTCTTGATGCGTTCTGGTTTACAAAATGCAAGGTTGCTTTCTGGAAGCCTTGTGAGCCTTGTTAGTGTGAGCGTTGTTATGACCCGGAGTTTTGAATTTACTTATTATTGACGAATTCTAACAGATTACGAAAGGTACAAGGGAACTACAATTTATGATTGGTTTTTCTTCCTGTTCAACGAGCACATAGCAATAAAGCCCCTCAAGAAATGCCAGAAAGCAATTAATAATGTATGGCTGTCTATGATGAAAATTTCTGGGCGCGAACAAACAAAGGACAGCGAAGAAATCACAGGACAAGCGCCTTTTTCACAACTAGTTTAATGGGAAAGCAAAAAAACAATTAAATACGAAAAGATATCACAGGTAGGTACAGATGTTCGCGCCCAGAAATTTTCATCATGAACAACCTACAACTAGCCCAGCTTTCCATTCTGTATGGCTGTCTCTGAAATCAGTCTCTCTGAGCAGTGAGAGCGTGATTAGTGCAAAAATAAAGTTGTAAAACTTGACGCGAAGATAATCATGACTTCAGGTGCTCAAAAAATCCCCAAACTGCTCAGCATAATTTAGGGGTTATGTGGCATATAAATTACTAACCCCTGGTCATGACTGCTGCATTCTATTGTGCTGTTGGAAAAATCAGAAATGTATGCACAGGCAGCGAGAACAAACTGGCTCATATGTTCGGCTCTGTAACAATTATGAAGGGTGTACACCAAATACGTGATTTGGTTGTCATGTATGCTAGTGTGGAAAACAAGCATGCTCAAACTGTTACAAAGTACTATTTCTAGTGGCTTTTTTAGCAATTTCTTCCGGAAGTTCTAAGATTTGGCGCTTCACGTCCCGAAGCAACACATGGGCTATAAGGGACGTAGTAGTAGTGGCAGGTATGTTATATTGGACTACGTGGGGTCCCTTAACACGTGCGGACACTGACACTACACACACCGCTTGCAATTTAACATTTAGTAAAACACTCGACATTCTAGCAGATGCAATATAATGCAACACAGAGAAGTATTAGTGGTTTTTTATACACATTGGGCATTATATGTGCTATTTCTCTGAGAAGCTATTTACACACATGCATATTTTAGGTTACCCCCTAGTGTGTCATCACTGCAGACTCAATCAATGACCGCTGATTATTACTGTTGTGGCCACCCACGGCCACACCTGTCCTGCGAATTTTAAAAAAGTCGTTCCTCGACCTGAACACGTCACACTTTCCTCCCCTTTGTAGCTACAGCAAAAAAGTAACCTAAAAAGGGCGCGGCAGACAAGCCATTGCCTAAAGCATACAAGTCTAACTCATTTTTCATGAGGTAAATATGCGCAATGTTAGAACAGTTAGAAAGTGAACATTTCTTGGTGTCTGTTAACTAAACTATAGCTTTAGAGGATATCATGTTATCTTTGGTCTACTTATGCACAGTGAATTCTTCTGCGCGAGTCAAAAGCTGAAAATTTTCGCTGCCTCTCGATGTATGTATATACTCATTGCCACACATCGGTATATTTAATTACATGTGAAATTTTTTACGTCGTTGCTGTTTATCAGAATCTGTACAAAGTTATTGTGCATACACATATATTCACTGATATAGCATTTGCTTATACTATATACTATACTTAACTTGGCACTACCGCACGTTTTTTCTTCATGCTGGCATTTTTCAATTTTGATTGTTTAGGGTGCCTGTCCCTGGTTGTCACTTCCATGCCAGTTATGTCTAGAATCATCAATTTTGTACATCCATTGTGAATACTGCTGTTTTCTTTAATAAACTTTCGTTTGTACACAATTATTTACGCTTATGCTTCTCAAGCGAGCGCCCTCAGCAGCTGCTATGCAGTTTAGAAGAACGTCAATTTGGGCTAGATGGTGCATTATTTGAGATTGAAATGGCAATAGCGCTACAGCAAGACGTACACAAGAAAGGCTGACCCAGGACAAGCGCTCACTTCATCTGAGTTTATTTACTGCCAGCCAGCAAATATATAGAAATATTTAAGGCATGCGCGAAAAAACCGGTACAACAAGGCATCAACAAAACCGTTCAAGATATGATGTCTCAGTCTTGAAAAGGCGGACCGAAGTATCACTTACAAAATGTAATCCCCCCCTTTTTTTTAAGTGGAATGCTTCGAAAACCTCCCGTGCCCTCATATTTCCACTCCTGCCCAAAATCTTTATCTCCTGAAGTCGTGGTTCGCACTTCTTGCATTGCTGGCATATTTATCCCCCCCCCCCCTCCCCCCTGTTCTGCCGCATCGCATCTGCCACGGCGCACTACGCTTACCATAACAAAGCTTGGATTGGGACCAATCGTTCGCATAGAAGGACGCTCTGTAGCATCATCTTACTGCACATTCCTGCAGAATGAACTCGTACCACATCTACTTGATGGACCTTTCCAAGGTGGTCGTTTCCTCCTGCAGCACGACAGGAGCCCGGTACACACAGCACTCGTCGTCACCTCGCTGAGGGTGGACCTCTCCACTGGCACTTTGGAATGGCCACCAGTGGGTGCCGATCTGAATCCCAAGAGAACTTATGGGGCCTAATGAAGAGTTGTATGGTGGCACGGCGCGTCGCAAACTGCAAAACCGACAACGTACAGGCAGTAATCAAGGAAGAGTGGGAAACACTGCAGGCACGAAGCGACCTCCGTTCCGCACCGTACAAATCCATGCCTTAGCGTGTATCCGCGGTCATTGATGGCGAGGGGGGGGGGGGGGGGGGGGGAATTTACACGGCACTGATACCGTTGTTTGTGTAAAGCAAGAATGCCGACCAATTTTTAGGCTGGTTTTTATGAAAATAAATTACTTCCATTTATTACATATATGTTGGGGCTTTTAACCAGCTTCATTGCACGCACAAAGCTAACGTTGAAGTGCACAGATTTGCTAGTCTACCTAGTCCACCGGATCGAACCTTACAGCGTTTGGTTTGTACGTGGGTCGTGTAATGTAGTGTGGTCAAAATTTACGCAAAAATTATTGGCGTGTGCAGGCGAGTGCTGCTAACACGTATAAATGTAAGGGAAGAGGTGGTTTTCAACTCCTGGAGACGAAAACGTTGAGTTAAAACAGGACACCACAGACATGGCCTTTTGTTCGTCGACTCAGCTTCACTCTAACGGCCATTACGCTGTCGATATCGCAGCACGGCGAGCGCCGGTCACGCGCCGGTTGCCTTTCCGTATCTCTACCATGCAGTGAAAACAAAGAAATGAAAAAATAAACACTACCCACGTGACATATATTGCGTGGGACCGTTTAGGCGAGAAGGAGCGCGACGCATCGAGCCGAGCTAATGACATTCTTGTCCATCAAATGGGGCACCGGCACGACTGTCACGATTATAAAGGAAGGAAAACGGAGGAGACGCGCTGCCCATGCAACACCCTGGAAGAAAAGTGTGGACGAAATCACGCTGTTTTTCTCGATCGGGAGGCCATCTTGTCCAGGCGCAGCTTAGCAGCGGCGTCGTAGTTGCTGTTTACAAACTGGGAGGGAGCAGCAGGATACGGCGTACCATTTGAGGTGCTGCGTAGGCGCAGTTTGCTAAACTGCTATGGTCTCTGTTTTTGTTCGTGCTCAAAGGCTGACGTTGACGTAGTTCCCTCATATCTCAAGGTGGAATTCAGTGCAAAACTCTTCTTGTTGGGTGCACAGATTTGAACTCGCTCGGCGACAGCAATAGCACGGGCATTTTGTCTACTACCACACCGCTCGGAGCCGTCGGGACACCGACGCTGTTTACTGAGGGACATTCGCGCTGATCGTTCGCCAGCGATTCATATGGGCGTGTGCTACAGAGAGGTCGTCGGCATATTGTGCGAACGTTTTGTGCATTCTGTTTGTGCCATTCGTGCAGTGTGCGTGAGCAGTGTGTTTGTGCGTATGCCTATTTCCATCGGCAGTGAAACCTCGTTGCTACTTATGCGTGTTCTTGCAACGCTCCATCGATTGTGACCGGGGTGGACTATAATATACTAGCTTTTTTTCCTGCGATTGTGCTTGTCTGAGCGGCGGGGATCATGACATGGGCGGAGAGCGGTATTGTAAAATAAGCAGCTGCGCTCGCTTTGTTCTTGGTATATAGAAACTTCGTTCCATGCCCGTTTGAAGCGTGTAAAGTTTGAAGCTTCTTGCGAGCTATTTGCCTCTGGGACATGCCGGGCTCAAGTTTATTTGTTCATATCGATGTCAAGGCGGTATTTCTGGTCGCACGCTATTTTTAGATGTATTTTCTGCAGCAGGCTGTGCAACTGCTATTCTGGCTAAGGTCATGGTAAAAGAGTGCCAAAAAGGCGAAGCATTTTCGCACTTTATGATAGCGAAAATATTTCAACTGTCCAAATCGCTCCTGGATTTCGTTTTCCACCATTCATGCATTGTATGAACATTTTTGTTTTGAGCTTTCACACTGCAATTAAGCTCTAACCGATTTTGGAAGCCTTTTCTCACTCGTGTGTATTGTGGCCATGTCCGGTGGTAGTGCAGTTTGTCGCAAAAATACTTAGTGCAATGGGAATGCACATGTGCATTGCATTTAAATGGTGTCGGTGGTTATGCTGAAGAAATATAGTTTGATGTGTTTATTACGTACAATAAATTCTCTTTCATTATCTCCGTAGTGGATCACAGCCGCCGCGGTGGCCTAGTGGTTATGGCGCTCCGCTGCTGACCCGAAAGATCCGGGTTCGATACCGACCGCGAAGGTCGAGTATCGATGGAGGCGAAATTCTAGAGGCCCGTGGACTGTGTGATGTGAGTGCACGGTAAAGGACCCCAGGAAGTCGATATTTCCGAACAATGTCACTACGGCATCCCTTATAGCCCGAGTTGCTTTGGGACATTGCAAGTAACTTAAACTAAACTCTCTTTTGTAGATTGCAAGTAAACTGCACTTCTATGCAGTTACTTTACAGGCTAGAATTTCACAAAGTAGAGAATATTGATGCGTACACATGCAGGTCTGCACGCAAAACATGAAACATATAAAGCGAAACTTATATTCGAGCCTCTGGGTACTCCTAAACTTCTTGAAGCAGTCTGGAGAGCTACGGTTATGTAGATTATGCATCAAAATAGATCTGTGGGTGTGAAAAGTGCGATGTTCCGATGCCAGAATGGTGGATTTATGGATCATTCTTAAAGGGGCGGCGGGAGGTGCCATGGAACATGTATTTCTTGGACTTTTTTCGTTGAGAAAAAGGAATCCAGCATGGTTTTCCTATGTAAAATTTCAGGCTTTGTGAGGGAAGGCAACACTCCCCTCTATAAATTCTCCCCTGTCATGCTACTATATGCACTGCCGGCGTCACCTCTGAGTGGCTCTTGGAGTCGTGAATCAAAAGTCATTGTTGGCACGGCCACCATTATGAACACGTTATTATACTATTAGGGTCAAGAACTCAATATTTTAGTACATTTGCTCATCCTCACTGCTGTGTCAGAAAGCATTCTTGCCACGGCCAGCCGCACGAAAACATTTTATTAAGATAACTAGAGCATTAAAAACCAAAAACAAAACATTGCAGGATTTTTCTTGTCTTTACTGCTAAAGCAAAAGGCACTGTTGACACAGCCACCTGCTCAAAATGTCAAGGTGCCCAAGATGCTGGTAAGATATCAGTGCACGTTAAAGAACCCCAGGTGGTCTAAATTTTCAGAGCCCTTCACTACGGCGTCCCTCATGGTCTGAGTCACTTTTGGACGTTAAACCCCCATAATCATAAACCAAACATACGCAATTAAACATTCAGGTTGCAATTTTCAACATCAAGAGCAGCATTAAAAGGCAGGTTGAACACTATTCTGGCGTACGACCATGCATGGCAGCATTGCTCACGACTGAGCCAAAAGCATGCAGGCACGGCAAAGCTGAAAGGGTTGTGCTATCCATCAGAGAGTGCGATTAAAGCGTGGCAGTATGTGGGCCACTTTTATACGAGCTTAGCATGCAAACTATCACTTGCTAAGGGAACTCTTGCATGAAGTTCTAAATTGATTCCGGCGAAGAAAAACTTTTTCCAGCCCCATTAGTACATTTTACAGCTAGCTGTTCACTCAAAAATCATTATGCTCTCAAATACAAAGTGTTGCAGAGCGCCATTTAAATATAAGCCTTGTGCCAGCTAGCTGAACGCGGAAAGCTTCTAGGGTAGCGAAGTACTACAAATCTGTCCATGCTCCACTTCGAATACTGGGACCGTACTCACGTCTATACGGATGGATCAGTAACCTCTACTAGTTCTGCTTGCGCTGTGGTCGTTCCTGCGCGACAGACTCAAATTCACCAACAAATCTCGCATCGGACTACCTCTACTGGAGCAGAGTTGGCCGCACTTCTTGCGGCGGTACAGTATATCTCACAACAATCACCTCAAAAATGGGCTGTTTTCTGTGATTCAAAAACTGCCCTACAATGTCTTCAATCTGCCTTGAGACATAGCTACCATGAGCAACTTATAGCGGAGATACGATATCTGCATCACCAGGCAATCGAACAAGACCATGAAATCATCTTCCAGTGGGTACCAGGCCATAGCGGCATTGTTGGTAACGCCTTAGCTGACGATGCTGCTCGATCGGCTCACGAGACAACCAACACTGTCCGCATACCACTGACAAGAGCTGACGCAGCAAGGCACCTTCAACTGCTCGCCCGAAACCTGACTGTAACATCGTGGTCTGCCCCTGGAGGTTGGACACCCCGCTCGCATCACTTCAACCTCTTGCTCCAACATCATATACCATTCGGCCTCCCCCGCAGTGATACTACGCTGTTGTGCCGCCTGTGGCTGGGAGTGGCGTTCACAAACGCCTATTCCCATCTCATCTCAATGGCTGACTCTCCTGCGTGTGGCCAGTGTGGTTGTGACGAGACGATCAGCCACCTCCTCTGTGACTGCCCTCGTTTTGAGCGAGAGCGCGGTTGCCTAGTTGCTTCTCTGCTCCGCTTGGACTCGCGTCCTTTAACAGAGTCTAACGTTCTGGGACCTTGGACGCAACCTTCCAGACAACGGAAAGCGGTGAAAGCGCTCCTGAATTTCCTAAGGGACTCAGGGTTGCATTCCCGCCTATAATCTAAGTTTTCTGTGCGCGCCCTCTGTCCCTGTGTCATAGTGGTCGATGGACACTTGACAGACTCATTTCTTTGCCGCTCTTTTTCCTTTTTTCCCCTTTGTTCCCCTCCCCAAGTGTAGGGTAGCCAACTGGGCATCGCCTGGTTAACCTCCCTGCCTTTCCGTCCTTTTCTCTCTCTCTCTCTCTCTCTCTCAGAAAGCTTAAGTTTAAAAGCAATACTTCACACTGCATTAAGTTGGGATAGTTGCTTCGGAAACATCATGAAATGCACAGCGTGATCCAATAGACACATTATATAAAACAGATGTGAATGATGATACACGGCACAGAGTTATATTTCACTGGCACCGCATGTAACAGTATATATCAGAAAGAGTACACAAACAAGCATAATCTTCAAAATGTATGCTAGATTCGGTTTTCCTTTCTTCTTCCATACTTCGGCAGCAGCTGTGTAATGACACGCAATTTCACTCAACTAAACTTTTCTGCCATTCACCCCATCGGTTGAAGTAAACTTTCTAGCCCTGCCATCAACACGACACTGCGATGAAACCGATGTCATTATACCAGCATATTTCGCGAAGTGCAACCCGCAAGAATCCCAGGGACGCATACCTCCGCCTTCGCAAAACGAAGCAGGCAAAAGCAGCGAAAGACATTGCGTACCTTGGTAGGCTATCGCAATGAGTGAAAGTTCCTTCCCGCGCTTCCGATAAGCGCCTTCGGCGAATGCTACTTGCTTATGTCCACGGCCGGACTGTTTCGTTCCAATAAGAGAGCGGGGATGACGCGTAGACTAGGCGGCCCAGAGCAATAACGGGAAGCAGCCGAAAGCCTCGCACGAATAATTTCAAAGTTTCCCGTACATGAACAATGGCCAGATAGCAAAGCGCATCTCGAACTAGAATATCTTTGGGCCAGCTTCTTCGCTGGGTTTGAAACGTGCGCGCAATTGCTCAGGCCGTCGGCACGAGCGGAGCTGCGGGGAGAAGTAAACAAGAGTGCGCCCGGAAAACATGGCGCCAAGGTCGTTTCCGGCTTCAAAAAGTGTCACGTGACGGCCTCTTCTCTAAATTTTACTTCCTCCTTTATTTCGATCACAGATAGCTGCGGCTAGATGGCCTTGAGATGCAGTTTTCCCTTTAGTCACTCAAGTTTTTCCGAGTTCTAATACCTGAGGCGTGTTGTATACGACTGTTGCTCGCTGCTTAGGCTTCTTTGCGGACTAAATTCCCTGGAGAGCGACAAACACGTTATAACCTTTTTCACAGTTCGGTTTAGCACGAATGATAAGTTATACTCCGATATTAGTCACCATGGCTGGCCTGCACCGCGCGTTTGTTTCACGGCTTGGGCAAAGGGCGATTTGCCAGCGGCGTCCGCTGTCTCTGGTGGTGGCGCTGTTAGCCAACACGCATTAACAACCCCCGCTTGAAAAAATGAAAATTACTCACTTCTGCTTCAAACAACGACCGCGGCAAGCTGATGTAAGCCATTTAATGTGCATTCGCGGCTTTAATTTTTCACGATCTCGCCAATTTAATAAAGATACTTGAAAGATAACATGTCTGAGAGTAGCCTACGCATTTTGGCAAGTATTCAAAACGGCCAGTGGCAGCATTTATGTTCACTGCATGCATTTTTCTCAGTTTACTGCAGTGGACTTTCCTCTGTCGTCACGTGCACATGAAAAGCATCGAAACACGTGAGCCAAAGTCTTGAAAAAAGCTTTTCTTTTGAAAGAAAAGTAGTAGACTTCGGCTCCGAAAGCAATGCGATAGCAAATGAACAGTTATCTTACAAGCCACTACATGACGTCTCAGGTAGTTACTGTCCAGCGTTACGTCCACCAGTCCCTTCCTGTCGTTGAGTTCGTTGTGTTTAAAAGCAAGGCGCACAAGAACTCCTGAGTCATGAGATTCGCCGTGTACACTTCGTGGCTGTGGCTTGTATTGCTTTGGCAGTCTAGGAAGGAAGACCACAGAAATTTAGGTTGGAAATTGTGTTTCTTCTAAACAAATCACCCGCAGCAGTTTCCAGGAGCCCTTCACAACAAGCAGCTCAGCAACTAACTGCGTAGCTGTTACTGTAGCGTCCACCTGCTTTTGAGACGAGAGATGTAATGTTTCTCTAGCGACCACTCTTGCTGTCGAATTTGCGCATTCTGTACCAGCCACTACAGGAGCAATCTGGCCAGACATGTAGGAAGCTGCTCTCATCGCCTGTGATCTGCAGCATGCATGAGAAGGACACGTGTCCCCCTGTGGAATTATAGAAAGGTACGGAACGCTCAAACATTTTTGCGAGTCGCCAGCACTAAGGAACGCAATCAAGGCACGAGCGCCAAAAAAACGAAAAATGCGCCCAAAAGCGTTCCAGGAATTTCTAACGACACAGGTTGTCAAAAACGCGATACCCAACCGCGATACCGGGAACACAATTCAAACGTGACTGACCAAGGGAACTACCTGCTGCGACGGCGCGCTGGCGTCTCCTGTCTTTGCAATCAGTGCGCGGAGCGGCAATGTATAGTACCACACTCGGCGTCTGTCACGATGAGACTTGTTATCATTGGTGAGGCCGTAAGACGGACGCGTGCGCTCCAGACCAGCCATGCTCTCATCTTCCAGGAAACCAGTTAGGACGGCTAACTGGGCTGGTTGGTAAGGGTTCATACTCACGTTAAATCTGCACGTAAAACAGAGATTCCTGTTTGGTGTCCGTGCTTTTCGCCCTGGTTTCCTTTCATATATTTGAGGATAACGTCCTCCCCAGTGGAATGTGTGCCGCTTTTTAGTTTGATGCCTGTTTTCAGCATTAAGGCCATTCGTTTCAAAATAACTGACATGACATTGTTTAGTTGCGGTATTCCAAAACTGTGAATCCGCTATATTGCAACATTGTTGAGCCAAACTCTTGAAAGAGTATAGACGCGTGACTTTTTGGCGAGTGTTTTCTTCATTGTAAGGTTGCGCAAGGCACTATTCTACACGGATTTCCAGGCGATTTTCTCGTACGACCGGTGAATAGTTCATAAAAATATTTCTTTCTCGGGATGATTCGGTTTCGGTTCCAATAGCCGAATGGTGATTGTGATGTCAGTGTGGTTTTGGGTAACGTGAGGCTAGGAGAGAGAGAGAGAAACAAAATGACGGAAAGGCAGGGAAATTAGCCAGGCGATGCCCAACAGAGTACCCCACACATGGCGAGGGACGCCAAAGCAATATAAGCGTTGCTTCTACATTCATTGTGATTCCAGCTCTTGAGAAAGGCGGGCTTCAGGACTGTAGTGAAATAAAACGACGAGGCAGAGATTGTAACGCATTTTTTTCATGCCTCAATTGACAGATAACCACACTTTGATGTCAAAACCATCGTTCGTAGGTTAAAACCATAACCGAAACAGCATGACAAAAACTTTGAATATAAATTATTTAGCGGGATTTAGAAGAATGCCACATGTTGACTCATGTCAGCAGTGTCTTTCGCATTTTTGTAGACAAGAAAAGATGCCACCAAAATAAGGTGTCTATACCCTTTCAAACTATTATGCTAATATGGCTGCCTTCCAGCGTTTAGCTAATCTCATTATGTTTGTCTGGTAGGCCATAAACGATCGAGTTCGACCTCCTGCTATCATTTACAACTCCGTTAATACTGTTTTCTGCGTCTTGAATTCGACGATTTATGGCAGAAAGTTTATCCTCGGAGGAGGTGACTTAGCCGTCTTTCCATGATATCGCGTCTAATTTCTTTTCGCGTTGGTGAGTCGCTTCCGTTTTATTCAGCGATACAGCGTAATTTGAAAGAGGGACGAAGGAAGACAGACCAGGACAGCGCTCGACCTAGTCTGTCCTCCATCCTCCCTGATTCACATCGCGCTGTATCGCTCAATGAATTGCCAACTTTCCCAAGCTTCAGCTTCGTTTTATGTCTTCAATATGTGATGCAATGTCCCAATCATTTTCAAATTTCAGACAGTTCTGGACAGAAATTCCGTGCAACGGATCAGCTTAATTATAACAGCTACATGCTACCAATAAGCTGAGAACCCGCTAGCGGCTGCCAAACAAAACATTTTTTATTGCCAATAGTTAGAAGTATTTTGCACACTACTGCCCTCCATATAGACTAGAGGATGCTTCGCCAGACGGGATATTCGCCTTGCATAAGAAGTTTCACTATCCGGCCCAAGGACCGCCGGCACCGTATCCGCCTGCAGCGACGCCTGACGCAGAGGCCCAGGGTCCGGCTCCCCCGTAGCGGCCGGCTGTGTATCTGCCCGCACCCGGGGCTACGGCAGGAGCCGCGACGGGATTGGCGTTAAACACGGCGTCAGCGCTGGCACCCGGGGCGGTTCCCGGCTCGTTGGTGTCCACCGTGGCGCGGAATCCGCCGGCGTCGGCCACGTAGCTCACGGTGCGGAACAGTCCGTTGGCGTCCCGGTAGCCGTACGAGCCGGTCTTGGCGTTGCTGGCGTCGCCCTGCTCCTTGTGGAACAGCCGCGTCCCGAACTCGTCTGTGTTGTCGTAGCCGAAACTGTACGGCTGGGCTGGCTGCAGAAATGAAAGGAGAAAATTCTTACAATCACAGATCGGAGCACGGCGTCAAGAGCGTCAATCGAGAAAATCCAATGGGCTGCGAAGTCTGAGTTCACTGCGTCCTTGGCCAACAAATCCCGCAGGTTGATCACTCACTAAAAAAGTATTTTTACCCGCGCAGTTGGATGCGGCTCCGTAGGGGATCCGTGAGGAGTCCCTTTGAGAAGAAGGATATGTAAAGTACGTTAGCTGATAAAATTTAAACCTGTAGAGTGAATGGCACCCATGTAGAGGAAAATAAATGTGTAACAGATGAAGTATAGGCAGAAATGCTGCAGATGTCCTAATTTTTTGTTTTCCAGCATTTTACAGCCGGTAACCAATTTGTATAGAGGTCATGTTTTTTTGTGATCCCTTTTCTTAGAACTGCCGGAGACTAGAACGCTGTGCACCGTGTATGTCGCATCAAAACAGTGATTTTTTTCGTGCTGTGAATTAATTTGTCATGTGCACATTCAACCCCTCTCCAACGAGGCGGTGCAACTTTCCAAAGAAAAAAAAGTTTTTTTTTTATTGTGGTGCGTATTAAGTTATTATGGTGCGTATTAAGTTATATTTTAGGGTAGAAAGAACCCGAGGTGTTAGATTACATGAGCCCAGTGGCCATTTTCGGACTCATTTGTGCGAGTGATTATGGAACGTTGGCAGCAAAAATAAATTGTCTCGGATCGCCTGAGATCTTAGGCGACCTCAGGCGAAAAAAAGCGAGTACATTCACGCACGATGCAATACATTCAGACTGAAACATGCCCATGTGTGTCTATTGTGTGTCTTTCTGAACCACGTTGTTAAAAATCTTGCAGATATAAGCCGCGCGTAGAAAAGCAGTTTTTTATTACAGGAAGAGGAAATGTAGCCGCGGTTATAAATTTATTGATGGAAAGTTGTTATGAACAGCGGAAGTGGTTAGGATGTTTCCGTTCACGCTGCAACTTAGGAAGAAAAAAAGGAGCTGCCATAATTTTCTATACTGTAGAAGAATAAGCCTTTTGTCAGACATTTCTTGGGAATGCCGAAAATGATTATGTGAGTGTGCATTAGGCACTGACAATAAACTGATTTACTAACTAAAGCGGTGGCTTTATCAACACTTGATTTTTGAAGGTTAGGATCATGGAAAGTGTGCTGCGCAAAGGCATGCATAGTCCCGTTTTCCTTCGTGATATTTCGAGATATAAATATTTCGAGATATATGCCGCTAAACCTTTCAAATTATAATTATGATATCGAAAGCTACAACAGCACCTGCGATTTTACCGCTGTTATAGTCTTTCTCCACTGATTTATCTTAAATGTAAAGAAATATCCTCATGCATGCTTCTTAGGGAGAGCTCATACTGCCGTCTCTTGATTAGGGTTTACGCACATAGGAGGCACCAGCAGCGGAGAAGCCAGGAGTAGGCGCTGCCGCAAAGATGGGACCCCGGAACCCTGCGCCCCCGAAGCCGCCGCCGCCGCCGTACACATTGCCCGCACTCACAAACGCGACCAGGGAGAAGACGCAGACAGCCTGAAGAAGGAGGAAGATTAACAACGATGAAAACATCGGATTTCTTGTAACGGCAGATGTAATGCGTGAAACTGTCCGAAGCATTTGTAGAAATATTGCCGTGAAAGCTGATCTGCCTGCTTGGTTACACAAGTTTGTTGTGCGTGCAGAAAATCACACTAACAAGAAACATTAAAAAATTGTCTACACGCTTATTGCACAGGTGTGTGCCTCAAACCCGACGTTATTTTGTTGGCGATATACCGAGAAACTCTGCGACTGAGCAGAGTGACTGTGCTTCTTTTTTCATAGGGCTTGATTAAGTAATTTGCATCGATACAACTCCCTGAAAAAGGTTTCACGACTTTTATATGCTGTGCGTCATTCAGAGATTTCATGAGTGGATTTGATTGCAGGTAATGTAGTCTTAGTTATGTTAATCTGGCGAAAAATGCGAATAAATCTTTAACTTGCAGGGTGACAGCCGGCGCAGCGCTAGATAATTGTGGAAAACGCAGATGGGGTACTCTAATCTCTCGTTAAAGAAAAACAAACAATACATGCACAATCGTAGCGGAATCAGTAAATAGATTGTCGGGGCCACTGACAATTATAATAAACACCTTCAACGGCAATAACCTAGGATCCCGAAAGCTGACTACGCTTCAAAAACACTTTCTATCTGTGCAGATGGGTAGAGACGAGTGGAGAGCTCGAGAGCCATAAAGGAAGAGGGAAAGGAGAACCTGCAGGGAAGACGAGAGGCAGATTAATTGTAATGGAGGACTCTCACTTTCTCAAACATGCGCAACATATCCAGCACAACACGCGCACAAGTAGCAACATTCTGTGACGAATAAAAGCCTCAGCATACCAAAGAGCAGGAACACTGCAATCTGCCATGGTACAAGCTGCCCATTTTGTTCTTTGAATTCCTTCGTAAGTTTCCTTGCATAATAATTACACTACATTATGTACACTTCCACATACTAAATGGGGACTTACTCTAATGAAATTTTCAGACGCTTTTGCTACCCTATGCAGAAGGCATTAAAAATTTTACAATAGAAATAAAACAGAAATTTATTTGGCCCTTATGGCCTCTCCGAAGGGTTACTCGGAGCTTCCAACATAGCTATACTCGTACTTGGCTAAAGTAATAAACCAAACGTCGGCTTGAATATGAATATTAGACTGAATTTAACTTAAGGTCGAATTGCTACCACATTGCCCTTTGATATTATTGTGATAATACTGAAACGCAAGCGAAACATTGTCATTGAGCTCTTACCTGAGATATCATATCCATGAGAGACGTAACCACAAACTTTTGTTCAGCGGAGGAGGAGCGCGAATGCGATGCTGGCCACGGGGAGTCCAGCTTTTATATGCGCAACCTGGACATATGCAACGCATCGCGCTCCTCGTGACGGGGGAGACAACCGGCCTCACTCTTTCTCTCTTCCTCTCTCTCTCTCTAACGTGATTTTGTCACGGGCAGCGAAGTCAGCAGCAGCACCGTGACGATGTACTTCATGGTTTGGTGCAATTTGTGCGGTCGCTACACCAGCATGAAGGCCTGCAGGGCGCGCATCACACTCTCCGAGACCAAGAACCAAATGCGGCAGCGCTAATGTGCGAGGCCGCATTAAGACAGTATCTAACAAAAGGCTTTTCCGGGTGAAGGCGTCGCTGCTATAGTACGTCTCGAACAACTCCTTCGCTGTCCGCTCAGAAATTTATTACGAAGGCAGGCCGAGGAAAATGAATCTAAGGAACCTGTGCTGTCCGTCGTTTGATCGAGCGGGCCCGGGCTCACTTCGGGCTTTAACTCGGCCCTGTCATGAGGAGTGAGGGTTATGCGCAGCGTAGATATGTCTCTCACCTCTTTGCGAGAATTGTGCTAGGCGCGCGGTCTCTCCCATGTCCAATAATTTCGGACAAAATTTTGAAAAGTTTGAAAATTGTAAGAGACTTTAACGGAAATATTGAAGAAAATGGTCCATTGTTCTGTTATATAACAAATATTTTTTTAAATTCTTTCCATCGGTTGTATCGAACAGTTAAGGCTACTTTAGAAAAACAATGCGGATCGCTTTTGACGATAGCGATAACGTTAATAGAAAAGAAATGCAAGACTGCCGTCGGGTGATCTGCGGATATTTGATTGTTACAGCTAAATCATGCATTATATGAAAAAAAAAATCTGTTCATAAAAGCTTTCTGGCTCAATAATGCTTTTGCCCAGAATTTCTAGGGTATTGTACAATGCAGCTTCGTCATGCCACTCATGTTGCGCCTGGCAGCTCCGCATCAGGTTTCCAATAAATTTAGTTTATTGGGGTTTAACGTCCCAAACAGACACAGGCTATGAGGGACGCCGTAGTGAAGGGCTCCGGAAATTTCCACCACCTGGGGTTCGTTAACGTGCACTGACACCGAACTGTAAACTAGCCTCTAGAACTTCGCCTTCATCGAAATTCGGCCGCCGCGCCTGAGATCGAACCGCGCCTTTCGGGTCAGCAGCCGAGCGCCGTAACCACTGAGCCACCACAGAGGGCAAGGCTGCCAGTCGATTAAGCAATGTGAACGTAAGGTTACCTGCGTGTGCACAGCAAATTATAGCTACCTATTTTATTTCATCCTATAGCCTCCTTTACGTCCGTCTGAGGTTTTCTCTAATGGAACAGGAGGAAGAAACGCTGTATAAACTTGGGTGCGATCGCAGCTGAAGCGATTGAGCGCTGAACGGGCCGCAATTACAGGTGCGGGCCCGCCCCGGGCCCGGTACCCTCTACCGTTATTTAACCGAGCCTAAGGAAATTCTTACGTATGCCCCGACCGGCCCGCCAAGTGTGCGGGCCCGGCTAAGGCCCGAAGCAACACATGAGCTACAAGCGCGCTACAGAAAGGCAAGTGTTCGGGTTACTATGAATTTCAGCGAAAAAAGCGCTTTCTTTTAAAAATATATGAGCAAAATTTTCAAGCTTCTGGTTCTGGTTGATTTCTTCCTTTTTTTGTCCACAAGAAAGTACACAGCCTTGAATATCAAACATACCAAATTGTTGAATATCAATCAACCAATCAATCAATCAATCAATCAATCAATCAATCAGCCTTTTATTTTCTGTATGTTAGAGAAGGAGACAGGACTAAAAGCTCGGAAGCTTGGCAGAGGTCCTGCCCCCTTTTTTCACACTGGCATTGCAACAGACAAGCGGCAATAAATTCTGCGCTATACATTATAGCACAAAAGAAAATAACACACCTTGAAAAAAAAAAGCAGAAAATACCAACACAAAAATACATGCAGCGTCATGACAAAAACTTGTTCAGAAAAAATTTCTTAATAACAGTATTTTAATGCTGGAAGGGGTCAACATTTCTTCGTTTAAGTTATTTAATAGCACTGGCAGCGTATACGAGATAGATTGTTGTGGGTAATATGCTCTAGGTGTAGGAACTAGCCACATTTCTTTATTTCTGGTTTGTGGAATATGGGTGTTTTTTGCAAGTTCTGCCAAATTACCAACATAATTTTCATTGCTCCGCGAAGCACTTTTGAAACTCATTAAAAGTCTGTGTTCGTGTAAAGCTAAGACTGGCAGGATTTCATATTTTAAAAAGAGGTCCCTCGTAGGGAAACAATACCGAACAGCAGCAATGCATCTCACAGCTCTTTTTTGGAGAAGATGTAACTTGGTCATGTTCGTGATACCAGTGGTACCCCAAACGATAATGCAGTATTGTAAGAGAGATAGAATTAAGGAGTTATACACCAACAGCCTAATTTTGACAGGAAGAATGGTGCGCAGGCGCGACGTAACTCCGACAGCTGAAGATATTTTGGATCCGATATAATCCACATGGTCATTCCAAGTCAAGTGTTTTGAAAACATGACACCAAGATTTTTGACAGAATCCACTATCTCCACAGGATCATGGTTTAAACATACATTGAGTGGCCTAAACAATACCTTCCTTTTCGGCAAGTACAACACTATTTTAGTCTTTTTAGGATTAATCTTCAGAAAATTTGCTTTTGCCCATGTATTTAATGCATTAATTGTTCTACCTGCTTTTTCTTCAATATCGTCTTCTGATTTCCCGCAAATGAACACTGAAGTATCATCGGCGTAAGGTACAAATGTACTATCAGGTTCACAATGCACAATATCATTTAGATAAATTAAAAATAAAAGCGGACCCAATATGCTTCCCTGGGGAACTCCTGTGCAGATATTCTTTACTGAGGACAAGGAGCTTTTAAAGTCTACTTACTGTGTTCTACCTACCAAATATAACCTACCAAAGCCCGTTTTTTGGCTCACATTTTTGGGTTTAATTTTCGCAAGCATATATAAAACAGCTTGTAACATTGCAATCGGTTTGCGACCGATATGAAAGATGAAAGATTAGGAAAAGTGCTTAGCCCGCACACAGAGAGAGAAAGAAGAGAAACTGCATAACACAGCTTCTATGAACTAAGCATTCTTGGATGTTCCGGAGAAGGTCCAGGTTTTCCTCCACGCTAGGCTGCCACAACGATTGGAGAAGTCTGGGCGAATGCTACCAAGAAACGCAAGGTATAATACAATTATGAAGTAATGTGAAACTCTTGAATATCCAGTGTGTAACATTGGAGTGCTAATGTGCGAGCTGAAAACAAGTGAAAACAAGGAAATGAAAAAATAAACACCGCCTACGCGACATATATTGCGTTGGAGCGTTTACGCGAGAAGGAGCGCAGCGCATCGAGCCGAGCTAACGACGTTCTTGTCCATAAAATGGGGCACCGCCACGACTGTCACGATTACAAAGGAAGGAAAACGGAGGGGGCGCCTAGCCCATACAACACCCTGAGAGAAAACTGTAGAGGAAATCACGTGGTTTTTCCACGACCAGGAGGCCATCTTCTCCAGGCGCACCTTAGCAACGGCGTAGTAGTTGCTGTCTACAAACCGGGAGGCAGCAGCAGGCTACGGCGTACCATTTGAGGTGCTGCATTGGCGCACTTTGCTTAACTGCTCGAGTTTCTGTATTTGGTTGTGCTCCCAGGCTGACGTAAACGCCGTTCACTTATATCTCAAGGTGGAATTCAGTGCAAAACTCTCGTTGCGTGCGCAGATTTGAACGCGCTCGCACGACGATAGCACGGGCATTTCGTGCACTACCACACTGCTCCGAGCCGTCGGGACACCGCCGCTGGTCACTCAGGGGCATTCGCGCTCTTCGTTCACCAGGGATTCACCAAACGTGCTCTAAAGAGCGGTCGCCGGCGTATTGTGCGAATGTTTCGTGTCTTGTGCGTGCAGTGTGCTTGTGCCATTCCTGAACTGTGCGTGTGCAGCGTGCAGCACGCTTGGGCGTGCGCCTGTCTCCATCGGCAGTGAAACCTCACTGCTACTTGTGTGTGTTCTTGCAACACTCCATCGATTGTAACCGGCGTTGATTATAACTACCTTTTTTTCCTGCGATTGCACTTGTGTGAGCGGCGGGGGTCATGACATAGGCGGAGAGTAATACCGTAAAAGAAGCAGCTGCGCTCGCTTTATTCTTCGTATAGAGAAGCTTCGTCTGTTTGAAGCGTGTAACGTTTGAAGCTTCTTGCGAGCTATTTGGATCAGGGGCATGCCGGGCTCAAGTGCATTTGTTCATGTTTATGTCAAGTCTGTATTTTTGGTCGCACGCTACTTTTAGATTTATTTCCGGTAGCAGGCTGTACAATTGCCTTTCTGACTAAGGTCATGGTAAAGAAGTACCAAAAACGTGAGGCATTTTCACACTTCATGATAGCGAAAATATTTCAACTGTCAAAATCGCTTCTGGATTTCCTTTGCCACCATTCATGTGATGTATGAGCATTATTGTTTAGAGCTTCCGCAGTGTATTGTAGCTCTAGCTGAATTTGGAGGCCTTTTCTCACTCTTGTTTACTGCGGCCATCTCCTGTGGTAGTGCAGTTTGTCATAAAAATACTTAGTGAAATGAGAGTGGACATGTGCATTGCGTTGCAATGATGTCTGTTGTTACGTTGAAAAAAAAAATAATTTGATGCGTTTATTACGTACGATCAATTGACTTTCATTGTCTCGATTGTGGATGAAGGCCCCCGCGTTGGCCCAGTGGTTATGGCGCTCGAGAGCTGCCCGAAAGATGCGGGTTCGACCCCAACTGCGATGTGCATGGTAAAGAACCCCCGGCAGTCGATATTCCGAAGAACTTCACTACGGCATCCCTCATAGCCTGAGTTGCTTTGGGACTTTAAACTCCCATAAACTAAACTATCTATTGTGGATTACAAGTAAAGTGCACTACAATGCAGTGACATTAGCGGCTATAATTTCACCAAGTAGAGAATATTGGTGCGTGCACCTGCAGCTCTGCACGCAAAACATGAAACATATCACGTGAAACTTATATTCGAGCCACTGGGTACTCCTAAACTTCTAGAAGCAGTCTGCAAAGCTACGGTCATGTATATTATGCAGTAAAGTATATATGTGTATGTGGAAAGTGCGATGTTGCAGTGCCAGAATGGTGGATTTATAGATCGATTCCGGCCGTGATGGCAGAATTTCGATGGAGGCGAAATTCTGCAGGCCGTGTACTGTGCGATGTCAGTGCACGTTAAAGAACCCCAGGTGGTCGAAATTTTCGTGGTCCTTCACTACGGCGTCCCTCATAGCCTGAGTAGCTTTGGGATGTCAAACCCCTTGTTACGTTGCAAGACACTGCTGTCCTGTGGGCCAGAGATCCGGACACTGTTTGTGCTGTGTCGCGTTCGGACCCATACTCGGCGTCGCAGAGTGCCGGCCTCGTCGCGGACGCGGGTCTCATGTTCGGCGTTCGAAAACGCGAACGTAAAAGCCGAGGGACGCGAACACGGGGACACGGCGTTCGAGAACACGACCGTCAGCGCCTAGGGACGCTTCCTCCCGTGAACGCGCTGCTTGGTCTCGTGGGCACGGCGTTCGAGGGAGAGAGTTAACGCACGGGAGTCAACGAGGAGAGTCGTCCTCCAGCAGCGGAAGAGTGCAGCTGCTCGGGGAGCCAGCCTGTACCTTCCAAGGGCCTGGGGCCCTCTTTTTCTTTTGGGTCAAATTCTGTGAATAAAGACACAATTCCTCCACCAGTGCCTTCACCGAGTCCACAGCCCGTACCTCGCAACACCCTATAAACCTAAACCAAACATATTCAATGCAATATTAAGATTGCAATTTCGAACATCTGGAACAACATCAAAAGGCTGATTGAACACTATGCTGGCGTGCGACCAGGCATGACAGCATTGCTCACGATTGAGCTAAAGGCATGCAGGCACGGGAAAACTGAAAGGGTTGTGCTATCCATAAGAGAGCGTGGCAGTATGTGGGCCACTTTTATACGAGCTTAGCATGCAAACAATCACTTCCTCATGGATCTCTTGCATGAAGTTCTAAATTGACTCTAGCGAAGAAATACTTTTCCCAGCCTCAGTAGTACATTTTACAGCTAGCTGTTCACTCAGAAACCATTATGCTTTCAAATACAGTGTTGCAGAGCGCCATTTAAATATAAACCTCGTGCCAGCTAGCTCAACGCGGAAAGCTTCTAGGGTAGCGAAGTACTACAACTCTTTAGGAAGCTTAAGTTTAAAACCAGTACTTGACACTGCATTAAGGTGGGATAGTTGCTTCGGAAACATCATGAAATACATAGCGTGATCCAATACACACAGTATATAAAACATTTATGAATCATGATAGACGGCACCGAGTTATATTTCAGTGGCACCGCGTGTAACAGTATATATCATAGAAGGAACACAAACAAGCATACTCTACAAAGTGTATGCTAGATTTGGTTTTGTTTTCTTCTTCCATACTTTGGCAGCAGCTGTGTAATGATACGCAATTTGACTGAACTAAAATCTTGTGCCATTCACCTCACTGTTGAAGTAAACCTACTAGCCCTGCCATCAACACGAGACTGCGATGAAGCCGATGTAAATATACCAGCATATTTTGCGAAGTGCAGCCCGCAAGAACCCCAGAGACGCATACCTACGTCGTCGCTAAACCAACTAGGCAAAAGCGGTGAAAGTCACTGCGACCATGGTAGGCTACCGCAATGAGTGAAAGTTCCTTCCCGCGTTTACCGCACTTCTGATAAGCGCCTTCGCCGAATGCTACTTGATTATGACCACGGCCGAACTGTTTCGTTCGAATAAGAGAGCGGGGATGATGCGGAGACGAGACGGCCCAGAGCAATAACGGGAAGCAGCCCAAAATCTCGCACTAATATTTCCGAGGTCTCCCGTGCATGAACAGCAGCCAAAAACCAAAGCGCCACTGGCACTGGGATCTCTATAGCCCAGCTCCTTTTCTGGGTTAGCATCGCGCGCGCAATCGCGCAGGCCGGCGGCAAGAGCGGAGCTGCGGAGTAAACTAAACAAGAGCACGCCCGGACAACACGGCGTCGAGCACGTTTCCGGCTTGAAAAAATGCCAAGTGACGACCTCTCCTCTAAATTTTCTTTCGTTCATAGTGTCGTACCAGATAGCTGCTCCTAGATGGCCTGGCAATGCAGTTTTCCTTAGAGTCACTCCAGTTTTTCCGAGCGCCACTACTGGCTGCGTGTTGCGAATTGTATATCACTGTTGCTCACGACGTAGGCTTGTTTGTGCACAAAATGCCTGGAAGGGGATAGACACGTTATCACCCTTTTCACAGTTCGATTTAGCACTAATGATAAGCTATACTCCGATATCAGTCACCATGGCTGGCCTGCAACGCGCGGTTGTTTCACGGCTTGGGCAAAGGGCGATTTCGTCCGCTGTCTCTGGTGGTGGCGCTGTTAGCCAGCACGAATTAAAAAACCTCCGCTTCAAAATAACTTGAAATAACGACCGTGGCAAGCTGAAGTAAGCCATTCAATGTGCATTCGCGGCTTTAATTTTTCACGATCTCACCAAGTTAATAAAGATACTTGAAAGATAACATATGTCTGAGAGTAGCATACGCATTTTGGCAAGTATTCCAAACGGCCAATGGCAGCTTTTGTGTTCACTTCATGCATGTTGCTCAGTTTGCTGCAGTGGACTTTCCTCTGCCGTGGCGTGCACATGAAAAGCATCGAAACACGTCAGCCAATGTCTTGAAAGAAGTTTTTATTTTGAAAGAAAAGTAGTAGACTTCGGCTCCGAAGACAAAGCGATAGCAAAATGAACAGGTACCTTACACGCCATTCAATGACGTCTCAGGTAGTTACTGTCCACCGTTACGACCACCAGTCCCTTCCTGTCGTTGAGTTCGGTTAATGTCTTCGTTGTGTTTAAAAGCAAGGCGCTCAAAAACTTCTCAGTCATGGGATTCGCCATGCACACTTTGTGGCTGTGGCTTCTATTCCTTTGGCTGTCTAGAAGAGAGGACTACAAAAATTGCGGCAGAACTGCTGCCTTTAGGTTGTAAAGTGTGTGTCTTCTAAACAAATCATCAACAGCAGTTTCCAGGAACTCCCTCGCAACAAGCAGCTCAGCAACTGACTGCGTAGCTGTTACTGTAGCGACAACCTGCTTTTGAGACGAGAGATGTAATGTTTCGCTAGCGACCACTGTTGCTGTCGAATTTGCGCATTCTGTACCTGCCACTACGGGAGCAATCCGGCCAGCCATGTAGGAAGCTGCTCTCATCGCCTGTGATCTGCAGCATGCATGAGAAGGACACGTGTCCCTGTGGGGAATTATAGAAAGATACGGAACACTCAAACATTTTTGCGCGCCGCCAGCACTAAGGAACGCAATCAAGGCACGATCGCACACAAAAAAAAAAACGAAAATTACGCGTAAAAGCGTTCGGGGAACTTCCAACCACACAGGTTGTTAAAAACACCACGAAATCAACCGCGATACCCGGGACACAACTCAAACGTGACTGACCAAGGGAACTACCTGCTGCGACGGCGTGCTGGCGTCTCCTGTCTTTGCAATCAGTGCGTGGAGCGGCAATCTATAATACCATACTTGACGTCTATCACGATGGGACTCGTTATCATTACTAAAGCCGTAAGACGGACGCGCGCGCTCCGGACCGGCCGTGCTCTCATCTTCCAGGAAATCAGTTAGGACGGCAAACTGGGCTGGTTGGTAATTGTTCATACTCACGGTAAATCAGCGCGTAAAACACAGATTCCTGTTTGGTGTCCGTGCTTTTCGCTCTGGTTTAACTTTCGTACGTTTCTAGATAACGTCTTCCCCAACGGAAGGAGTGCCGCATTTCAGTTTGAAGCCTCTTTTCAGCATTACGGCCATTCGTTTCATAATAACTGCATTGACATAGTTTAGTTGCGGTATTCCAAAACTGTGAATCCGCTATATTGCAACTGTGTTGAGCCAAAGTCTTGAAAGAGTATAGACGGTAACCTTTTGAAGCGTGTTTTCTTCTTTTTAATGATGCGCTAGGCATTATTATACACGGATTACCAGGTGGCATTCTCCTACGACCAATAAATAGCCGATGAATAGATTTATAAAAAATCTTTCTCGGGATGTCTCGGTTTCGGTTTAAATAGCCGAAAGGTGGCTGTGACGTCAGTGTGTGGGTTTGGGTAACGTGAGGCATGGAGGGAGACAGAAACAAAATGACGGAAAGGCAGGTTAGCTAGGCAATGTGCAGCAGAGTATCCCACACGTGGGGAGGGACACCAACGCAATATAGTGCTGCTTTTACATTCATTTTGATTCCGGCTCTTGAGAAAGGCTGGCTTTAGGACTGCAGTGAAATAAAACGATGAAGCATAGATTATAAAGCAGTTTTTCCATGCCTCACATGACAGATAACCATGCTTTGACGTCAGAACCCTCGTTCGTGGGTTGAAAGCGAAACCGAAAAAGCATGACAAAAAATTGAATACAAACTATTTAGCGGTCGCAGTACAATACCACATGTTGACTCACGTCAGCACTATCTCTCGCATTTTTGTAGAGTAGAAAACATGCCACCAAAATTAGGTGCCTATACCCTTTTAAACTAAGATGTTATTATGGCTGCCTTCCAGCATTTAGCTAATCTCATTATGTTTTTTCTGGTAGGCCATAAAAATCGCGTTCGACCTCCTGCTATCATTTCCCACTCCGTCAATACTGTTTTGTGTGTCTTGAACTCGACGAATTATGGCAGCAAATTTATCCTCGGAGGAGCTGACTTTGCCGTCTTGCCGTGATATCCCGTATAATTTCTCTTTCGTGTTGCTGAGTCGTTTCCGTTTTATTGAGCGATGCAGCGTGATTTGAAACAGGGACGAAGGAAGACAACCAGGACAGAGCACGATCTCGTCTGTCGTCTATCCTCCCTGATTCATGTCGCGCTGTATCGCTCAGTGAATTGCCAACTTTCCTAAGCTAGAGCTTCGTTTTATGTCTTTAATATGTGATGCAATATCTCAATCATTTTCAAATTCCAGACAGTTCTGGACAGGGATTCCGTGCAACGGATCAGCTCAATAACAACAGCTATATGCTACCAACAAGGTCAGAACCCGCTAGCGACTGCCAAACAAAACATTTTTTATTACCAATAGTTAGAAGTATTTTGCACACTACTGCCCTCCACATAGACTAGAGGATGCTTCGCCAGACGGGATATTCGCCTTGCATAAGAAGTTTGACTATCCGGCCCAAGGACCGCCGGCACCGTATCGACCTCCTGCGGCGCCTGACGCAGAAGCCCAGGGTCCGCCTCCCCCGTAGCGGCCGGCTGTGTATCTGCCCGCACCCGGGGCTACGGCAGGAGCCGCGACGGGATTGGCGTTAAACACGGCGTCAGCGCTGGCACCCGGGGCGGTTCCCGGCTCGTTGGTGTCCACCGTGGCGCGGAAGCCGCCGGCGTCGGCCACGTAGCTCACGGTGCGGAACAGTCCGTTGGCGTCCCGGTAGCCGTACGAGCCGGTCTTGGCGTTGCTGGCGTCGCCCTGCTCCTTGTGGAACAGCCGCGTCCCGAACTCGTCAGTGTTGTCGTAGCCAAAGCTGTACGGCTGGGCTGGCTGCAGAAATGAAAGGAGAAAATTTTTAAACACTGAAATTGGAGCACGGCGTCAAGAGCGCCAATCGAGCAAATTCTATGAGCTGCGAAAGCTGAGTTCTCTGCATCCTTGGCCAATAACAAATCCCGTAGGTTGATCTTACACTGGAAGAGTATTGTTGCCCGCGCAGTTGGACGCGGCTCTGCCTCCGTAGGGTATCCGTGAGGAGTCCCTTTGGGAAGAAGGATATGTAAAGTACGTTAACTGATAAAAATTTAAACCTTTAGTGTCACTGGCACCCATGGCGAGAAAACTAAATGTTGAATAGATGAATTGTAAACAGAAATTCTGCAGATGTCACAATTTTCGGTTTTCTTGCAATTTATAGCAGGTAAACAAAGCGTACAGAGGTGACGCTTTTTGTGATCCTTTTTCCTTAGAACTGCCGGAGACTAGAAAAGTGTACACCGTGTATATGGCATCGAAATAGTGCTTTTTTTCATGCTGCGAATTAATTTGTCATGTGCACGTTCAACCCAGCCCCTACTGTAATCCTCAACGAGGCGGGGTAACTTACCAAAGAAAACTGTTTTTTAGGGTGGCTTATGTTTCAAAGCTACTCAGTCTATGAGAGACGCCGTAGTGAAGGGCTAAAGAAAAAAAGGAGCTGCTATACTTAATCTCTCAATATTATGGTTTGAAGTAAGTTGTATCCTAGGGTAGGAAGAACGTCAGGTGTTAGATTACACGAGCCCAATGGGCATTACCCATTCGTTATTACCATTTTCATACTTATTCGTGCGAGCGACTAGGGTACATGGGCAGCAAAAAAATTGTCTCGGATCGCTTGAGGTTTTTGGGTAATTCGGGAAAAAAGCGAGTACATCCACGCAGGCTGCAATCCCTGCACGCTGAAACATTACCATGTGTGTCTATTGTTCTTTCTGAACCAGGTTGTAGAAATGTAGCAGATATAAGCTGTGCAGAGAAAACCAGTTTTTAATCACAGGAAGGGGCGATGTAGGTGCCCTTATAACTTTACTGATGGAAAGTTGTTATCAAAAACGGAAGTGGTTAGGATGTTTTCCTTTTTAAGAAGAAAAAGGATGTTTAAGAAGAAATAAAGGTGCTGCCATATTTTTCTATACTGTAGAGGAATAAGCCTTTTGTCACACATTTCTTCAGAATGCCTAAAATGATATATGTGAGTGTGCATTAGGCACTGCCAATAAAATGATTTACTAGCAAAACGGCGGCTTTATCAACACTTGATTCTTGAAGGTTAGGATGACGGAAAGTGTGCTGCGCAAAGGCATGTATAATACCGTTTTCCTTCCTGATATTTCGCGATATATATTTGCTCATGTCGTTAGCCCTTCGACCATGGTGAATAGAATCTCTGCTTCTCAGCACGATGACCGATACTTGTTATTTCCTTTTGCCTATTTCCAATACATGGGCCTCAAGCCGGCCAGTCACAAACTTCTAATGTAAACAAGGTCTGGCAGTCTGATCGCATTGCAGAAAGCTCTGCCTGCAACAAAGCAAATCTGCCAAGACACTGCAACCACTGCAAAGACTGCACCCCTCTGTTCCATAATGTCAAAGTCATCGGCTGCGGCGAAACTCAGATAGAAAGAGAAATTTTAGAAGCCTTCAAAATCAAGCAGTTAGGAACTGAATGCGTCAGCGACAGGTCTGTTATGTTCACGGCAAAAGAGTACAGTTTCATGAATGAGACATAGGTTAACACATGCAATCTTCGGTCGCTTAGTCGATGTTGTGTTTTTTTGTTTTGTTAACGTTTGTGGTTGCTCTTGCACATGGGCGCCCTGTTCTGATGTTGGCGATTCACCAAGTAAAAAATTTTCAGTTCTCATTCCAGCTTTGTCTTGTGTACTTCTCCTCCTTGTGAACGCGTCCTTTCCCCTGGTTTTCTACTTACCCTGCACCAACTGGCTCAACAAGTTACGCTTCTTCACTGCCGCTAAACCTTTCAAATTATAATCATGATATCGAAAGCTACAACAGCAGATGCGGTCTTACCGCTGTTATAGTCTTTCTCCACTGATTTATTTCAAATGTAAAGAAATATCCTCATGTATGCTACTTAGGGAGAGCTCATACTGCCGTCTCTTGATTAGGGTTTACGCACATAGGAGGCACCAGCAGCGGAGAAGCCCGGAGTAGCCGCCGCCGCAAAGATGGGGCCCCGGAACCCTGCGCCCCGGAACCCTGCGCCCCCGAAGCCGCCGCCCCCGAAGCCACCGCCGCCGCCGTACACATTGCCCGCACTGACAAAGGCGACCAGGGAGAAGACGCAGGCAGCCTGAAGAAGGAGGAAGAATAACAACGATGAAAACACGCATTTCTTGTAACGGCAGATGTAATGCGTGAAACTGACCGAAGCATTTGAAGAAATATTGCCGTGAAAGCTGGTCCGCCTGCTTGGTTACACAAGTTTGTTGCGCATGCAGAAATCACACTGAGAAGAAACATTAAAAAATAGCCTAGGTGCTCATTGCGCGGTGTGTGCCTTAAACGCGACGTTATTTTGTTGGCGATATAGCGAGAAGCTCTGCGCCTGAGCAGAGTGTCTGTGCTTTCTCTTTCACAGAATTTGATCGAGTAATTTGCGTCGATACACGTGCCTGAAAAACCTTTCACGTATTTGTATGGTGTGTGTCGTTTAGAGATTTCAGGATCCGAATTCAGTGCAGGTAATGTAATCTTAGTTATAGTAATCTGGCCAAAAATGCGAATAAATTTTCAACTTGGAGGCTGACAGCCGGCGCAGCGCTAAATTTTTGCGAAAAACCCACATTGGGTACTCTAGTGTCGGCTAAACAACAACACAGAATACATGCATCCTCGTAGCGGCAAAAGTATTAACCCAAAAAACTAAGACGTTCCGGGCCCCTGACAAACAAAATAAACGTATTCAACTGCAATAACCTAGGATCCCGGACGCTGACTGCGCTTCAAAAAGACTTTCTGTCTGTGCAGATGGGTAGAGACGAGTGGAGAGCTCGAGAGCCATAAAGAAAGAGGGGAAGGAGAACGTGCAGGGAAGACGAGAGGCAGATTAATTGTAGTGGAGGACTCTCACTTTCTCAAACATGCGCAACATATCGAGCACAACACGCGCACAAGTAGGAATATTCTGTGACGAGTAAAAGCCTGGGCGTACCTAAGAGCAGGAAGACAGCAATCTGCCATGGTACAAGCCCTCCATTTTGTTCTTTGAATACCTTCGTAAGTTTCTTTACATAAGAATTTTACTAAATTATGTGCACTTCGACAAACAAAACGGGGATTTACTCTAATGAAATTTGCAGACACTTTTGCTTGCCTATGCGGAACGGATTAAAAATTTACAATAGAAATAAAAGAGAAATTTAGTTGGGCCTTATGGTCTCCCTGAAGGGTTACTTGAAGCTTCCAACAATACTATACTCGGCTACAGTAATAAACGAAACGTCGACTTAAATATGAATATTAGTTTGAATTCAACTGAATGTCGAATTGCTGCCACATCGCCCTTTAATATTACTGTGATAATACTAAACCGCAAGCGAAACGGTGCCATTCAGCTCTTACCTGAGATATCATATCCATGAGAGATGTAACCACAAACTTCTGTTCAGCGGAGGAGGAGCGGCGAATGCGATGCCGGCCATGGGGAGTCCAGCTTTTATATGCACAACCTGGACATATGCAACGCATCGCGCTCCTCGTGACGGGGGAGACAACCGGCCTCACTCTTTCTCTCTTCCTCTCTCTCTCTCTAAAGTGATTTTGTCACGGGCAGCGAAGTCAGCAGCAGCACCGTGACGATGTACTTCATGGTTTTGTGCAATTTGTGCGGTCGCTACACCAGCATGAAGGCCTGTACTTCGCGCATCACACTCTCCGAGACAAAGAACCAAATGGTGCAGCACTAATGTGCCAGGCCGCATTAAGACAGTATCTGACAGAAGCTTTTCCGGGTGAAGACGTCGCCGCTAAAATACGTCTCTAACAACAACTCATTCGCTGTCCTACTGCTCAAAAAATACTATGAAGGCAGGCCGAGGAAAATGAATCTAAGGAACCTGTGCTGTCGATCTTTTCATCGAGCTGGCCCGGGCTCATTTTGGGCTTGAGGTTGGCCATCTCATGAAGTTCGAGGGTTATGCTGGGCGTAAATATCTCTCTCACTTCTTTTCGGGAATTGTGCTAGAGCGGGCTTCGGTCTCTCTCATGTACAACAACTTTTTCAGACAAAAATTCAAAAAATTCGAAAATTGTAAGCGGCTTTTAGGGGTACTGATTCATTCTTCTGTTATATAGCAAAATCTTTCTTTTAAATTGTTTCCATCGATCACACCGAACAGTTAAGGCTCACATAGAAAACCAATGGAGAAAGCTTTTGGCAATAACAAAAACGTTATAGAAAACAAAATGCAAGACTGCCGTCGGGTGATCCGCGGATATACCGAGAGTTATAGCGAAATCTTGCATTAGATGAAAAAAAATCTGTTCATAAAAATTTTCCCGCTCAAAGATGCCTTTGCTCAGAATTGTTGGGTATGGCACAATGCAGCGTCGTAATGCCACTCACGTTGCTCCTGGTAGCTCTGAATGTGGCTCCCTATAGACTAAGCAACGTGAGTGCAAGGTCATCTGCGTGTGCACAGGAAGATACAGATACCTTTTTCATTTCCTCCTACAGCTTCCTTTAGGTCCTTCTGAGGCTCTTCCTAAAGAAAAAAGAGGGAGAAACGCTCTATAAACTTGGGTTCGATTGCAGCTGAAGCGATTGAGCACTGCATGGGCCGTAATCACAGGTGCAAGCCCGCCCTGGGACGGTACCCTCTACCGTTATCTGCGCGAGCCCGAGGAAACTCTTACGTATACCCGGCCCGTGCCTTTTTGTCTTTCGTGTTCGATAACCGAGCGCAAGATGGCATGTATTATTGCGTTTATATTTTGTTAAGTACACGATGTGCCATCTATTCTCGTATGAAATAAAACATGGGCGGCTCAATGCAGTCATGAAATCATTACTGGTTAGTGCACAATAGCGAAGAGGAAATGCGGCCGCTGTTCTTTTAAATTTAAGACCAGAAGTAATCATCCCTTGCAACTAAAGAACAACCGGACTCCAAATCTCGAAATGAAACCGCTGGTCCTTAAGGGAAACAGACTGGATTCCAAGGGGAGCGAAGTGTAGCAGGGGTGGCAGAAAGTTAGCTGGCCGGATGAGATTACGAAGTTTGCGGGAATACGGTAGCCACAGCTGACAAAGGACCGGGCTAATTGGAGAGATATAGAAGACGCCCTTTACTCGCAGTGGGTGTAGACGGGTGATGATGACGATAATGGTTCCATTTCTAAATGTGCAGCAGTTGTTAGCTCGTTCGCCAGCTGGGGTTGATAGCAGCAGAAATTGATTTATTTTAACGCTCTAACGTGTCCAGAAATAAATTCAACGGATGGAAATTTTAGATACATTTAAGATGGCGCCTTTCAGTGTGTCGATTATTCAAAAACGTCTACTCCACCAGCAAAATAGGACTAGCCTTTCTGAATGCGATTGTGCCGCGCCTTCTACGCCCAGTCTCATTGTTCGCTGGTAATTTAGCTATTGCCGTAGCTGCCACGACGAAATCAAAGATGAGATCGTGAACGCTAGTTGCATGCCACGGGTAGTCGTGTGATAAGTCCACACCTGCGTGATGACTGCAGTACACCAGAAATAAGCTCTCTTTATGCTCGATAAGCGTTGATACTCACCTCTGACTCGACGGTACGATTGCAGCTCCAGCGAACTGCAGCTCCGCTGTTGTGCCAGCAGTACGCTGATGCTACACAATACTTTGGATAGTACGTCCACAATAGAAGCATCCGTATACTAAAGATTTCTCCTTTCTTTTTTCTGATATAGTACTTGTTATGGCTTATCACGCTTACTGCTTCGGCCAGCCGTCTGAAGATTGTGCAGCATTCGGTTATCAGAATTCCTATAAAGCGTATCTGCGTATGCTAGGATCCAACTATGTCTCCTGAAATCCCCAGTTCTCATCTGAGCTTGCTGTGCATGTCTTCATCGCTAATACAGATATTGACTGCATGGTGAGCTTTCGCATCTGGTCATCTGATATCACGTCATGTGGAATAATAATGCCGCTAAATGTCATTTCTACTAACAAAAGACATAAAAGTAGGCCAATGCCACATAGCGTATTTAGTCCCTTTTTTTTAGCAAGTACAAGAGCAGGATTACGCAAGTATGTTTTTCTAATTTTCGGCCTTCAAAATTGCCTTTTGCGTATTCATTCCGTAGATCGTCATGAAAGGCGCAATAGGGATCATTTTCTGCTGTTCTGTTTTCTTGCGAGCAAATTTTTGCGGATTGTGTTTTGTAGTGCCGATTCTCAAATCTTTGACTGGAGGTGCCTTGATCCGTCTCAGCCTCATAACTGCTAATGCAGACTTCCTCACACTGTTATGTTCTGAACGAAAGAAAATGTGCCGGCGCCGTGGGAGCATCGCGGCTATTTTTACGTTTCCCACTCCGCAAACCCTAAAACAATCAGCGCCTTTCGAGCGTTCCTGACTCGGAAACGCCTGAAGATCTGAGCAAAGATTCTTTCAGTACCACGTCTGTTCTTATGGTGTATATGCATATTCGACAGCCCACAAAAGAAAGCATTAGAACAGCGCAACGCGTCACAATGAATGGCTTGCGTCGGGAGTCAAGTGCAATGGCAGGCTTCCATCGAGGTAACCAGTCTGGAGACACGTCAGGCTGTGCTAAGACTCTCTAAACAAGGTTCATTTACGCATTCTAAACAAGAATAGCTAGGACTATTACTAGTTGTGCACAGTCGATGAAGCTTGAAGGAGTTGCATATCTCGAAAAGAAGTGTGAAGGCAAGCGCGCTTTCAAGATTTAAGAAGCTTGCCACCTGTAGAGGTCACGGATGTGCAGCGGCGTTATTAGGGCTCTTAAATCATAGTTCTGATGCGCACAAGGTATCCTAAAAGACTTCACTTCTTCCGCAGCTTCCGTCAATGCCTATCCGACAGGTAGGAATACGTTAATAATGTCGTCTTAGCCAATGAGAACAGCATGGCTTCAGTCATTTGTCCAGGCATTGCAATCCGTATGGCACAAGAGATTCGTTCTTTTTCAGTCTATTTCTTTACGTAAGGATATGTGTGATGTCTTCCGTGAAGGTACTAATACAAATGCACTCAGACCAGACAGCGCCATGTACGATTTAAGGACATCTGTGGCAAACCAATGAAAAATCGTGCAGCTCTATGTTGGACCGAAAGAATAGTTTTCTATCGGTCTTAATTAGCTTCAGTTGCGACAGGGATGCTGCCAAAGGGGCATGCTCAGGACAGTGCCTGAGTGCCATCATCAAGCTGCCGGCAAAGCGATGTACGAATGCAGTGAGAAATAACCACCAGCATTATCGCAGTAAATTTGGACGGCAAGAACATGACGCGTTTTTCAGCTTTACGAATCGAAAGGTGCGCAAGGTCTTCTACCTGTTTAGTTCCCGAAAAAAACAATTGGTCGCACCAACTATTTCCTTGGCCAGCTCTTGAGTTTCACACACGTCCTGCATCTTGGTACAACTACCTGTAACCGCAAGCTGGGGCACGGTATCACGTACCGTCTGTCACAATAAGTTTACATTCCAGCGCACAGTTCGGATGTACTTCTGGTGTGATTCTGAGCGTACTCTGCTTCGACGTTGAATCTTCAACTGGCTCTTACTACAAGCTGCGCGAATACAGCACTACATACTTTTAATGACGTGCTCTTATGGGGTGTTTTCCAGGTAAGTTTGTCACTTGTCTTCTACATGACGTCAGACGAACAACTGTTTGTGTCAGTTTGTGGTAATGAGCGCGGTCGTTCATGCTCTGCTGTCCTGTCTTTTGCGCGAAAATTTGTACAGTGTCTTCTCGTATGCCTGTTTTGAACTCCGTAGTTGCTGTGTTATCCTAAAAGGTCTACATCGAAAAAATCTAGCTACTAAAAACAAACGCTTGTCCTCTAGTCGTGAGCTAAAATTGGGACCTAATGAAATAGATATCGTGAAAGAACATAAAATACTTGGTGTCATATTCTCTAGCCAGATGACATGGGACAGTCATGTTGAGCAAATGTCTAAAAAACTCTCATCTGCTGTAGGTACCTTATTCCTAACCCGTGACCACCTTCCGATATCCATTAGACTACAAGTTTACCACGCACTGTTCCGTTCACACCTTAACTATTGCACACTAGTATAAGGAACAACTACAAAAAAAAAACGTCGGTACACTTCTTCGTCTAGAAAAAAAGCCATGCGTTGCATAAACAATGTACCATATTTACCTCCTTCTGCCGCGCTATTTCGTCAGCATCATGTCATTAATATTGAGTCTCTTTATAGTTACCGCCTCCTCTACCACTTTTATTTTGCTAACGAAATGTATAAATAATTCCTTCTCTCACTCTCAGGTGCAACGTTGCGCTCAATATTTCAAAAACACGTGCCCCTGAAAAATTGTTCATTCCACACCACCGAACTAATTACCTTCTCCAGTCATTAAGCTATACAGTGCCAGTGCTACTAAATCAGATCAGTCTATCTAGTTTTAATAACGCTCGAATAACGCGTAAAATTTTGCGTTGAATGTTTCTGGAGTGACCCGTGTTTGCTGTGTCTGGCGTAAAATGGTAACGTGCTCAATAAAAACATAAACATGGTAGTTTAACCTCTCATATGTGCAATTATCGCTTTTTTTGCAGTTTTATGTGCATGTTAACCCTGGCTTTTGTATAACATCTCAATATCTTTTTTTGATTAATGTTCTTCACCTCTTGTTTTTGAAAATCTGTGATAAAATGTGACCATGACAAAATGTGTGTGACCATGTGCTATAGCAATTAATATCTTTTGTATATTTTTTTTCTACCGCTGTCACTGCTGCCTGCCGCCGGCTTCCAGGCCTCGTCAAGCTGTTACTACATCTTTGTGCCTGGGAGACCATCAAGATTGTAAAAATGTTGAAAATAAAGGTGAATTGGATTGAAATTGAATATTTGAGAGTCTTAGAACAAGTGGGAAAAAGCTCCTGCTTTAAATGCGGCACATGTTCTATCCAAGGACCTATTCAGACACTCGATTTAGGGAGGGCTTACCGTTTCTTAATGTAGGCTACTTGCGAGGTGCGGGATTGCACGTAAAGAAATATCTGCACCTTAGGGCTTCTTTCGTTTCAAATTGCTTCCTTGCTCCCAGTACCAGCCATTTGTTAAGAAATAAAAAATTCGTTCGCTTGCAAAGTTGCACACGAACATTCAACCCACTTATTGACACCGCTTTACCGTTCGATGACACTTGCTGCTGGGCTAGTCGGTTCATATCTTCTCTTTAAGAATACATGTAGTCCGTAGCACAGATAAGAGAGGAAGAGAGAGAGAGGGAAGGGACAAGCGCTCCTCTCAACAGATTTCATCGTTTGCTCACACAGACACTTATAAAAAGGTTTCACGTGCACAAAAGGCGCAAGCACTCGTTGAAATAAGAAAACAAAACCAAATTACATCAGATAGATCTATCTACGAAACCATCCTCGATGGTGTGCATATTTTAAGATTTAATAATGACGCACGTAATCGGACGTTTTTTCCCGAGGGGAATCGCGTGTCTCAACTCCCGCGCTACATCATTGCTCCTTATAACTACACACGTGTTTTGCAGCAAGGGTGAACATGCGTCGGAACGTCGGAACATGTTCAGGGCTTATATTGAATTGAGAATTAGGTTCGATCCAGCCACTTTCTGTTCGGAGGTTACAGGGTCATGAATGCTGCGACGCGTCATCACGAAGGCAGAGGGGCAGGAACAACGTGTGTTGTTTCTCTGCCTCATTTATTCTACGTCGCGCGCTGCATGTATTCCTAAAAAAATTCAGCCTCACGGGGCACCTGTTTTTCATGCAAGCACTGCAAGTCCATTTGGCATCGAAATATTTCTCGCGTGGAAAAAAGTTAGTTTTTTCTTTGGAACTGTATGGGCCATTGCCTACTAGTGATCCGTACGATGGGGCTTCCATCGTGCAGCGTCAGTGGCTCATTCCTTTTTCTGGCATCCCGAATATATTTGTAACTTTCCAAATAGGTGAGAAACGGCCGCAGGTGATCGATTTTGAACGCCAAGGCGATTTTTGCCGCAGCGCCTTGTGCAGCGCTTCTCGTTCTGTTCGGCGCCTGAAGTATGCCCACGTTCCGAACATGCTTGTGCCCAGTGTTTAAAAAAAGTGCTATAGGGAGAAGCGGGCACAGTTCGGGCTCAGAGGCGTAGTGCAAACGATAATCCGCCCCGCTTCCCCTGAGTCGACATACCCCAGATTTATTCCCGTGATGATCTAGTCCATCTCTTCGAAATGAAAATGCCCATAGTTCTCATGTTTTATTCTAGAAATGCATTTTAGCTTCCGCATAAAACTTTTCGAGTATATCAGGGGAGTTTCACGTTCATCAACCCGTCCGTCGAATCATGGATTCTAAGTCATAAATCCAATGCCAATCGTTAAACCATGCTGGGCTTAAAGATGTTCGCCCATGCTTCATCGTCTGCGATCTGCGTTTGGAGAAACGCCGCCAGCAGACCCGTCTTTGCCAAAACACACCGTCTGCATAAAAGCCGCAGTTAAGAAGAGGGATAGAGTAACGCATTTAATGAGCAATAAGGACACAGGCAAACAACAACACGGAGAACGAAGCATTTATTTTTACAAGCACTTAGTATTATAAATCTTAAAAGCGCGGATTACGAAAATAGAACAGTTTGCAGACTCACAGTTTTTACGGCATAAGGCAAGATCATAAGAAAGCACCACGAACAACCGGCGTCAAATGTTTGAGGGGCACACAAGTCACCGAAAAACACGATTTCTGTGTGACCTGTGAAAATAGCTTGAAAATGGCAAGGGCTTCCCAGAGTTCCCGCACTAAAGCGCAGGACGCAGATTTTCATTTTACGATACACCCAGTGACTTCCATAAAACGGATGTTTTTCAGAACCTGTGCCACCCGTAGACTCTTTATGCCGGATATGCCTCATTACTTCAATAAGTTTACTCTGGATCTGGAATAACTTTAACAGGTGAAGCCAAAACACAGATCACTGGATGGTCTGTCTCTAATGGAGACTGACAGAAGATCGAGATTTTACCCCTGTCGCTATACTCCTTTCCATGAGTTCAACTTTTATACTATACCCCTATGCTATGCTGTATTCCTTTCCTCGCTTTAAAGCTACTGTAAAGTCGATCATGGTGACCACCCAGCGTTGTGCGCCCGTGGTTACGGCATTTCGCCGCTGAACTTCGGACTCGAGATGAAATGCCGGCCGCGGCGGCTGCGTTTTAGATACTGGCGAAATGCAGAAGACGAAAGTGTGCTGAGCGTTTCCTGTCCATTTAAGCAGTCTAGGTGGTCTAAATAAACCCCGAGCTCTCCACATATCATTCCGGCATCAGTGAACTTCAGTGGAGCTAGGAGCTGCGGCTGGTACAAAGCTTGGACGGCGTCTTTATGCTTATTGGTGAATGCTTTATGTCCTATAGGAGGTTTCGACATGCATTGTAGCGCTGCCTACTACTCTAGTTCTACGCAAATAATTCTGCTGATACATCGAACGGCTTTTCTTATATCGATATGGCTTCAAAAGAAACTTATTAAATTAGCGCAACTGCGCGGTCCAAAAGTATAATATAAACTGTGCTTCAAAAGCTGGTGGAGCATACTCGTCGGCAGCAGTCACTGAAACACCTCTACGTAGTTCTCCGAGCGGCAAGATCTATGGGAACTGACTAAAAATCAAAATAAAATATACTGCTCAATTAAAGCCTTAATCAAAGGCCTGTGGTTCCTTGAACACTTCAGAGGATCTTGATGCACTGTACTTGACTTTTATTCGTGAAATAAGGCTTTTGCGACCCATGTCCAGGGTCTTTATGCGGCGGACGACTTCATACGGCTGGCAATTACGATGAAAAAACGCCACTCAATACAGCAAACACAGCACACATATTTTAATAGAAATGAAACTTGAGCTAGTTGGTACATGCATGACCCTTCTGAGAAAAAACGCAGGGAGAAAGGACAGAGCAAGCAGACAGGACCGGCGCTGGACATATCTGCTTACTCCGTCCTTTCTCTCTTTTCTGAACTAGGTGAATGAAACAAAAACTCAAAGCGAGTTGAGGAGGTGCTGTACGACGCTGATGGAAGATAGCCAACGAAGGTACCATTGCTGGAAAAGCCCTTATAATCATTCTGTTGCGTTGATTCTTCTAAAAATACCTTCAAAGCCGACACGGTGGTCTAGGGCAGCGCATTAGGGGCTCATCTCAAACAAAATGTATGCCGGCCCTGAGAGTGTAGCACGTTTAAAAATATTTGGAGAGGAGCGAGATATTCAGCCAGTTTAGAAGAGGGCAGTTATTGCATTCAATGGGCGCGAATTCTTCGAGATGTTCGGAAAGAAAAGCTTCTACCCCTCAAAATGTAACCAACAAAGAAATGGCAAGACAATACTGCGCTATCAACTGAATTGTTTGTTCAGAAATTCTCGTCCAATGTAAGATTACCTCAGTCTTGTAGCGGATACAGTGAAGCAGATTTTTACTTATGTCTGTGCGCTTAATTTTGTAAGAACAGAGCGTGCATGACAGCCTGAGGGCGATGTCAGGTGCGCGTCACTTTTTGAGGCTGTGAGTGCAATACGGCATGAACTATTAGATTCTAAGAAATGTCGCCAGGACTTGATCGCTACTGGAATAGAATTTCAAAGGCCGGCTCGCGCGCATCCGAACAGGCCTTTGTTCCTGTTACATAACACTGTACTGATATTTCTGCGATTTCTACTACTAAAGCAAGCGACGCCAGCGAACCTTTAAATATTAACGAGACAACAAATACCTGCTATGAACGTATCAGGTGGTAGCTTCGGTTGCAGTAGCGCCTTGTCCGCGTTCGTTCTTCGTTCGTCCTGTCCACTCTTCCGCCTTGTATCGTGGAGACATGCACCAACTCACCCAACAGTAGATTCTTCTGGGCTTCTGTGAGGCCTGCAATGTAATTTTTTAAGGCGGAAGCCTTTACTGCCTCATCGTTGTAAGCAGGGGTTGTCGACAGAAATGTCACGCTTTTTATAATGAATAAACCCTCTGAAAATTTATAAAACCTTATTGAGCCAATCTCTGGATGAAAATTGGTTTCCAGCAATTTCAGTTGGCAGTGTGAGCAAATGATCTCAGACACCCCACACGAGCTAACAGCTAATTTAAGCTTACACTAGATCAGACGTGCTGACGGCATAGTTTAACCATAATTTTGTCGTTCCTACTCAAGGCAGGGCTCTATTTACCATAAAAGTCTAAAAATGAGCTGCAAAACGCAACCTCCACAAAATTAATTTACAGTTCTATACAGGGTATTTTACGTAAGTCCCTCAGCAATTTTAAAAAGCTTCCTGAGGAAGAAGAGCGGCGGTTTTTAGTGATAGCACTAAGACCGCTGTAGTGCGTCAGAATACAGCTAAGACGTGCTAACTAGCCGGGTTGTTCGCAAATACTAAGTAGTTAACTTTCTGACTATTATTGTTAGGCTTCTTATTTATCAGAAGGTGGTAGCGCACCTTTCGTTGTTTACTTGTTTTATTGTTTCTTCAAGTAATACAAAGGCCTTGCACTTGAGGCATTGCAAAAGGTGGGAACATGTCCTCCTGACTAGGCCCTGGCCTTAGAGGGCGCTGACGGTGCAGCAACAATAGCGCGTCAACCGTCGCTCTCCTTAATAATAGTTAGAGAGGAACAAGTAACGTTATTCAGAATATTGTACTGTTGAGGATTTTGCGGGGTCGCAGCGGAGCACCAGAGAGAGACGACCAGCGTGGCAGGCTTCTAGTTCCGAACTGCCCGTGCCGGGTGTGCGCCCCGAGCACGCGCTGTCCATATTTATTTTTTTCTAGCGCGCGCTGTAACGCCGATCTCAGCGCCGGCGCTTTATAGCGTCGCCGGGCGCTATAGGGCCCCCCGCCTAGACGGAACGGCGAAATTGGCGCGCCGACGGGGCAGAGATGGAGTAGCCAGAGATGGAGAGTCCGGTAAGTTCATGTCAGGTGCCGGGAAGAGCCGTCGGGTGGAGTGCGCGGGCTCAGGTGGACGAGCCTGGCTGCTTCGCAACGGGCGAATGGTGCTGGGTGCCGAGTTGACAATGGACATGGGGGCAGGGAAGGCCAAGGTCGGGCCGTCACCGACTGTGGTGCTGCCCGCGGACACAGGTGTCGTCGGTGTTGGGACGTTGGAGCTGATGTCGGTGGGAATGTGGCGCGCCGAGTACGTCGTCACAAGCGCTGGAATGGGCGAAACGGCTCCGTGGACTGACAGGAGCTGTGCTGCGACAGCAGCAGCTGTAACAGCATTTGGCACAGGTGTGACCGTCGACACAACGGTGAGAGCCGTGACGATGGCGGAGGAAGTTGCAGGGCTCAATGTCAGGCGCTTGGGTGAAGGAGGATCGACATTCCGGAGCGGTTGACCAGGGATGATGCGCGTGTGAGCATGGTCGGCTGTAGGTGGCTGCAAAAAGGTTGTTGCAGTGACAGGCCGTGCAGCTGAGACTGCTACATCAGATGGCTGGCTGGCAGCAAAAGACACAGCTTTTGTATGGAAAACTGCCGCACTACTCGGTGTGGGTAGCTCGACCATTCGGTGCCGAAGGTGGCTCAAGTCAGGCACCAAAGCAGACGCTTGCTGCGGCGGTGTCGAGCTGCCAGGGTCAGAATCCGAGAAGCGGTTGACCGTACTGAGGGTTTGGGGTGGGGCCTCTTGGGCAGGCGGTGTGGTCGCCAGGGTAGTGGGGCTGGTATGTGGCATATGCTGCGGTGGCGGCTTCAACCTCACAGCAGAGGCCTGCAGAGCTGTTGGCGGTAGTGACGAGGTAGATGGAGATGCCGGAAGCCTCGGCACGGCTGCTGCCGCAGAGTCGTCCTTGGCTGCAGGAGGCTGTGGCGACAACGCCACTGAAGCTCAAGGAGGCAGAGCCAGAGACGCGGGTCGGATAGTAGTGGGAGCAGGACGCGAGGCGGAGCTCGTGCGGATCCCACCTGGTGTGGCGTCGAGAGAGACAGCCGGGCTGGAGACGCTGGACGGGAGTGGCGGCGATGAGGCGAGGGGCTGCTGAGGCGGGCCGGGTTCTGATGAAGGCTGCGTGGGCGCGAGCGAGGCCGGTGCAGGGCCAGAGGCTGGCGGTGGCGAAAACGGGTCCGCTGCGTCGTAGAGCGGCGGCGGAACGTAGCAGGCGCCGAAGTCCGCCAAGACGGCCGCACGCAGCTCATCGTATGGCCGGCAGCCGAAGGCAGAGTAGGTGAGCCGACACAGGAGGTCGGGCGGGAGGATGTCGCAAAGGACTGCGTGTTTCAACGGCTGGATGGTGATGCCGTTCAGGTACATCGCAGCCTCCAGTTGGGCGAATCACCCGCCGACGCCGGCAGGCCGGAACGCTGGGAGCGGCGGGTCGAAACTTGGGTCCTGCCAGTACGCCATACTTGGACGCCGCTGGGATAGAAGGCACGGTTCGCCGGGTCACCACTGTTGAGGATTTTGCGGGGTCGGAGCGGAGCACCAGAGAGAGACGACCAGCGTGGCAGGCTTCTAGTTCCGAACTGCCCGTGCCGGGTGTGCGCCCCGAGCACGCGCTGTCCATCTTTATTTTTTTCTAGCGCGCGCTGTAACGCCGATCTCAGCGCCGGCGCTTTATAGCGTCGCCGGGCGCTATAGTACCATAACTAAATGTACATATGAAAACGTAATGCAACAGTGTTGGACGGAAAGCAAAAGAAAGTAAAAAAAAATAGGCCAATAAATTTAAAAGCAAGAACTGAAGAGCACCAGCATGCTCTGTTCAAGATCGCGAGACCGCGCGTTACAAAATCATTCAGACAGTGACATGAAATTCCAGCATTCAAGCTTAAATTCGCGAGCCGGTTTACTTTTCTTTGCATTATCAATTAATTTATGGTGAGCTTTAGAGATGAGCATGATTTGATATTCAACTGTTTCCTTTCAATAACTAGTACGAGGACAATCTACTACAACTGAGGTCTGTCGCAAAAAGTAAGTCGTATTTCTGCTAAGGTATTAATCATAAAGGGTGTCGCAGCTAACTTGGACCAAGATTTAAAAGAAAGAAACCTGAGCGTCCATAAGAACTGAAATCGCATGGATGTTGTTCAGGTTTACCTAAAGTTAGTAAAAAATTTTTCGCTCGTTGTATTTGAATACTTAGTCGAGATAAATATATTAACTTTTTACATACAGCTTGAAACGTTCAGGAGTCATAACGAAAGTTGTAGAGCTCCACAAATGTTGTCCAGCCCAGGCAGTTCCAACGAGATAGACTTAGCGGGGCAGTTTTTATTCGGGAAAAACGAAAGCACGCCGAGTTTAAAAAATACCACGTGTCAGCGCGCTTCGTGCACCAGAATGCGCCGCGATTACAGCGCTCTCATCCGTGCGTTGTAAAAAACATCGCTCGCTTCGCGCCTTCCGTACTGCCCAAGACAGATCTTCGCGTTGAGCTTGGTTCCAAGATAAGCGACAGTGGGTACAGGCGGCCGTTGAAAGAAAGCGCGGCTCCCGTTTCTGCGGCGATAATTGCGCTCTCACGTTTGTAGAATGCATGCGGAAGAACGATGACAATCTCATGAGTTCGAATTTGGGACCAAGACCCCAACATGCAAAGACGCATATAACAAGCCTGATAACGTCGTGTGAATTACGCTGAAAAACGGGAGCCGCACTTTCTTTCAACTGCCGCCCGAACCCACTGGCGCTTGTCCTGGAACCAAGCGCAACGCGAAGCTCTGTCTGGGCACGAAAGGCTTCGCGAGTGATGTTTTTTACAAAGTACCGATGAGAGCGCTGTAATCGCGGCGCATTCGGGCGGACGGAGCGCGCTGTCACATGGTACTTTTTTTAAACTCCACGGGCTTTCGTTTTTCCCGAATAAAAACGGCCACGCTAAGTCTATCTCGTTGGAAGTGCCTGGTTTGCACAAGATTTGAGGAGCTCCACAACTTTCCTATTTACGCCTGGAGGTTTCAAGCCATATTTAAAAGTTAATTTAATAATTTCCACTAATCATTTAAACACGATGAGCGAAAATGTGTTCCTGTAACTTTAGATGAACCCTAAAAAATTTCACGTGATTTCAGTTCTGAAGAACGCTCAGGTTTTTTGTTTTTTTAAATCTTGGCCCATGTTAACTGGGGCACCCTGTAGAAGCTGTTGTAGTTCTGTGTTATTTTTGTGTATATCAGAAGGCATAACCTGATGCTGTAGGAGCTTGTAACACGAGGTATAGCGAGCTGCTTAATTAGTTCGCCTGCGCTGTTGTAGCTTCTCGAAGGCATCATTAATCGAACCGCTTTACGGTGGAGGCTAACAATTTCTCCATGTTACTTCGACCCCAGGTGCCCCACGCTAATAAACAGTTGTTGAAATGTGAAGCAACAAGTGAGAAATACATTTTTTTTTTCATGAACCCGGTGGGTAGAAGGTAACGAAGTCTCTATATATAATGCCTATAGACCGGGCTGCTTTTACACGAACATTGTTTATGCGATCCGACCACCTTAAATTTCTGTAAAAAGTAACACCGTGAAATGATTGGCTGTCCACTTGTTTGGTGTATTCGAAGCGTAGCGCAGAGCTATATCTTAGTCAGTCGGCTTATTTTTGGCAGAAAAGGAATAAATTTTGTTTTCTTTCTATTTAACTGAAGTTTGCTTATTACATCCCGGTATATAGTTCTTGTAGCCAAGCGTTTGACTTCACTCCTATTTCTTTAAGGCTAGCGCCTGAGAGAAAAAAGTGTCGTTAGCATATAACACAATTTTTTAAGTCATTGGAATGTTACATAACTCATTTACGCATAGTATAAACAACAGCGGACCTACTCTTGATCCTTGTGGTAAGCCGTATTCAACAAGCTGCATGTCAGGTTGAGAAACATGCAATACACAAGACTGAAATGCTGAGCTGAGGTAATTAGGAGTAAGGTCTACGGCTATTCCCCTAACACGATATATATTATGCATCTTCAGCAACATGGGATACTGAATAGAGTCGAACGCTTTACGGAAGTCTAGGAATATGCCAACTGTAAAAGTTTCTTTTGGATATTTTTGATAATTTCATCTTGTTTTGTAATAGCGCCTTTTCCGTCGATTTTGCTTTCTGAAAACCATACTGTTGCTCTGAAAATACATGCTTAAACAGAAGGAAGTTATTTTGAACGCTTGTAGATAATTCGCTCCGCTGCTTTACTGAAAAGTGGCAGGACCGAAAGGGGCCTACAGTTTTTAAGTAACTATTTGTACCTCCCTTATGATTTAGAAGAACACCAGCTATTTTCATCTTCTCAGGAAAGATACCGGATTCAAGCATGCGGTTACAGTTATATGTCAAGGGCTCAGATAAGATTGCGAAGCATCCTTATTCCATCATAGACAGCTGCTGATCTGTTGTCGAGTAACCATAGTGTAGCATTTACTTAGGGGCCAGAAAAATTTATTCAGGAATATGTACGCTCGTATACTAAAGTAATCATGTCATGTAATATTCATGTCAGTTTTTAGAAATTCACACATGTTAACCTCGTCGCAAGTGCAGCTCCAGGAATTTTTAGGGCAGCACACGGGCGAAAGCGAAATCTCGCAGCCAAAAAGTCCGCCATCCGTGCCTACGCGCGTGCGTCACCCAGCGGTGCGGTTTATACGGGCTCCTTTCGTAACGCCCGGCTCGGTGCCAGCGGGCAGAGAGCGCATAAAGTGCCCAATTTTTTTCGAGTAAGATTATGTTCATAGCCAGCCATCAGCCATTCCAAGAGCTTTTTCTCTCTCTCTCTCTCTCTCTCTGTCTGTTTATTTTGTTTTTCACTTGTTCTTATTTTTTCCTTTTGCTTCCTGCGTCGAATAGTTCCCGCCATGTATTCCGGAAAACGAAGACCATGAATGCCCAAAATTATTTCCACCTACGTCGTTGCATCTTGACCACCGAACCTTCTCTTTTCCTTGGCACTAGAGAAATTACGCCATAGACGGCTTTAAGAAAATTGATGGCAGCCCGTTATCCAAAACTTCTCATTTCATGCGGCAGCTTGCAGGAAATAGTTTGCAGGTACCGACGCTAGAAGTTCCTAAAGGATTTGGTCGTTTAATACAAGAAACAAAAATTCGAAAACAAATGTTCGAAACACCGCTAGCAGAGCTGGAACCTAACTATTGTTGAGAGGCTGCTTAAGCAATGCCTGAAATTCAACGCCGGATTACTGCAGCGAAACTGAAACGCAACCACGCCGCGGCCACTTTCTCCTCGGGAAGCCGCGCTTTGGAGGACAGGGCGGGCACCGGCGGCTAAGCCCCCTCGGACAAAGGAATGCCGCGGCGTCTCGGCAGACGCGTCACTCGTGGCCGGCGCCGCGCGGGCAAACAAGGTCGTTTGGCGGCGGCCGGTCTAGTTCACTTCCGCGCACGGGGGCGGAAGAATGCGCGCGGGCGCTCTTCTTCCCGCGCGTGCCGTCGTTACGCTGCCGTCGAGAATGGCGGCCACCCGCGGCGACCTCCTTCGGGGTCCACCCATTTGCGCCGCCGCTGCTAGCGAGTGTGTCGGCAACCAGTGGGAAGGACGCCTGGATGACGCCTAAGCCGCCTCTTCGCAACGGAAGGCCCTTGCTGTTCTGTAGCGAGCTGTCGGAAACGTGAACATTCTTCACCTTTTCTTCATTTATTTTCTTCCGCTAATGCTCTCTGTCGCAATTTCTTCCCTCGTGCCTGTGACGCATGTCGTTGTGTTTTTGTTGTTGTTTATTGCATCGAGATAAACGAGTCTTTTGAAATCCATTCGGACTCTAGTGTCTCACGCAACATCTCGGCGGATCGATTCATTTCTATTATTGGCGCGCACTCGAACAGGACAACGAAGCGCTAGTTTTTGGCGCTATCTGCGTGACTTTAAGTGACCAACCGTGTGTGCGAGAATTCCGGTCATCACAGGTCAATTTAAGAACCAGCAGCTACGCGGTCTCGTGGCCGTCAACCTGAAATTTTCGGAATTCTGACCCATTTTAAACGCCTGTATTGACTTCCCACTCTATTTGGAATGCTGCCAGAAGCAAACATAACGATAGAACGAGTAGTTCCACGCCACGCCACACTGGTTTCGGTGCAGCTTTTCGTGTGAGGAGTGGTCCCATGTCCGGAAATCTAGCTCTTGCCTTCCTAATTCTGTTATCACAGAATCTAATGGCTGTCCGGCGCAAACGATAATTGCGTTCCTAATTGTGAAACTCGACTTCGGTTTGCGAGAGGTCTTCGTATCAAGAAAATTGCAGCTAAGTGCACGACAGCTTGATAAAAGTGTTCACCTGGTTTGGTCATGGCTCCAGGATAATATCGCATAACAATATCTCCTAAAGAAAAAGTCCCGACGACGCTATTTCATTTTCCTATTCAATAGATTGAGATCTCATACTGTATCTAAAATAGCATAAAATTTTTGCACCATGCGGACGGTCTGATTGATAGAAGATAGCAGTTAAAAGCTGCACCGACGTTCTTTTTTCATGGTCTCCAAGTTCGTGTGCCTTGCGCTGTGCCAATATCAACAACCAAGGACGCTTTGAAATAGCATATCTTATAAAAAGGGGGCATAAAAGAGAAAGAAAAAAACTGCCGTACAACAATTTTCTCGAAGGCGATATTGAAGCCCACAACGAACAGTTACAGGATGCACGAACCATTACCGATAAAGGCAAGAGAAGTGAATATGTTCTTCGATTAGGGACTAGTGTACACCTTGTGTGAAAAAACATAGCACTTACTGCCACGCCTCAGGAACGCAAACTCGCTGCAATGGCTGCGGCGTGGATGTTCTTTTACTCAGCTGGTCATAATGATCGCCTTCAATCATGTTTATGCATATCACCGCTTGTGTATTGCTCGAAGGGATGCGGGCTGTGTTCGAGAGGATAGTTATTGTTCGGCAAAGCTGTATCGTCAATTTTATCTACTGATCAAACAAATAAATAAACGCACAGAAGGACACCTGTCACTCTTCACTATCTGTCACTACCTGTCACTATTTGTCACTTCTTGAAGCAACCCAGTAAAACAGAAAAATATGGTCACTGGCAATAGATTACCATATTTTTAGCACTCAATTTATTAAATATGGTGCAAACGACACACTGTCTCGCACGCACCGCAGCGGGTTTTATGGGCGATGGTTAGGTTGCTGCTTTAATTAAATGTGACCTGCCCCACATTTGTACTTGAAATCACAAATATATTGGATCTCTATGCGTTTGGATCTCTAGTGGCTCACGCAGAACTTGACATGCTTGCTTAACAAATTCCTGTCTGAAAATTTTGACTTTAGCGCATGCAATATAAAACAGACGCGTGAAGTTTTCCTCTCATCCCAGTTTTGTGCAGATAATGGTATTCACTGTATTTTAATTGGCTTTCAGTTTATCGTACTGTATGCTTTCTTGCATTGCTTTCATCTGTTTCGAATGTGTTTCGATCAGTCGATTTGTGTGAAAGTGTAACTGACAATTTGTTCTGAATTTTCTGCTCCCTATATGCCTTGTACGGGCATCAGGCACCCTCAAGCTGCCAACGGCAGCTTTTTTCCTCATGACCCCCAACGAGTCGTTGGAAATAAAGTTTTGAATTGAATTGAATTGAATGGGCAGTTGCTCGCAGGTGAGCGAGTGAGTTGGGAGACCGTATGACTCCACTGTGTTCTTTTATTTCATTTAATATGCATGTGTTCTACATAACTCGACTACGCCGTTGTAACTACTGAGAAGAGCCTTGTCTCTGCATCTTCTGTTGTGTCACATCAATCACAGTCAGTAAGCTGAGTTCAGCATGCACCCAAGCGATTTGTCACTTGGCGGATTAGAAGCGAGGCTTCTAAGACCACGCATCATCCACCTGTATATCGAAGGGCAATTTGCGGTAGACAATGATTTCTTGCTGCATGAAGGCTCAATGCAGCCGTACTGAGTGGAAATTCATGCGGGAAATAATTCTCTAAACTTTCTGACAGCAACCGTAGGCGTGCGCAGAGAGATCGGCGCTCTAAACTAGGCGTAAACAAAGCCGAGCCTCCTTATGTGATTTTACTGCAACTCTAGATGAGAGCCGTCTCCTACGATTTTGTCCCACGGCAGTGGCGCTCCCACTCACGATGCATGCGGTAAGCTGTCAACTTCTCTGCGGCGCCGTTAGCTTCCTCCGCCCGCGCGACGCAGCACGCTTCTATCAAGCACCCTTGATACAATAAACAACAAAGACTTGACTCTAAAGAGATGAAAAACAAAAAGAAAGTATGTTTAAATGCAGCCATGATCAAAGAATGTACGATTGTTCGTTGCAGTTCTGGATTTATAACTTTCCATATATATGGGCAAAAACGTGGAGGCTAACAAAGAGGGTTCAGCTTAAGGACAACGCAGTGAGCTATGGAAAGAAAAATGATAAAGAGAGAGAGATACTTTAATGAATAATGAGAAAAATGACAGGTGTAACGTTAAGAGATCGGAAGAGGGCGGAGAGGGTGAGAGAACAAACGCGGGTTAATGACATCCTAGTCGAAATAAAGAGGAAGAAATGGGATTGGGCAGGGCATGTAATGCGAAGGCAAGATAACCGCTGGTCCTTAAGAGTAACAGAGTGTACTCCAAGAGAAGGCAAGCGCAGCAGGGCGCGGCAGAAAGTTAGGTGGGCGGATGTGATTAAGAAGTTTGAGAGGATACGGTGGCTGCAGCTGGCGAACATGGTAAATTGGAGAGACAGGCGTTTACCCCGCAGTGGGCGTAGTCAGGCTGATGATGGTGATGATGAGCGTTGCATATAGAAGGGACAGCTGCGTTCACTCATAGCGCTTCATGTTGCACTGCACTTATTGCGAAAATTGATTGGTCTTATGCAAGAAACATAATGTTAGTAAATATGTGTGACATGTTTGGTTTAAAAGAATTAAAGGGCACGTTACCAAGGTAACGTTACCAAGTACAAGAGATGAGAAAAGTATTGAACTTCAAAACATCGGTGTCTGCGTGCTGCTTAACTTTTTGATATTAAAATATGAGGTCACTTTTCCGGTAGACTTTTTAACAAGAGAGAAAAACAGATAATTGTTTGTTTTGCCCTAATGAATATGTTTAAACAAATGATAATGTTTTCATCTTATTTTTTATTTAAATACTACTTATGCCAGCCGTCGTAACTTTAGTTCAACGCCAGTCAAATTGCTTTTGGCGTTATACAGTTGGAGAGGAGGTGTGCAATGCCGGACAATAATTATGAAACCATCAATTGCCATTTTGAAATAGGGGAATGATCTACAAGAATGGTTTTCGTATCGCCACATTTAAAAAAAATGCAGCGGTATAGAAGGAATCCTTCTATACAGAACAATGAAAAATTAACATATACAACAAACGCAGCGAAGGGAGCCGTTAAACAAGCAAAAGACTTATTTTTTTCTTCTTTTCATTTGCGCATAAAAGAGCGCCCTAAAGAAGTTTGGCAGTTCATGAAAAGAAACGGCAAAGATCAAGTGTCGATTCCATCTCTTGTACATGAAGGTTCCATTATCGACGAGAGTATCGATAAAGCTGAGTGCTTCAATGAGTTTTTTTCTTCTGTATTCTCTGCTCCTTCCAACACCTCTCACGTCGAGCTCAATTTTGGTCGAGTTAATTCTGATCACATGCGTTGTGTCAAGTTTAATCAAAGAGGAATTGAGTTTATACTCAAAGGGCTGAATGCTGCCAGTGCTCCTGGTCCTGACGATCTACCAACTGCTCTTTTCCGTGCATGTGCGTGTGAGTTGTCTGCATACCTGAGAGTCATTTACACAAAATCCTTAGAGGAAGGTGCACTGCCTTCTGACTGGAAGTTAGCCAATGTAGTTCCTGTGCACATATCTGGCCCTCGAAATATTGTTTCTAACTATCGTCCCATCTCTTTGACGAGTATTGCTTGTAAAGTTTTGGAACATGTGTTTTTTACTAGCATTTTTTATATGAATTCGCATTCCTTATTAAGCAATCAGCAGCATGGCTTTCGTAAAGGCCTTTGTTGTGTAACACAGTTGATTGAACTAATTCATGATCTGACAAGTGCACTTGAAGGGTTGTCTGTAGATTGCGTCTTCTTGGATTTCAAGAAGGCATTTGATGTTGTTCCTGATTCTTTTTTGCTTGAAAAATTGTCTTGGTATAACATTGATGAGAGAATGATTGACTGGATACAAGATTACTCGCACTTAAGGAAACAAAGAGTAGTTATTAATGGAAAATTATCAAAGGAATGCATTGTGTCTTCTGGTGGACCTCGAGGATCAGTACTCGGACCTTTGTTATTTTTTATCTTTATGAATGACATTTGCTCTAATATCTCTTCTCATATTCGTCTGTTTGCAGATGACTGCGCATTGTATAGGGTCGTTGATAGTCCGAATGACTGTGTGCAGTTACAGAATGATTTGAACAGGGTGTCTGATTGGTGTAAGAAATGGGGTATGTTTATTAACTTGCAAAAATCTGTGTATATGCGTGTCACAAAAAGAAAAAGCCCCATGAATTCTCTTATACAATTAATGGGACACAACTTTCCTCAGTATCAGAATACAAATATCTCGGCGTATTCGTAACCTCAAACCTAAGCTGGAGACGACATCTCGACTATGTAACAGGAAAGGCGTGTCGCGTTCTTGGTTTTTTAAGGCGTAACATCAAGCAATTCCCTTTAGAAACAAAAGAGTTACTTTTCATGACAAACGTTCGCTCGGTTCTCGAATATGCCTGCGCTGTATGGGACCCTTGGCATAAAAAGGATATAGATAAACTTGAGAGGGTACAAAACTTGGGTATCCGATATGTCTTTAACAACTATACCAGGAGCTTTAGCGTTTCGCGTGCAAAAAACTCGCTGGGATGGAAGACGCTTGAAAAACGCAGATATTGTTCGAGGTTAAAATTTTTTCATAGTATTTACTATTCCAATACTGGCATTAACCGTGACCTGTACATCCATTCACCAAACTATATTTCGCTACGCCGTGACCATCGGTTAAAAGTTAAGGAAATTAACTGTAAATCAGAGATGTACAAATATGCTTTTTTCCCTAGGTCTATAAGAGATTGGAACCGGCTCGCTGAAGAGGTGGTATTAATTACGTCAGGTGATTTATTCTCTTCATCTCTGTGAATGCTGTTTTTAGGCTGTATTAATATTGCATCATATTTGCATTGTATGTGCTGCACTTTGTTACCTTTTTTTTCGTTTGTATGATGTGTTATTCCCCCCCACTGTAATGCCACTTGTGGCGCTGTGGGTATTACAATAAACAAATAAACAGAAAACAAATCGCATTATTTTACTTATTCTGGTTGATTGAAGAGGTAGGTACATAAGAAATATGCGCACAACATTTATCTGAAAATCTTGCAGTGATCAAATTACGTTTTCTAGCGTAAGACGAAATGCTCAAGAGGTGAGTTTCGCGCACTAGGGCAAAGAAGATTAGGAATAACTACACACGCCAACAATAACAAAAGCCAAAAGGCAATGTCCACGGCAGGTAAAAAAAAACACACATTTGTAGCTCAGCTCCTCCTTACTCGTTTTTTCCCTTGATTTGCTCGAGAGGCACCTCAATATCTCTTATTTTTTTTTGCAGAATCAGTAGACCAAAATATTTCCAGGTACGCTGCTGGTCACCTGTCCGGCAAGTCTTATGAGTGCGTGGACCAGGATCGATCCCAATGTGTTTCAAAACGTCTAGCGCACCTGTGCTACCGTTCTTGAATTGACACATGCGGTCGCACGAACGAAGCTTCAGTGTTGGCATCCTGAAATAAGCATCTAATGTGTTCCAAACGCCTTGGGTCGCTCTTTCGAGCGTTTTAGTTACTGAATACAGACAAAAATAGGCATGGATAGAAGCAACAGTTACTATAAGCAGAAGCTGAAAAATGAACAGGAAGAAACCCACCGCTGTGGCTCAATGGTAAAGCCCTTCGTCTACTGAGCCTGAGTACTCGGGTTCGAACCCGACCACGGAGGCCGCATTTGGAGAGAGCCGAAAGTCAAAAGGCGCACGTGTGTGCTGTGCTATGTCAGTGCACATTAAGGATCCCCAGATGGCCGAAATTATATCGGGGACCTCCAATACGGCACTTCTCTCTTTCTTCTTTCACTCCACATTTCAACACAAATTTTATTTATTTTTCTTGCTGCGTTTGCATACACATGCCCTCAGTGCGCAAAAGAAGTCTTTTGTGCTTTTTCTGTTCCTGTTTTATATGGTGGAGTGCAATACCGAAGCCCGTAAGGGGCACTAAGAAATCATACCCACCGCCTCACCCTAATCCAACGCGCGCTGGCGCCAGCGTCAGACAGGCACCTTTCCGTGCCTGTCCACACTGAGCAAAATAATCCAACCGCTTATCAATTAATATTTCAATCAGTCAATCAATCAATCAATCAATCAATCAATCAATCAATCAATCAATCAATCAATCAATCAATCAAGCAAGCAAGCAAGCAAGCAAGCAGGCAGGCAGGCAGGCAGGCAAGCAAGCAAGCAAGCAAGCAAGCAATCAGTAAAGGAATAGATGTTTATTTCGCCTGCACAAAGCGTAAAGGACACAGAAGTAAAATCTCTGCAGAGCTTGGCTGGCTTCTAGGCCCAATGTAAAACAGGCACATTTACAGCGGCTCAGATAATACAGAGTAAAATCAGTGAACTTATAGGCAGAAAAAAGAAACAGCGGAGGTTAACAAAAAAAATCGCTGGCAATTAAGAAGAGTGGTAGACAATAACTGGTCGCACGTGCTCAAAAGAGATTAGGGCGCAGAGCAAACAAAATTCCGAATTGTAAATATTGCTTTGCAAGTTTTGAGGTGTAGGACAAGCGGGTGCGCACAGACTTATGCTGACCAACAGAGTCATGGCACAGAAAGGATCACTTCATTTAACAAGGCACTAAAAACGTAGGAACAAAGAAAGGATAGTTAACCTTTGAGGAAACTAAGTAAATCGGCTTTAAAAATGGAGGAGATTTCAAGGCCTTTGCAGCTACTCTATGTAAAAGAAACACAGCAAAACCGTATTCAAAACAAACCATAATTTTTGCTTCTGAGCTAAGCCTCACAACAATTAAGGAGTACCAATTCATTGTTGCTGGCTCAGTTGTAGACCCGTTTCTCAGCGCCAGGGAGACTCGCGACGCACTGAGCCTCTGTTTATATTGCGACACTATCACAAGCAGATTGCAAGAAGCAGTACTCGGAGGGACAATTGCAAGAGGTACCACACCTCACACACACAAAAAAAAAGCAGACGGCAGGAGAGGAGTTCACATGTCAGGGGTCGAGGTAAAAAACACAGCAGCATTTTTTTAACATGGGGTAATACGAATTAGCAGAAAAAAGTTCACCGGGGCTTACAATACTCCATAATGCTAAATTTGAGCGCAACTCTTTAGATGTTTACATTTTGTAGTCAAGAATCTGACGGAATCCCGACTGTTAGGAATGGTACATGATATTAGTAAGTCGCACCGACCAAATATAATGATGGAATGGCGTTAAAGAAAAGCCCAGGTGTTGTGTATAAGGTTCCATGTGCCGACTGCCCATCAGTGTAAATCGGCGAAACAGGAGGCTATGCACGCATTGCGTGCATGCAGGTTGCGTGAACGTATGAATGATGTGAAGAACCGGAGCGCAGAACAAACTGTGCATGCTGAGCATTCATTATCTGCCAGCCACAATATAAACTCTGGGCAGAGGCACGTGTGGTCGCCAAAGAGAAAGACAACAAATCACGGCTCTATCTTGAATTACTGATTATTTAAACCACCGCGCATACTATCAATCGCAATGACTGGAATTTGCCATCTATCTACGCGAGATGCCTGGGATCGTATATACGCCCTATATACCCGGTGCCTCCCATATAAGAGGCACCCCCACAAAGTTTTGACTCATTGTGAACAAGGCTCCTGTGTGAGAGCCGAAACATCATTGCATCATTATTTTTGGTCGGTGCGACTTGCTAATATCGTGTTCCATCCCGACAAGACGGGATTCCGTCAGACCCTTGACTGCAAGTTCCTCTTGATTCTGGCGTCGGCGGCGCTGCGCCTCTGCTCAGGAAGCTCACTTAGCACTTCCACCGATTGCGTAGCTCATTGTTCAGAAAGAACTGACGAGGCTATTTTGTAGTGTAATTATATCGTCAGACAGTTCATATTAAGAAGAGACCGCTACGAGCGGCGTGGCTGGCGCGGAAAATTGGTCTCGGGCGGCACATTTCACTGTAGCCACCGCCAACTGAGTGGAGCGTGGCGTAACTGCCTCGCTAATGAAGTAATGATGTAAAAAATAGCGTGAAGGAATGAACGTTCACTAACTCGCTTAGCTTTCGGCTTTTCTTTGCCTCGCTAATCTTGGGGGCAGCGCGTGGTTGAAGGGTGGGTGCGTTTTACAGCAGCCGCCGCAGACAGAGCTGACCGATTTCACAAAGCGCACCGTCGTGTTCGCGGCTACCGGAAGCGACTAAACCGCTTTTTGGCTGCAGTCCTTCGCGACGCCGACTGCGTGCAGAACACTCTAGTCCACAGTGGCAGCTCGCTTTCCTTCCTTCTTTCAATGGGGTTAGATTCGTTCGCATTTGCTTCCCTTTGCAGCCTTGATCCCATTCTGCTAAAACAACCAGAGGCAGGTGCAGCTGCTGCGACACGGTGACAGCAGCGGAGTAGCCGTACTTGTCACTCGAACCTTTTGGCTCGAAGTGGTGCAGGTAGCGATCAAAGCCCCTTACATGCAAGTGATGTACTATAAGAAAATTCCTAAGCATGCCGATCGATAGAAGCGTTTTCACGTGTTCAGACGATGTTGGTGTTTCTGGCCACTTGATTTCCTTGGTAATTTCCCATGCGTCAATTTAGGCTGTAGGCCAGGTCGCGAAAGTTCTTTTCCTATTCCTTCGCTTGTGGTCCTTTCTGTAAAAAAATAAAGGAAATACCACGCGCTTGCCTTTTTGTTTCGGTTAGAGAAATGACTATGAATATGTTGAATAAACGGAGTTTCAACATCATCTTTTATTGAGTCGCTGAGAATGAGCCCCACACTCACTCTAAGAACAAAAGGAGTGCCGGGAACTCCTTTCGATGGAGTATACGCTTGTCCCATATTTCACTCCTTTTTCCAGAGTCGCCGCACTCCTGCTAGGCGCACTCCCTCTGCAGGAGTAGAAACACTCCTTTATTACGAATGGCTGGGAAAAAAAAGCTGCGCCGGAGGGAGGATTCGAACCGGCAAAGTCTGCATTGCGAGCCGAGTGCGCTAACTCTCGCCTATAATTGGGACGAGTGGTAATGCTTTTCAGTGGTCATATATGCTAACATTTTGTGTTCAGCGGCAATTTCGTGTGCATATGTCGCGAGTTCTGTTCTCTAAATTGGTAGATCGCTGGCTGGTTAGAGCTGGCACAGCTCAGTAAATGAAGAAACAGTAAAGTCAACATCTGAACGCCACAACGCCACGGTAAATCTTTACTCGACAGCAATTTCATGGTGCACAGTACGTTGACTCGCCCTTCGCGAACGAGTTAACTGGTGTCCTGATGCACTATTATTCGTATTAAAATGATGTGTAGCTTCCCTAGAGCACTCGTCGATCATTCATACCGTAGTACGAATGCCATATAAAGTGTTCAGACTAATGTTTCGCCGTCGACCGCGAAGGTTTACGGGATCTGACAGAAGTGTTTGCCTTTAACAGAAGCATCGCTCGTTTTTGCGAACCGCTTTTTCTTGGAGGTTGTTGTGCTGAAATAGATGTTGCAAAATGTGAATGGCGGTTCCGAAGGGCATAAAATGTATTCACACAGCAATAAACGAATGTTTAGGATAAATTGCGACAGTTACCATGACAGTCTCTTCTTAAACGCATTCTACGGAATTGCATGACTTCGCTGAATGGTATAGACTATTCAGAACCCCGCGGCGGTCGCATTTCGATGAATGCCAAACTCCAAAGCCTCATGCACTGCGCGATGTTAGTGCACTTCGCTTTGGGATGTCGCGATGTCAGTGCAGTTGCTTTGGGACGTAAAATCCATTGAAATCAAATCAAATATGCTGTACGAATGCAACGCAATAATCTCCAAAGTGTACACTGCACGTATCGGTTATGTACAAGGTCTGGCTCTGTGGAGCACAGCGCACTTTCTTGTTTGGTTGTTTTTGCTTATCACTAGTTTGCATGAGATGCGAGTCACAGGTCACTATATATATGGCTCCGCTGCAGTACAAAAGCTAAGAAAATAAACAACCTCCAACTCCCTCAGGCCCTAGAGGGAGTGCGCTCGCAGTTTTACTCTTTACCGAAGGAGGCGTTTCACTCCTTAGGGAATTTAGGCGGAGTAAACTGCTGCTAAAGAGAGTGCAGTAGCCGGTATACTCTATCATAGAGAGTATCAGTTCTTAGAGCGCTGAAGCCGAACAACGGGTATAATTATACATGATTACTGTGAATTGTACTTTTTGCAATTATAAATAAAATGTATGGCCTTTAAGCTTAAGTTTTATTTTCCTACGCATTAGCCATACCATCCCGCAATGATCAGTCTGCATTTTGTTGTGACAAGAAATCCATGCATTACGTCAATGCATGCACTTCAGCTGCGTTTGCCAATGAGGCGCCAAAGGCTGATGTTAGGCCACTTAAAATTTCCCGCGCATCTGTCCAATTTAGGCGAGCTTTTGTATTACGCGCTGCGTACATGAGCAAAAACAGTGAAAGCACTGACAAGTCAAATCCTGTATAGTGCCGCGTAACACCAATACACCTGGGCGGTGTGAGCAAGTAATGCGGTTTTGTTTTAAATAATTCCGTTTCAAGCACGTGTGTCCTGCATTAATAGTGATTAATGAATAGTGATTAGTAATGTTGCATTTAACTTCATGCCAGAGCTGCCCGTTCACAAAGTAAGAGGGCGGGCTTAATTACGTCTTATGACACGCTAGTAGTTTGAAGTGTCTCAGTCAGCTTTTCTTTTTACTTTTAGAATTTTATATTAGCTGTCGGTTCAGCTTACGCGCGACCAGCTACTACCTCAGTGCCGGCCTGACTACCGATGACTGTGCCGCAGTGATCAGGTCTCAAGAAAGGAAATATTTTTCTTTGTATTATTTCAGGATTGAGAGACGCCGGCGATATTGCCACAGAAATGGAGGCTGCAAAAAGGCCAGTATATTTACTCATGGCAAAAAGTGAATGTACAAGAAAATATCAGAAATACTTTACATTAACAAACGCTTGTTTCTACCTTCGATATGGTGGTGGTGGTGGTGGTGAAAACTTTTTAATAAACAAAAGGAGAGTTTGCAGACCAAAAATGGCCCTTTACATAGGTGGAGTCCTTATGGACACCCTGGTCGTCCGCGGTTCCTTTTTTTATTCCATAAAAAAAGCATTTTCGCCAGTGTGACAACATAAGCAATGAGCACAGAATACCCGTGGCGAGTTCTCAGGTCTCGCGGAAGACTGAAAATAGCTCTAAAACTTCACTCACTTCTTTTCCGTCAGCCTTAAACCTGGAAAAACGTGGGTGAGACAGCTTCACAAAGTAGTGGAGGGTGAAAATGACCACGACCTTTCCTACAATTTAGGCTCCTCCAACACAACTTGACACGAACTAAAAGTCTATTTCACACGTACCGTCACACTCGGACCTAGAAAAGCCACACTATGGCAAATTCAACTGATCTACAGGGATAAGAAGGCAAGCTTGCAGAACAGAGCCTCGCCAGCTGCCTTTCTGACCGCCTTATACACGCTCAATGTACGGACTTTTCTTCGTTTCCTGGCTACGCGAAATCGGGTCATAACTATGTCATAACTGTCATAACTATGACAGTGATCACAGGAAGCCATCCGTCCTACAGAGCATGAATACCTGAAGCTAAGAGCCGTGTGCCGATGCAAACACCACTGCTAGCTGCGCATAGACAACGCGCTGCGCCGGCACGCTCATCAGCCGTTGTACAACTCTCAGCGTGCATCACGTCTAGGCGGTTGCGGCATAGCGCAACTGAATGTCTGAATTTTAAGACGTATATTGCGGAATCCGAGGTCCGATGACGGCGCGCTACGGCGCGTTTAAGTCACTCACGTACCGCTCTGGCGCCATCTCTGAGTGAGTGGCGACACTGTATGCGCGCGGCGGCACGCACGTGCTTGGGATGTTCGGCGCTCGGCGCCCAGGCGCCCACTTGGCTCGACGGCGACGGTTATGGGATGCCGCTCAACCTGCAAAAGGGAGCTAAAGAGTTGCGCTCAGCAACGAGGCTTCGTGACTTCATAGTGCAGCCAGTGCACCGGGGTGATGCCATGGGGCTGTCCGATTGCTCCGGTTTCGTGCGACAGCGCCATGCACTCGACTACAGGCGATGCGCGCTCCCTTTCGTCGCGGCCGTCAGCAGCGGAGAGGCCGAACGCTTGTCTTCACTCGCTGCACTCTAGCCCGCAATTCCGCGGCGCGAGATCAGAGCGCTCTGCTGGGCCCCGTAGTCGCTCCTGCCGGCGGAGACGCGGTCAATCTCTTCCTTCGGCCGACAATACCTAGTCAGCACTGAAGTCAACTACGCGTGCATCGAAGTAGGGAAGTTAATGTGCAGTGAACTCCTTACGACAGGCGACGCCGCGAATGTCTACAGGCTCCAATTTAGTGGTGGCGACACGCGGTGTCGCACCAGTAGATTTTGTTGACTCCCCGTGGGTACTGTGCACTCATGTCAGTGTGCTGGGCAAAAATCTACGTATTTGCTGCACTTCATCTTCCCTTTTCAAAGCGAGAGTATCAAGGTGCTCGTGAGGTGGCTACCGCGGCTCCGTCACGTCTACCCACGAAACACAAAAAGCGCTACTAGACGTCTAAAAAAAGTCCCGGAAAAAAAACTTGACATCTAGAAGAAGTTTCATCTAAGCAGTGTTTTAGACTTAGACGTTTACTAGCCCTCTATTAGCTCTGCTAACGCTACGCTTGTATACGGCTAGAAAACTTCTGATGTAGAACTTTTCTAGAATTTTTTTAGACGTTCCTTTTTTTTTTGAAATGGGCGCCTGTAATATCTTACGCATTTGAAGACTGATTTTTAGTGCTGCCTTTAAACCCTCTAAAGCTTTAAAAATGCTATAGTTCATTTTTCTGGTATACACTCAAAAATGAACTCAAAGCTGATTTGCAATGACCCGAACAATAAGCCCACATTACAAGGGATGTATGGCTGTAGTAATGAGCCATAAATGCATGTGCTAGCACACTTTTCAGTCATTGTGTTACTCTTTATTGAATCCAGTGCATACACCCACACAAAAAAAGAAAGGGACCAGGAAATTAATGTTAGAAGCCATGGAGGATGTAGCTTCTCTGGTTTGGCTGACATTACAACGGGAAGCACTTGGATGGCAGGAAAGTGTCGAGCAGCAACCAATTGTTAAATCAAAAATTCATTCGGCCCCAGGCCTTGTTCACAACGGATGCGTTGATGATCAAGTTGCTGTGATGTGGACGGCAATGAAGAGCTCGCTAGGTGTTCCGAACATCGCTTTTCTTGCAAGGATGATGCCAACTAGACGGTAACAAGGGGAAGTCAAATCCAGTTCTGTTCAGCAGCCTGCAGAAGTGAAAAATATTAGAGTAACCAAAAGCACAGTCAGTCAGGTGCATGTAGAATGGCCAATGAGGACTCGGAAGCAAATAAGACCAGGAAATGGCAAGGACTGACAGCACAGGCAATAAAATAAGCTAACCAAAAACATATATGCATATGATGTCATTGCAAGCGGTATTTCAGCAGAGTGCTACGGCTCACCATAAACTCAAGCAGTCAATCACTGTCGAGGCCTTTAACAGAAGCAAAATTCAAACAGCGTGCATGGACACTGAAAGCCAAGCAGTCAATAGCAAGTGCACTGCCTTACTGTGATGCACACTGTACCCACAGAACCTCCTAAGCTGCATCTTGCAAACAGGCTTTCTCTTACCTGCAAGATGTGGCTGAATCAAAAGTGGTTGATGGTTGACATCTTGCACCATCGCACGAGAACATAGAGATGCTGCTGACCTGGTAATACCTACATCACTTCAGTATACACCAGAGATGGGTTAAATCTTGGACCTTTCCTTGACAGCCACACAGGGGCACATCTGAAAGATAAGACAAATAAAAGTGTGCGTGCATGAGGCTCCTAACACTGCATTGCCAAACAAGCCCTTTCTAATCTGTACGATGAAGCTCAAACAGCGGGCAAGAGATTACTTACACCACTGCACAAGAAGCATTTGTCCAGATTCCCACCTCAGAACTGAAACAATCTCCAGGCCAAGTCTTCTGAACAACCAAGTACAAGGTGCTGCGATTGATTTGCGTGAAACTAGACCAAGTCCTTGCTCTTCCGGCCAACAGTTGGGGTTCTAAAGGACAAACAAATAATGGGGCTTGTGGAATGAACATTAGCAAACAGCCTAGACCTATACAAGAAATCTTGAAGTGAAAGAAAAGGTGTCAGCTGCAAAGCGTGCTCACCAAAACTTGAGAAGTTGAGCAGGCAAGGAGGTCTTCTGAAAACCGCTGTTGAACAGCCTGTACCCAAAACGAAATGTACACAGTGAAGCAGGGACAACGCCAGCTGTGCACGGCGCAATGGTTTTCCAAAAAATAAAAGCTGCCATGCCTGCAAAGAGCCGTAGTACTTCACTGCACTGTCAAACAGCCTGCACACATACAGAGCAGCACCACTGAGTAAAGTATACCTTTGTGGCGGGGCTCTCAATCGTAATGAAATAAAAGCTTGACGCAGTTAAGAGAACCAAAAACTGAAGGCACCGCGCACGAAGGACAGGACAGGTCCTTCGTGCGCTGTGCCTTCAGTTTTAACAATGTACCGACTAGCCCAAACAAATACCTTAGTGAAGATAACCAAAGCCTTTTTAACACGAGTTTCACTGACGGCAATCACGGCAAGAATTAGAGCACACAGGTGGCCAGATGAGAGTCCTTGGCAAGAATAAAACCCTATTCCCACCCCGGCTCCCAATCTTCGGATCCTCCCCCTTCCGTCCAACATGTCCCCCGTCCTGCACGCCGGCCGTCGTCATGCGGCCGCACAGCATCATTCCCCTCTCTTTGATACCCAGGGTGAGCACAGACTTTAATCAATGTCTAGGAAAAAATTCGCGCCTTATCAACGTACGCTTAAACAAAGCTGGTTGGTTTGAAGCTTAGTCATGTTCACCTTGTCACCGCCTTGGTAAAGAAAGCAACTCGCATGCGAGAGCAGCCTAGCTGTATACACTTAACAAAAGCTCAAATAGCACTTTGGTATATAAAGCACTGGCTGATACTGTTTTGTGATTTGTAAACCAAAGGAGTGACACACTAGCCGACCGTTCAATCAGGCGCGTTAGAGGCTTAGCTAAAGCAAGGCCGACACTTTCACCACAGAAAATAAATGGAAGGTTACTTACTTTTGCGGAAAACGAGGCTCACATCTCAGTGCAACACAGGTAGTAAACGATACCGCAGAAAAAGGGGAAACTGCGAACTGCAGCGGCGTGAAGTGCCAACCAGCGCGGAAAAAAGTGCGCAGCGAAACGTACAACGTACGCAGCATCCACTTCGCACGCGTAGCTATCGCTAGCCTCTGCAACGCTAAATGGCCAAATGAAGTGCTAAATTTCTAAACGTAAAAATAAACAAATCATCAAAGAACCAAAAAACAAATTGAATCTAATACTTTCATGTAAAACTAAGCACTTGCAGCTTGCACTAAGATTTATTTCTTCTTGAAACGGTCAAAAACAACTTTGGCAAACTAGCCTGCATCGACACCGTGCGGAGCGACACCAAGATGCACCAAGCAGCAAGCTGCGGCGTGACTCAAGAAAGATTATTGCCTCCAAGATCTGCCGATACGATAGCGCGCGGGTGATAAGCGCGCGAGCGAGCTCGGCGAAGGCGGCGAAGGCAGCGTACGCTGCGCCTGTCAATCCGCGTGCTGCCGCCAGCTAGCCGAGGTGTAACAGAGGCGTTCGCAACATGAAGCAAATTTTTTCGCTCGCGTAACTACCTTCGGCTTTCAGGGCCATTATATGTTACCTAAACCCAGCCTTACGAGTGGCGGGTTAGCTGCACTCGATGTGGAACGTGCTTCGTGCTCCGTAGGAGAAAACGCGCTTTCAGTGTTCGAATACAAAGAGCGGTCTTTTCACCGGCGCGCCTGCTCTTCGAAACGTCAAGCAGGAGAGCCATCTAATTTATGTGCCGTGATTTACAGCATGTTTAATCCACGGCGGCAACTCTCTGCTGATTGCTAGGCGCGTCTCCTTGACGTGGTCTCAAGTTCCACGTGTTAGAAACAAGTCTAGAAAACATCTGACTACAGATGTTTCACAGAAGTTTCACAGCAAACATCTGACTGCAGATGTTTAAGAGACGTCGCAGGGGAAACTTCTTCTTGTCGACATCTATGAGACGCTTGAACGAAGCGCAAGACGTTTGTAGTCATTTGGAGCTGTTCCGAGACGTTTGTAAGACGTTTTGTGTTTCGTGGGTAAAGACCGGAACCGGTACCCTCTCCGCGCGCACGGCTGCGGTTAGCGGCTGAAGATAAGCGGCGGCGATAACACTATCGCGTTCTACACCAACAGGCGAAACTTAAGCATTCTTCATCTTTTTTTGTTTCATGTCTGGTGACAGAGCCCTTTGTTGACCAATCCCTCAAAGTGGCACTACGGGATACTAAAGTTTTTCACGCCAGGCGCCAGCGACCTGCGCCTCTCTGTGTTACGTGCTTCCTATCCGGCTGTTGTTTCTTGGAGAGATATGAGGAATAAATTATGTGACCGAGAATAAGTGTGCGGATGAATGAGGTTGGGAAGGGAGCAATGATGGTTTTGACTCCTGTTACCTGCGTCTTGTCGAGCTTGATTCGCAAGCGTGTAAACGTGACCTGGCTTCAGAATCTCATATATGAGATGGTATGTATGTCCCATGGGGTATATGTGGTGTGTGGTAGCCGCTCAGTAAACACGACTATGCGGGCCGGTAGTAACCGTGCTCGGCCTTGCTAAAGAAGCGGCTCAAAAAGAGCAGTGGGAAGCTAGCGGAGAGAAGAGGGGAGATAACTTGAGACTGCCCCGCATTTACTTTGCAGCGTGATTTGCTATTTATTTATTTTTTTTATTTTTTATTGAACATATCTGATGAGCCCTCTGGTTAGAGTATTGCAGCAGGAGGGGAGGATCCAGTGCCTAAAAAAAGCTCTCGGCGAAGGACGCTCCATTGCGGCACCCGAGAAGTGGCTCAGGTAAACGAGGAGTTCGAGTTAGTCGAGATAAAGGCAGTGCAGCAGAAATCCCTTTCTGTAAATAAGGTCACCATTAGTGCTAGCCTGGAAAAATTCTGCGGATGGCCGCCGAGGTTACCGGACCTTTAAAATTTCCCGCTAACAGCCATTTCTAAAATCATTGCTCTTTATCAATAGGTAGAACTAAATAACTGCTTAGGCCCTTTACACCACCGTCGATTTAGCAAAGCTATAAAATTCTGCGCAAAACAATTTTTCTATACCACGTACTTGGCGCATGAAACCCTGAGATGCTTATGCGCCATTAAACCCAATATAGCACAGCAGATAAATATCAGGCATGTTAAAATCGCCTCCCAGAATAATCATATCTGATGATAAGTTTGACAGCGATCTCGATGCACTGTTAAATATTTCCGGGTTGTTAGAACTTGGTAGAATGATCCTACGGCAAGGCTCTCTTCATTTGACAAATTTATTTTGCACTGCACAGATTCTGCACCATCATTATCACGGCTGATTGGTGCACTTTGGATGTCGTCGAGTACAAGAATAAACACTCCACCGCCATGCGTGTCTCGATGCTTTCGATATGCTAAATAGCAGGAGAGAAAAACTTCAGAGCTTGTTATATTGTGGTCAAGCCAAGACTCAGTTCCAGTGACAACGTGAGCCTGTGTCACCTCTACTAAACTGGAAAAATCAGCAGTCTTGTTCCTAACACTCCGACAATTCACGATAAGAAAAGATAGCTGGCTCATAAAGTGTTTATTATGATGGGGAGGGGTACATGATTGGTAATGCACAAGTTCACGAACAGAATCAGTAACGCTGTCGAAAACTTATGCTTTAGCATCAATTATTAGCTTATCGTACTTTGACGCATAGTTAGCGTTTAGTCCTCGGACAAACGCACTTAACGTGCTCCTTGACTGACGCACACTGGGCGAGTAGTCTTCACTCACCTGTTAACCGGTTTCCTTAAATTTAGATGCAACAGAAAGAACCCGCTGTTTGTCCTTAAACAAGTTAAATTTAACAATGATTGGTCTCTTTTTCTTTTCAGCATATCTGCCTATTCTATGCGCTCTCTCAATTGCAGCGGGAGCAATTTTAACACCTAGATTTCGTCGCAGATTGATATGACCTTAGCCTCCTAACCATTCCATGATTCTTTGTCCGCATCTGAAGCACCAAAAAACAGTAAGTTAATTCTACGGGACCGGTTTTCCATGTCGTGTTTTTTTGGTAGCACAGCATTTAGAGCACTTGTCAGCTGGCTATGTCGGGATTTCAACTCGTCCTTTTCAGCGTTGGCTGGCTGTTCAAGCAGACCTTCAATTTTTGAAGACCTTCAGTTTTTGTTTTCGATTATTTCTGGGTGTTCTAGAACGCAGAGCTTCCAATTCTTTAAGAATATTTTCTTGTACTTCCGGAATTCGTGGTAGGCAATTCACTGCAGCAACGAGTGCACTATTCGTGTCTCGGAAGGTCAGGCCTGGATTTTGCTCCACGTCGCCATAAAGAAAAATGCAGGTGGCGCTGCAAGCAGCCGTCTCGAACAGACGCACGTTCGCATCGCTCCGACTTTTTGAAGCTTTTTGGCCCGGACGTTTTTGGGCTAGGCTCCCAAAAATGAATGGGCCACCCCCATCGTGTTCCTCTCCACCTGTGGACGACGGTTTCAACGCTTCCGCGTCAACGACTACCCCAGGAAACCATCCGGATGCATCGGATACGCCTACCGCCGAAGCCGCCAACATGGCTTCGCAGCAGCCTCGGCAAGACGCCGCGGTAACATCGTTTTGCAGCGGCACAGATAACGCGGCCCAACCTGACGCCGTGCTCGGCGCCGAAGAAAGCATGGCAGATGACAAAGCCATTCAAGTGGTTGCGACGATACCTGTCTCCAACCCATTCTCTGTTCTTTCCACGGAAAACAAGCCGGGAAGCGCCCCTTCCGAGGTAGGATCTTGCACTTTTCCGTTTTCGAAATTTGCCAAGCAACCTAGGATGGGGTCAGGCACCTCGCGGATGGCTCAAGAAAGCACTCGCTTTGAGAACAAACGACACGGCGTAAAACATGCCCTCTCGCAGATAGCTATAAATGCTCGCTTCACGGATGCGCATTATCGATCGCTAGGCTGTGCCTCAGCGTCCATAGTCACCCCTATGGGCAGAATCGATCAACTGGCTGATAATGATCATACTGAAGAAGATGATTGGCAGCCTGTTAGGCGAAAGAACAAGGCCGCAGCCGCCGATCCAATCAGTGTTAAATACACTGTGATAATTAAGCTAACCTCACCTGGACAACTAGGGACACTCCCCGCACACTGGCTGCACGAAGCTGTTGCTAATGAGCTTCGGAAAATTCATTTTCACTCTGGCTTTCAAGTACGGCCCCTTGAACGAAGCAATCAGTTTGCTGTCGACATATCGCATATGCATGCCAGAGACCATCTGATTGGACTGCAGTCTCTCCTAATTTCTGGAAAGGAGACACCTATCCAAGGTTATGAAACCATACGCCCCGGCCAGATACGCGGGGTCATTTATCGTGCCAACGGGTTAACAAGCGAACAGCTCATGGCAAACCTCACGTGCTACTCGTGCAGGATAATAAACGCCAGGCCTATGGGCAAGAACGGAGCAGCTCTAATCACGTTTGAGGGCTCTAGACTTCCCCGAAAAATTCATCTGTACAGCATACTGCTTCCGGTGACACCTTATCACCCGAAGTCTATCATATGTGAGACCTGTCACAAAATCGGACACAGGGCAATTTCGTGTCCACTGGTCGACCAACGTCGATGCTCGTACTGCGGTCGCCTTGCACATGGAAACCTCGAGGTTTGTCCGACGGAACCACTATGCCGCAATTGCAGAGGTCCCCACGTAGCCACGGACCCAAAGTGCCCTGCTCGGCGGCAGGCCACAAAAACCTTGAGGAATGGCATTTTCCGTCGTATCCGAGTATCGCGACGAAAAGAACGCAAACAACAAGCCGAGATTCTACGTGGTAACCAAACGGTGTCGACGACGGCGCCCAAGAGCCCTGTCAGTACACAGCAATCAGCCTCGGAGTCAATTGTGCTTGTTAATCAGGACTTCCCTCCACTACAAAGTCAGCCGAAGCAGAAGACACGAGACAACGAACATAAAAGTAAACGGCAAGGCGCGCACAAGCCCTCCACACAATCTGAGAGCAATAGTCAAAGGAATGCCACCTCATCTCTAACCGCAGTTTTTGAGCATACCGCGATGGCACCAAAGCAAGCGCGCATTCATCGGGCTTACGCTGAAACACTCCGTGATACGCAACGCGACGCGCAAACGAATCTTGCAAAAGATAGTTCGCGTACGCTACACTTAGATGAAAACCAGCTCACGCGCATTATCGAACTGGTCACTGCCGAGGTGATCAAGCGTATGCTCCCACTCTTGGGAATGTCACAGGTTTCTCCGAATCAAGAGCCCGAAATTGGGCACACATCATCTTCACTTCCGCGTACCTTTCAGTTTAATAATGGCAGGAATTAGCGCGAAACCACATGACATTTTTGCTTCGGACTCTCCTATATGGTTCTTGCAATGGAACTGCCGGGGAATCCGTCGCAAACAAGCGGAACTTCAGAGGAGACTGTCCATCACGCCAACGCCTCCTCTAGCTGTCCTGCTTCAGGAGACTGGCATTAATAAGCCCAATCTAATAGGGTACAAACCTTACTGCACCCCTTCCATAGAGCACCGGCGTCCCGGGCCAGGATCGCGATCTGCGCCTCCAATAGCCAATGGGCAGGCATGCGTTCTTGTTCTGTCGCGCACGGCCCACACTGAACTAGATACTTCCGCGTGGTGCACGCAGACGCAGGAGGTAGCGGGAGTACGCCTTAGCTTAGATGGCGACCAACAAGCCTTAGTTTTTTCAATCTATGCGCGATCATTCGGTACTACGACATATCGAGTAGATATGTCTTTTGTAGAACACTTCTTAAGGATATATCCCCAGGATCGCGTTGTAGTTGGGGGTGATTTTAACGCCATGCACAGCCGCTGGGGATATCATCACTCAGATGCTAGGGGAAGGCACCTTTGGCAGCAAATTGTCAGAGCGAAACTGACCATAGCCAACGACCTCACGCTACCTACTCGCCTTGGCCAGCACAAAGGTCAACAAGACACTTCCCCCGACTTGACACTAGTGTCTCATCCCAGTGAGATCCTATGGTCGAGGGCTGATGATGTCATGGGCAGTGATCATTATCCCGTGGTGGTCTCATGGGCTCCTCGAGGGCGAAAGTCATTACAGCGGCAACAACGCCGTCGAATAGAGGAGCACGTCTCATGGGACGATTTTCGTAGAATGCTCGGTACGGTGAACGCTCCCACAGGGTTAGACGAGCTCATTACTCAGATCAGCGATGCCAAGAAGAAAGCTACAACGAAGCTTTCAGTCAAGTTTGATGCCCCAAAGCCGGATTCCCACCTTTTGAATCTGTGGAATCGTAGGCTTCGGGCTCTCAAGGCGTATCGCCGATCAGGCCGGACACCCCATCGGAGGCGTGCTCTCACTCGCATCAGTCAAGAAGTTGAGAAGTATACTCTGCAGCTCGCTCTCCAAGACTGGCAGCTGCTGTGCCACTCACTCAATGGAGCAGCTAACTTATCGAAGGCCTGGCACATATTTCGAGCTATCCTTGGACGCAAGAAGCCAATTTCCCCTGCCCAATGCATGGCCTTGAAATTGAATGTCTCCCCGGCGAAGTTAGCTATACAAGCAGGGAAGGTATTTTTTCTCCAACCTGAAAATGCAGATGTCTTGCCTGCGGACCCCGTATCAGGTACATCAAACGATTACGACGTTCCCTTCACGTTAGACGAACTGGAGGCAGCTCTGTATGACTCCAATCACAATAGCGCCCCAGGGCCGGATGGTATACGCTACTCAACAGTTCTGAACCTTCCCAAGTCACATAAAGTTGCCCTCTTGAAAGAGATGAACAAGTACTGGGCCAACGGTGATCTTCCTCTTGCCTGGAAGAAGTCAGTGGTAATACCAATTCCAAAACCTGGCAAGCCAAGTCGAACATTACAAGACCTCAGGCCAATATCGCTGACGTCCAACCTTTGTAAGGTCATGGAACGTATGGCTCTAAGAAGACTTGAATGGTACTTAGACAAGTACAACGTCCTGTCTCCTATGCAAGTAGGTTTTCGTCGAGGGCTCTGTGCCCAAGACATTCTCAGAAGGCTTTATAACGACGTTCTCGCATACCCTAGCAGCGCACAGCTCCGAGTGGTTGTTGGGGTAGACGTCAAAAAGGCGTTTGATTCCGTGCCCCACTCGACCATACTTCGCCGGCTACAGGAAGTGGGGATAGGCGGCAACCTCTACCGCTTCGTGAAAGCCTTTCTTGCAGAAAGAACTTTCTCGGTAATGGTTGGAGATACTCAGGGTGAATGGCAACATAACCAAACAGGTGTCCCCCAAGGCGCTGTCATATCACCGGCTCTTTTTAACATTGCTATGTCAGGTCTCCCGCCAATGCTGTCGTCGATACCCGGTCTTAATTTTGCCGTGTATGCGGACGATATAACGTTGTGGACTAATTCAGGGTCCCCTGCAGAGCAAGAACTAGCCCTACAAACAGGCCTTAATGCCGTCCATGAATACATCAAGAAGTGTGGAATGGAAACCTCTCCCGAAAAAACCGAGTATGTGGTTGTATTAAATGGTTCGCGGGTAAGAGCCGAGGCCGAACGCAAACTTATCTCTCTTCATTTAGGGCACTCAATTATCTGCCGGAAACAAACAATCCGTATACTCGGCATGCTTATTGACGAGGATGGAGGAGCCAAAAGCTGGCTTCACAACACGATGCATAGCTGTCATCAGGCATTACACCTTATGCGCCGCGTCTCTGCGCGTGGATGGGGAATCAAGGAGGTGGGGCTCCGTCAGATTACCCTGGCACTCATAACATCAAAAATCCTGTACGCATATTCGTACATGCGGCTTAACGCAACCCAACGCCTTCAGCTTGAGCGAATCAATCGCAAGGCGATGCGCCTGGTTACTGGTCTGCCGCAGTACTGCCCAGTAGTGAACCTACACGCATGCAGCAAAATCAATGCCCTACAGGATCTGGCAGAGCAGCAATCGCTAGCCCAGCGAGTCCGTCTCTCCACAACGGCGGCTGGCCGACAGATCCTGCGGGCATTAGGCTACAACGTTGACAACTTAGAGCCACTTTCGTCCGCTGCCCCGCCATGGGAACTGATCGACTTAGTAGATGGTATGCCATTACCAAAGAATATGAGTTCGGCTAATCCTCAAAGGCGCAAAGCTGCCGCCAAACGGCACGATAAGACATCATACAAGTTAGCCCAGGAAGGAGCCATCCAACTATACACGGACGCCGCTCAGTTTCAACATTGTGCCGCTATAGCTTGTCACGATTCTGTGTCAGATACCTCAGTAGTTCAACGGCTTTCCGAGGAACACACCGTCACCAATCTCGAACTCATGGCCATACGACTTGCCATTACTCGAATAGTAGAAAGACAAGATCCGGCTCCTTGCACCTACCATGTTTACACAGATTCACAAGCAGCGTACACCGCCTGCCGCGCAGGGGGAGCTGACTATGCCGTTCTCAACACTATTCGAACAGAAGCCCGTCGCCTGCGAGAGGAGGGCTACACTGTCATTATCAAATGGATTCCTGCACACGAAGGAATCACTGGAAACGAAAAGGCACACCAGGCAGCGCGCGCAGCAGCTCTTTCCGCACCTTTGCCTGGATCCACATTCGTTTCCGCTTCTTGGCCCCATGATGACGTTGCGCACCCGTCATCGCCCCATATGGATAGGGCGGAGACATGGCATCGCGCACAACGCTATCGTCGCAGCATACTCCAGCACTTGGCCAACCCTGAGCAACTATATCGCCGTCCACATAGCGCATTAAGGAGAGTGGAGGCAGTGCTCCTTCGCCGAGCCCAGACCGGCCAGCTTCTATCACCAGCGAAGTTGCACCTCATAAACCCGCGCTCATACCCGACTCCTCAGTGCCCGACGTGCCCTGCCAGAGGCACGGCCGAACATCTCCTGTGGAGCTGCCCTACCTTTGACGCAGTACGGGAAAGAGCACTCAAGTCCCTGGGCGGGCTTCGACCTGGAACCCTGCAGGAATGGGTCGATCCGCCATCGCACATCGGGCCATCAGACGCACTCCGGCTCTGGCGAACTTTTCTTTCCTACTTCAAGGAAGATGAAGGGCCAGGCCATCACTTCGCGGAGCCGACCTCGGGACGACACTACCTCGAGGAAGAAGTGGACACCAGTCCCCAACCCGCACTCCGACCTTCACCCCCACCCCCATCCTCACCCCCACCCTTAACCACTCCCCCACCCCAACCTCCATGAAGCACCTTAGTTCTGCCGCAAGGTATCGGCCTACTAAATGCAGAAATAAAGACGTTAAAAAAAAAAGAAAAATGCAGCGTTTCTCAACAGTACGAACCGGCGTCTAATGTGATGTCTAACTGCATGAGAATCACGCATGCTGCAAAATAACATGTGGGGCATTACCGGAAAAAATAAAAACACTATTTTGCACACCAACCTGCGTCAGCAGAAGTAAGCGTGTGAATCGCAGCACCGATATATTTCACCGGTTCCACGCCCCGATGTGGCCGTGACGCCAGACCGTTTTTGTAGTCGCCAGTCCACCACACCCACCGACAAGGCAGGACAATGTTCGTGACGAGCAGCGTCGAATCCGTCAGAACCGTCCGTGGGGCAAACTTTGCAGCCGTAGTGATGAAAGCCACTTTTCTTCCGGAATGAAGTGTCCGGGTAGCCACTGTCATGCCTCGTTAACAGGAAGGCCTGCGTCAGCAGAAGTAAACGTGTCAATCGCAGCACCGACATTTCGCGGGTTAGACGCACGTGGAGCAGTCCTGTTATATTTCTGAAGCGTACAAAATAATTTATCAAGGCGACAAAAGAAACTAGTTGGTATTTCAATGTGGCTTCACTGCGCTGAGTGGATACAAGGACGAAACGAGACAAAGACATTCAGGAAACCTGGGGCTCATCAGTGCTCCTGGCACTGTCGGAGATCACTGCAAAAGTTGGGAGTCGTGTCAAAAAAAGGAAGCCTTATTTGGACAAAACTTGTGTACTGGCCACGTGCAATGACAGGGACGGCAATAAAATCATAGAAGCTTTCGCTATGGCCGACACACGCCAGGGTTTCTTCAGCACGCTTTCAACTGCACTGTCACCGAGAGAGACGGCGTTTCTTAGCAAATTTTATGCAAATTTATGTATGTGGTAGCGGAGAATAAACCATGCTTTCAGGAGCCTTTTTTGTTGCATGTTGTACCCCGAGGAACGGTTTTCATCAGTTGTTATTGGTTTCAATTTCATCTCAGTGCTTCCGTACTAGAAACGAGCAGCTGCTCACGACATAGCTGCGCTCAAATTTCTCATTAGGGAGAATGGTAATTGTCCTTAGAATTTTTTTTGTCCATTCCTCTTTAACGACTACTGATAGAGAGGGTAGCCTGTTGTTAGAACAGTCTGTTTCAACATCAAGCCGTGCTGAATTTTATTCTGTGTAATATTTTTGGTGGCGTGTAGTCGTCGCTGTTTGGTTTCAAGTGGTTTGCCAAAAAGTTAATGTTTGTTCGCGAGTTCTACCTCACCAACAATTGAAGAAAAGCATAAGTAGGCAGCGGTGAGTTAAACGAGGTAATTTCGATTAAGAGTGGCAGGCAATATTAAACATTATTTAGGGTAAGGTAAAAAGAATGGAAAATAAAACCAGCAAAGAAATCAGTCAGTCGAACCGGCATGTGACATCTTAGGACGCAGAGGTCATTGGCATCATGCTGGTGGCTTTTCACTTCTCGCTGGGAAAATCTTGGTCCCGCGCTTAAATAAATAACGTCTGGCAGCACTTTGCGTGCATTTTTTTTATCAATAAAAAAGCAACTTGTCGAGATCAACATTCCAGATTGGATTTAAGATTAACGGGGAAATCTGTGACCTCCCTTCGACACCGACTGGTAAGCTCTGCTCAAGTGTTACTGGGTCATCAAATCAGGTGGCATGTGTCACTGTTTTTGAAGGTGTAAGGCTTCTACTACCGCAAGCGGCCAAAGGGAGCAACTGGTCACCCCCTTGAACCTAACTGTAACCAGCCGCACTGCCGCATCAGGGAAGTCCGAAAGTTAAGCCGACGACTCCGAGCAAGTCGTTTCTTCAACGAAGAGCAGACGCACCGGAGGACTAGAAATGCTTTTCCCGTCCGAGAATAAGTGCCAACTACATCCCTCCAACTTTCCCCAGGAATGGGATATTATCTTGTCTGTTCGTTTGGAAAGCTGCGAAATTACTGTGAGCAAGAAAATTGCTAAACCCACATCCCTGCACCTCGGTCTAAAGAATTAAGTGCCCCCCTCGAACGAGATAAAAACGAACTAACAAAGCCAGAACAAAGTGCAAAGGTAAAAAGAAGCAATACAAGCTACAAAAAAGAAGTTGAATCCAGATGAGTGGGATTCAGCCGGTACAGTAAAACAAAACCTGATGCGAAGATGTTAATATCTCAGAACAAGTCAAAAGAATTACAGAAAGGTGGGCAAGTTGGTTATTACTATCCATGGTAAAACAGCGTGGAAAAAACACGAGCCGCCGCGGTGGCTCAGTGGCTATGGTGCTCGGCTGCTGACCCAAAAGACGCGGGTTCGATCCCGGCCGCGGCGGCTAGAATTTCTTTGGAGGAGAAATTCTAGAGGCCCGTGTACTGTGCGATGTCAGTGCACGTTAAAGAACCCCAGGTGGTCGAAATTTCCGGAGCCCTTCACTACGGCGTCTCTCATAGCCTTAGTCGCTTTGGGACGTTAAACCCCACAAAACCAAACCGAAAAAACACGAGGACGGAACAAACACGACAACACGAGCGCTGACTTGGGTTTTTTTGTTCTGTTCAGTGTTTGGCGGGAATGCTATATATGTACACATGTGCGTAATAAATCGTCAGTTGAAAGTCAGCGCTCGTGTTGTCGTGTTTGTTCCGTCCTCGTGTTTTTTCCGGGCTGTTTTACCGTGGAAGTCAAAAGAGAATACATCCACTGAGACGAGCCCCAGTCTGAACCGTAAAACTAAATTAAGGTACGGCGGCGTCAGTAAATGCATACAAGTTAATAACGCGTTAAATCTGCATCAGCCATATTCAGCCAGTAAAACCGCACCAAAATAAGCTGTAAACATAATGATTAAACAGCTCTAGAGACGAGGACGAAGAGCAAACTGTACGAGCGCTCTCACCGTAACAACTAGAGCAGATGTTGTTTTTCAATTTAAGGTGAGAAGTAGCTGGTTTATGGGGTTTGCAAATAAATGAATACAAAGAAAAAAGGAGTCAACTCAACTACAAGAAAACCGTATCTGCGAAATAGAACTAAAATAAAGTAGAAGAATTGAACATTTGATTGCACGTAAATTGGACTAAGCACTAAATTTTTGGCACGACAATAAAATCTGATATCAGCATTTAAAATGGTGCCTTATGCATTCTAGCAATAAACGCAGGCGTGAGCATCTTTAACTGCCTCCTTAAAGCGAGCAGTCAAAGTTTGTCCATTTTCGGCGGCACTGCGCCCGGAGGTCTGCTCTGCGTGGGGCTCGGTTAAAGTTCGATGATGTTCACGCTGACATGAAGGGAGGGCCTAAAAAAACCCTTCAGCATAAATCTCCCGGGTGTCACCTGCCACAACCACCGAGTTTGGGCTTCGCTGAAACGCGGCCGTCGCTATTCTTTCTGTTTACTGAATTAATGTTGCCGTGATCACTGGCACACAGACGAGTGTGGCAATGCTCTAGGCATTAGAAGTTGACGGTGTCTCGCTTGGATCCGGTGTAGTGCACATTTTACCAGTTATTCCGGCATGCTTGAACAAGCACATGGCGCGGCCGGTGGTAACGGTGAAGCAGTGTGGTGGTCCTTCCTTCCGACCGAGAGGTAATGCTGATGATGACGCTTGTTTATGGCATAAAGCCAGCGCGGTCAAATAGTGCCATAACGCAAGGTAATGGACACTACTCATTGTGGGGTGAAATACCTATTTTACGATTATTTATTCCCAGATAAACAGACAGCAGGCCAGCGGAAAGTTTGTACCTACTCTACCACTAGTTGGTACTTGGCGGCACTGGGGATCGCCTCCCGCATCTGCCGCACGCGAGGCAGTCAAACCGCGAAGCTACCGCTACGGGTCGAGAAGGCATACTGAAGTGCACGAGGACTCGAGGGCAGAACACATCGCCACGTAGCCTGAAGTCGTGTGATTTCTTGTTCCTTCGTTGATGCTGCTTCACGCGCTGGGCTACCGGTTCGCGTGCATAGCGGAGTGGGCATGCAACTTCGTAAACATCCCATTTGTTGGCGTCAGTTCGCTCTATGCCTTGGCCGAAAACAGTCAGAAGCGATGGCTGCGACAAAATGCAGACGAACTGGGCATCGGATAGGAATTAGCCAAAATCACGGAGATAGGAGAAGACGTATTACAAGCTGCGTGCATCAGCCAACGTACGATTGAAACCCTTGCACCGGCTGTTAGTTTGTGGGTGGCGCTCTGTTATTATGGCATGTCCCGTACCCATAGGTTTGATTATCTCCGTTCTTAAAGTGGCGTAAAACTGCTGCCTTCGGTAGGTACCTCACAGGGTCACTGCTGTGGTGTAGCACAATTTCTTCGATTACGTCGAGTGGCATCAGCGGCTGCGGCCTCCGGGCACGCTACTGGTTCAACCAGCAACTTTCTGTGCTAATCGTAATCACGCGGATGCATTCGTTTCGGGGCTTACTCTTGTTACTTTGGCCCAAAATATACATTCTAACTAGTAGAAAACGCTTTCCCGCCGGCGCAAAAAACTGAAGAAATCCGATCCGCTCGCCAGGTGGGGCTTTGGCGTGACTTACTAAAGTACCATATAAGCTGGTGGGGAAAAACAAATAAAAGAACGCAGGAACAGATTATAGATGCTGAGGGAAAATGTTTGGAGGGAGACGATGCTGTGAATTACGTTACATCATCTATAGCTGCGTCTCAACGACAATGGGGTAATCTCCCCAAGTGAGGCGGCAACACAGGACAGCACAAAAGAGAACAGCTTAGAATTGACTAGTCTTAACTGGAAAAGGGCGGAAGCGAATATTCCTAAAACCACATCCGCAGGGATAGACGAAATGCCAATTAAGCTGATTAATGAACTTGGCCCAAGAAGCAAGGAAGCGCTGATAAAAGCATTGGAGACAGTCATAACAAATCAGCAAATTCCGCACAGCTGGAGACAGAGTAAAATGAATTTGATTTATAAAGGGAAAAGAGATAAGATGAACATCAAATCCTACCCTCCGATTACAATAACGTCTCTTATGTACAGGCTGGCAATGCAGGCGATGAAATTAAAAATGCAGGCATGGGTAGAAGGTAATCGAATACTCGGAGAACTTCAGAATGGGTTCAGAAGGGGTAGGCGTTTAGATGATAGCCTGTTCGTGCTTGCCCAAAGCATAGAAAGAGCTAAGGCGGAAAACAGACCTCTGTTTTTAGCCTTTCTGGACATAAGCGGTGCATACGATAACGTGAACAGGGAACTCCTGTGGAGCATATTGAAAGATTTAGGTATCGGTCGTGAGGTAATTGATTTTCTACAGGAAATCTACCGAGATAATGAAGTTGAAATTACATGGGAAGGGAAAAAAAGTAACACAACTGTGGGGTGCACAACGGATTAAGGCAAGGTTGTCCTCTATCACCGCTGCTGTTCATGCTTTAAGTGATAAATATGTGAAGAAGGCTAGAAGAAAGTAATCTAGGTTATAATCTGTCGTACAGATTAGGCGGAAATGTAGATGAGCAGCGACTCCCGGGTTTAATGTATGCGGACGATATTGTACTGTTAGCAGATAGCCAGGAAGATTTACAAACTTTGGTTACCCTACTGAAAAATCCGGTATGAATTTTAAACCGGAACCGCATACCGGGTTATTTTACAGGATTTGCGATACCGGATTACCGGAATATCCTGTATAAAACAGGACAGTCCTGTATAATACAGGACTCTCCTGTTTTGTACAGGATACTCCGGTAATCCGGTATCGCAAATCCTGTACAATAACCCGGTATGTGGTTCTGGTTTAAAATTCACACCGGCATACAGGACAGTCCTGTATTCTACAGGCTAGGCCCGTATTATACAGGAAGGCCCTGTATCACAGGACAAAGGCAGGAATAAAATGCTTCAAATATATCCCACTTGGACTAAATCTGCCCAAAAACTGGGGCCATAAGTGTACATGCCAAATGCTGCAATATACAGAGCCTCAGAAACTGGTAATCTGCGATTATCAGCGACTCGTATTGCAGTCGATGTGCAATTGTGTTATTTGCTCCCAGCTTTTACCAAGTATTGGTAGCTTGGTGAGTATTATAATGCATCAAAAACTCCAAAAGATGTTTATTTTTTCGCATGTCTTGAACCAGCTCACTGAGGTAATAATTTAACTCTTTGCGACGATCTACCGGCGCTGGGGTCTCTACAGGGTGCTGGCCAATGAAGTAGACAAAAGCACCTGCAGAAAAGAAAATATGATTGGTAGTACATAATGCCCTCAGCTTATCATTTAATTGCGCATTGACACACAACATAATGCATTGAGCACTATGCAACTTACGGCCAATGGCTTGTAGCTTTTCAGGGGTCATTGGCTTTCTGCCCACTGTGGAGGCTTCTGACTTCAGGTTCCGATGGCAAGCTTCCCCTGTAGCGCTCCTTTCCAGGAGTTGTGGAGTCGTCAAAGGCTGCGTCCTTGCAGAAACGCGAATCTTTGGGTGCGACCATAACTGCTGCCCACGTTGCCCAAGGAATAAAACTTCCATTCCCGAGGTGGACCTGTATGCAATAATTACAAATGCATACCCCAGTAGCACAAACGGGGCTCTGAATTGCGGGCCCTCGCGGACCCAGACAAGCCACAGGCAAGCCAGGCGTCTCAAGACGCCAGGCCCTGAGCATTGGCAATGCTCACTACCGTGAATGCACCTCACGCCTTCCATATTTGAATCAATAATGTATTGCAAATCTGCGTCGTAACATTGTTGGTGTGTAAACAGGTTGCTCGGACGATTCCGATGCTTGCGTGGTCATCCTTCATTATTTATGGCACACACCGCCGCTTCGATGCGATGCGTGATGTTTATTCAAAGCCTTGAGCCGCTCCACCTCAGGACGCTTATCGATGATTGCTCTCCCACGTATACACCATATACCTCTGTAAAGAAAGAATACAAACTATAAAACTTAGCTTAGTCGTGTTATCATGAAGGACAAGCAATTTCGGTATGTAACTGAAAGAAAATTTTGCGCTATTTCATCCCTCTACGCTGCGCAATCTACAAAGTTTTAGTTAAAAAGACACTGGTCAGTTAGAACGTTTCTGTTGACGCCGAGCATATAACCGAGACGGAGGCAGTACTTAAAGAACAGTGATTTAAAATGCGTACTTACGTCCTAGCAGCACGACGTCGCTGTAATAAAATCCGCCTTCACCGCCGTGGCCTCCACCGGTCAAATGTTCACCACTCACGTCTTTCGGAGCGAAGTTATTCAACACTGAGACAAGGACGACAGGGTTCCACCATACTTGCACTGGACGTACGCATGGAAGGCGATGTCATCTTCGATCGTGGATTGATCAAGCAACACGAGGAAAGACGCAAAAAACTGTATATCACAAATTCAACGAGGAATAGCGAGTGCCAGCGTGTTTTCGCAGCTACATCCATCCCTTGACACTCAACCCAACCCCAGGAGAGAAAAAAAAAACCTGTTCCAAACAAACACAGGAAAGGCGGGGGAGTACTTCTAGCGACCTGGCACAGTGAACAAGCAGAATCGGAACCTCCTCGCCACTTCATGGAAGCCTCTTGGGGAGCGTGGTCGGAAGGGCGGCTTAAAAAAAAGTTCGGTCGTGGGTTGTAGAGTGAGCGCCTCCGCGCCGTTTCGGGGAACGCACTGGGAGGGGTAGGACAGACAAAGAGGAGCCAAACGGGAATGAACAAAGGCCGACAGAAAAACCACGGATGGGCAGGTTTTTGGTTGCGACCGATTCGGACCCATGAAAAGCAGAGAAGGCGGTGATGAGAGAAAAGAAAAAATCTTAAAAAAAAAATTGCGCAAAGACGGGTTAATCGTGTAAGGTTTCTACAGGTGGTTTTTGTTTTTATTTTGTTCTCTCGAGCGCTGTATCTTTTAGCTAGCACGAAGCGTCGCCCTTAAGGGAACACCTCAAGCTGCCGGCTCCGTTTATTAACCTTTTCTTCGTCGATAGAAATGTTCTGGGCGAATTGTGATTAGTATGTCTTCCTGATAGAGTGAAGGTTGGGGCCGCTCGCGATGGCGCTTGGATAAGTTGCGTTATCAATGGGCAATCACTTGACGAAGAAGAAGTGCAAAGAATTCCTGCACGAAAACCAAGAATGTTCTTTCTTCATCGATGCGTCGCTACAGACTGCCGCTAGCGAACATTAAGAAAGTCGCTCCAATGAACGCGACAGTAACAAACCTTTTGGAGCCTCTGGCGCAGTCACCGGAGGCTCGCCATATTTATCAGCCAGTCGTGAAGTTCTGCACTGTGAAATCCAGAGTAATGTGCGCAGGACTTACGAAGGCTGCTGGCGGATGTATACTAGCTGTTTGCCCGCACACAGCCGCCCTGGTTTTGTCAGAGTGCTGCACAGGAAGCCAATATGGCGGTTGGCCGCAAAATCTCCTTCATGCAGCCCCCACCTTTCATGCACAAACTGCATGTTTTGCCACTGCGAAGCTCACGCTTAGCCCTTTTCTTTTCCTAGCCCTTTCAACAAAACCGTGCATGTGTTGATTATCGCACTTATGCGCACGCTGACGATATTGTACTGTTAGCAGATAGCCAGGAAGATTTACAAACTTTAGTTAATTGCTGTGGAGACGAAGGAGACGCTCTAGGAATCAGTTTTAGCGCAACTAAATCAGGTGTGATGATTTTTAACGATACAACTGACCAGGTGCTTACAATACAAGGCCGCGAAATACCCAAAGTGGCCGAATACAAATACCTCGAGATATGGCTAAATGAAGGGAAGATATACACGGAAAAGCACGAACAGGCACTTAGGGCAAAAGGACGAAGAGACGCCGGGATAATGAAACATAGGGCATTATGGGGGTACAACAGATATGAAGTACTAAGAGGTATTTGGAAAGGAATAATGGTGCCGGGACTTACTTTCGGCAATGCGGTTCTGTGCTTAAGGGCAGAAGTTCAGTCGAGATTAGACGTAAATCAGAGAGCTGTTGGAAGATTAGCACTAGGTGCCCACGACAAAACCACAAACGAGGCAGTACAAGGGGATACCATTGTGCTGAAAAAACATTCCAATCTCCGGTAAACCAAACTAAACGTTCCTTTTTTTCATCAGTATTACCTTCTATGCTTCTCACTAATCCTAACAAGTTTTGGAAATCCATTAATCCTTCACGCAACACACCTATTACTTTACATGATGAGGACCATAATATCATTCCGGAACATGATGTCTGTCGCGTTCTAAATTCTTTTTTCTGTTCAGTTTTTACTAACGAACCGGACGGCGAATTACCGCACTTCCCTGTCTTCGATCATCCAGCTATGCCAGACATTTTGTTCGATAGCAATGGTATTAGGAAACTAATTAAATCATTGAAAGTGTCATCGTCATCTGGCATTGATGGCTTGAACTCTGAAGTGCTAAAAAATACTAAAAACGTGGTTAGTGTCATTTTGTGCCATCTTTTTCAACAGTCATTATCATCAGGCGTGCTTGCGCAAGACTGGAAAATCGGTAAGATCGTTCCAGTCCCCAAGAAAGGTTCATCGTTTTCATGTAAAAACTACCGCCCTATTTCTCTTACGGGCATCTGTTCAAAACTAATGGAACATATTATTTATTCTCACATCGTTAAATTTTTAGTTTCGCTCAAGTGTTTTCATCCTAACCAACATGGCTTTCTAAAAGGACTTTCCTGTGACACCCAACTAGCCCTTTTTGTTAATGATCTTAGCTCTCATCTTGACCAAAACATTCCCGTTGACACGCTCTTCCTTGACTTTGAAAAAGCTTTTGATAAGGTACCCCACAAAAGATTACTAGTAAAACTTTCACGTCTTAACCTTACCCCCTTGGTGTTAAAATGGCTACAAAATTTTTTGACCAACAAAGAGCTATTTGTCTGCGCCAACAAATCATCGTCATCTCTTTCCCCCGTTACTTCAGGTGTACCACAAGGCACAGTGCTTGGACCCTTGCTTTTTCTAATCTACATTAACGATCTTCCCTCTAACGTCAACTCGAACATCCGATTATTTGCCGACGACTGTGTAATCTACCGCCCTATTACCAGCAGAACTGACTCTGACACCCTCCAAACTGATCAAACCCAAATCGAAACTTGGTGCAAGCATTGGCTAATGTCCCTTAATATTACTAAAACATGCATGCTTTCTTTTCATGCATGCGTTCTTTTCGGTTCTGAAGTATCATCTGTTCTTTTCTGTAAGTATCTTGGCATCACCTTAACTCATACCCTAACATGGTCTTCGCATATCACGAACATCGCTAATGACGCTAACCGCACCCTTGGCTTCCTACGTCGAAATCTTCGTTTTACTACCCTTTCTATCAAATTATTAGCTTATAAAACATTCGTCCGACCTAAACTAGAATTCGCGTCAGCAGAATGGGATCCTCATCAATCTAACCTTTCTATAATCCTTGAAAAAGTTCAAAACCGCGCTATCCGTTTTATTTATTGTGACTACTCTTACTATACTAGCGTGTCCTCTTTAAAATCCAGAGCATCCTTGCCTAACCTTGAAACTAGAAGAAAAATATCTCGACTATGCCTATTCCACAAGTTCTATCATTCACCTTTAGGATCATCTATCATATCAACAGCTCATCGTCCTTCTAGCGGCAAGACCCGCTGCAAGAACATCTCATTTCCGTTCTTTTTTTGTCATATCATCTCGGGACTGGAACGATCTGCCGCCGGAAGCCGTACTCATCGTCAACTGCATCGACTTCAAGAAAAAGATTGAGGCCATCCTTATGTAATCAGTAATCTTTATGTATCCTGTAATCTTTATGTATCCTGATCTTTATATACTCTGTAATCTTTATATAATCTGCATGTAATCCGCCCATCCCTCATGTAATGCCCCACAACCGGGGCCTTTGAGGTAATAAATAAATAAATAAATAAATAAATAAATATGGGCTGGGTATCGTTCGAAGCACGGTAAGCTAAGAGTAAAATACTATATGAAGAACGCCTGAGGAAATTTGACGATAAAAGGTGGGCAGCTAAGGTATCTAAATATTTATACAGAAAGAGCGTTGACTCACAGGGGCGGAAAAGAACTAGAAAACTAACCAGTAAGTATTCAGGTCATGAGGACGGAGAAAGAAAGAGCATCAAACGACAGGTTAAAAACGCGGAAGTTAAAAATTGGATGAATTCAATGGAAAAGAAACAGTGTAGAACTATATCGATATTGGAAAAGGCAGATCAGGAAAGAATTTTTCTATGATAACTCAAGAGGCAGTGCCCTACTTTTCCATCCATCCATCCATCCATCCATCCATCCATCCATCCATCCATCCATCCATCCATCCATCCATCCATCCATCCATCCATCCATCCATCCATCCATCCATCCATCCATCCATCCATCCATCCATCCATCCATCCATCCATCCATCCATCCATCCATCCATCCATCCATCCATCCATCCATCCATCCATCCATCCATCCATCCATCCATCCATCCATCCATCCATCCATCCATCCATCCATCCATCCATCCATCCATCCATCCATCCATCCATCCATCCATCCATCCATCCATCCATCCATCCATCCATCCATCCATCCATCCATCCATCCATCCATCCATCCATCCATCCATCCATCCATCCATCCATCCATCCATCCATCCATCCATCCATCCATCCATCCATCCATCCATCCATCCATCCATCCATCCATCCATCCATCCATCCATCCATCCATCCATCCATCCATCCATCCATCCATCCATCCATCCATCCATCCATCCATCCATCCATCCATCCATCCATCCATCCATCCATCCATCCATCCATCCATCCATCCATCCATCCATCCATCCATCCATCCATCCATCCATCCATCCATCCATCCATCCATCCATCCATCCATCCATCCATCCATCCATCCATCCATCCATCCATCCATCCATCCATCCATCCATCCATCCATCCATCCATCCATCCATCCATCCATCCATCCATCCATCCATCCATCCATCCATCCATCCATCCATCCATCCATCCATCCATCCATCCATCCATCCATCCATCCATCCATCCATCCATCCATCCATCCATCCATCCATCCATCCATCCATCCATCCATCCATCCATCCATCCATCCATCCATCCATCCATCCATCCATCCATCCATCCATCCATCCATCCATCCATCCATCCATCCATCCATCCATCCATCCATCCATCCATCCATCCATCCATCCATCCATCCATCCATCCATCCATCCATCCATCCATCCATCCATCCATCCATCCATCCATCCATCCATCCATCCATCCATCCATCCATCCATCCATCCATCCATCCATCCATCCATCCATCCATCCATCCATCCATCCATCCATCCATCCATCCATCCATCCATCCATCCAT